>NC_090265.1:1054942326-1055273576 GCF_040414725.1 Anabrus simplex
CGTCCTTCTGTTCCCAAGAAGCAGGTTCACTCCCGGTTGAGGTCGGTTGTATTTGAGGATGATTAAATACGGCAATTCTGTGTCGTGGGCTTCCAATGCGTTAAAAAAGTGATGCGGTTAAAATTACAATATTCCCGACGTCTCCTGAAAGAATCTATAGCCATGAAGGGAACACAAAAAATATTTTTTGTATTGTTAGTGGTGGAACGACGCACTAATTCAGACGACGTAGGAGAAAAAGGGGAGGAAGTAGCCGTAGACTTAATTAAGGTACAGCCCCATCTTTCTCCTGGTGTGAAAATTAGAAAGCGGCTGGGCTGAGTGACTCAGACGGTTGAGACGTTGGCCTTCTGACCCCAAGTTGGCAGGTTCGATTCAGGCTCAGTGGGGTGGTATTTGAAGGTGCTCAAATTCGTCAGCCTCGTGTCGGTAGGTTTACTGGCACGTAAAGGAACTCCCGCAGGACAAAAGTCCGGCACCTCGGCGTCTCCAAAAACCGTCAAAAGAGTTAGTGAGACGTAAACGCAATATTATTATTTATTAAAATTGGAAAGCTTCGAAAACCACCCTCAGGCCTGCCGATCGCAGGATTCGAACTCACCATCTCCCGAATGCAAGTTTACATTTATCGCTCTGTACCACGTAGTCAACCAGCTGGATGAATTACTATTATTATTATTATTATTATTAGTAGTAGTAGTAGTATTATCGGCCTCTGTGGTGTAGTACGCCAAGCAGAGCGTCCCTAGAAAAGGCTTGAATACTCCCTCCTCAACCAAGAACGCCAGTCGTCATTCTACGTTCCGAGAAGGTGAACCTACGTCAGGCAACATTAAGAAGAAGACTTAAAGTGGGATAAATAAATTTGTAAAATCTCTAAAGCCAGTTGGCTTGAGGGATGAACATTTTACCAAGTGGTAAATAGTGAACAAAAACAAAATTAGCTATTGAAACATTGTTGTTACGACAACTAACACGGTCGGGGAAGAAAATCATAAATTAAATAATTGTAGGATTCCTGAACTTCTGCGTAGCTTCATAGATAGCTCTTGTGAATTATTGCGGACAAGGTTATTTTGGTAATCGATAAGGGAGAACTGTTGAGGACTGGCCGAGATAAACTTGTGTCTCACGGCAGTCACACCTTTGAAACATCTGGAGAAGAAGGAGTTGAAGATTTCCGCGAACTGCGTCAATTGAATTCTCGATACGAAGCGGGGTGGTTTAACTGTTATATGTGGACAGAATAAAATGTATTATTTAAGTTTCATAAATCAATGTGTATTGCTTCAAGAATAGTGCAGAATCTGTGTATTTATAAGATACTATTTAAGCAAAGAATGTGTCCTGCAATTATGGGGGGCTAAGTTGGAGGTGGCTGGCACAAGATGAATCCGAGATAATGCCACGCCAAACGACTACAATTACAGGTCTGTCTAATTTAAATATTATGTTTTGTAGTTAGAGGTGTAAATACCTGTCCCTTTAAATTAATTAATAAATCATAACATCGCGTTGTACATGTGGCGTGTCTAATCAAGTATATTGCGATGATGAGGAAGTGTCTTGTCGTTATTCCATTGTAAATGCGATTTGTCTGTTGTTTATGTCAGCGCATGAGACTTTAAACCATGTTCAAATTTCCTTTAAAAAAATCTAAAATTAAATAAAGTTAAATATTGCAATGAAAATCAATGAAATAATATTCGAACCGGTAAAGTTACAATAATGATAACGATAAAATAACCGTTATGAGTGTGATAAAGTCAAATAACGATGTATCCAAAAATTAAAGAAATAATAATATTCACGTCAGGATAAAATTTGAGAGATGATAAATTATGTGTTCAGCAATAATGTCAAGCAAGATTTGCTGTTTATATCGAAATTCAGAGAAGAACATAATAAGTCGGCATTTTTGGAAAACTTAAATTTTGTGACACCGTGTATTTGTGATATAGAAAATCACGGTATGCTATTTTTGCTCCTGAGGTCCGGAAAAAATCGAGAAGGTAATTGTGAGATCATTATAAAGTTGTTTGATCATAAGATCGCTTGTATTTTTTAAAAAAAGGTTTCAAGCAAGAAAGAAATTGATTGTAATGGAAATGAAATATCAGAATAGTTAGGAAGATGTTAAAGGCAGAGTAAGCCTGTATTTTTTGAGTGATGTAGAATAAGCAAGATGCCGAGGATAAGAGGCTCTGTCTTTCGACGGAGAAGAATTTTCGTGACATGTTGTATAGGTTTAGATGTAATATTTCTGAGAGAGGCTGTATAAGCGGAACGATGTCCTGTAGCAAACCAGAACGGTTGATGAATACAAAGGCTGTCAAATCCAAGTGAGCGCGTTGTAACGCCTATTTTAAGTACAAGTTGATGTTCTCCCATGATTACTATTTTATGTAAGACCGCAGGTAAAGGCAATTAAGTCTAAGGGACGGTTCTGTTTGATACCAGTGAAGTGCATTTTGTGATAGCCGACCTCAGGAACGAAATACATTCTGACACACAGTCAAGATAATAATTTATTATTGTAAATTTAACTCTGTTTTGTATCTTTACGAGATGAAAATATCGCTGACTAGAAACATTGTGGGTGTGAAAAAAGTTAATTTTATTCGAATGATAGTTCAGCTTGAGTAGATTGATGAAAAGGTACTTCACTGGACAGTTCACGATGATACATGATTGGAGTGATGACATGGTAGGTCAGTTGGAGCCTCACACTCGAGTTATGGCGTGAATATCGTGATGATAGTGATTATTGTTTTCAGTGATATTACGTAACATCAAACGAGAGATGAGTTTATTTTTATTTAGCGAACTTCACTGCATGTGTTGAGACTGTATTGAGGAACATGTTGTTTAATTCGATTACACGTTTTCTTGTAAGAAATAGACACAGTAATATTTCCAGGTTCAAGTTCATTTTTCTAGCGAATTTCACTTCATGTGTTAGAGTTTCAGCGAGGATCAGATTTAAATATCCGGACATTGTGTTAAAAGTTTCGAATTCGCCTGAAAGTATGAATGATGTGTGGATACCACAACGATGGCTCAGCCGGGCTGAGTGGCTCAGGCCGTTGAGGCGCTGGTCTTCTCACCCCAACTTGGCAGGTTCGATCCTAGCTCAGTCCGGTGGTATTTGAAGTTGCTCAAATACGTCAGCCTCGTGTCGGTAGATTTACTGGCACGTAAAAGAACTCCTGGGGCAATCATTCCGGCACCTCGGCGTCTACGAAAACCGTAAAAAAGTAGTTAGTGGGATGTAAAGCAAATAACATTATTAACGTTGGCTCAACGATATATTTAGTATGCTGCGTGTATTATATAACTTAAGGATGAGGAGACACTGTAAATTTGGCTCAACGACAGGATTAGGGCGTCTTCTGTACATAGACAAGTCATTGGTTAGTCATTTTTGCTAATCGACTTGAACGATGCTAGTGTTTGCAGTAGTGGATATGAATATGAAATATATTAGCAGGTACTATTCAGGCCATGTTTCGGCATAATTCTTACGAGCCAGAAGGTGCTTCCATAACAGCGTTGCATCCGTAGCGGCATGAATGTATGTGTTGTCGCACGTAGAAACCTAGCTAATGGAGTCTGATCATTACTGCTTAGCCTCGCGCGTTCAAGTTCGATGAACTTTCGTTTTCTATTTACTTTTTCTTTACTTTGTGATTTATTGTTCGGTTTTTGCGGTATATTATGATAATGCCGCGTGATGACATTTAGTTCATTTATGTACGATTTACACTACGAATGCGGTTTCGATTCGTCAGCTGTTAATGTACCGTATTTTATTTTCATATTTCGTTATTCACATTATTTATGTGAGACGTTGATCTACCGATCACTTGTAGTTTAGTTTAATGGGACAAGTGTATGTAGTCGTAATTATAGAAAATTGGAAAGATTTCTTTTTTTATTTGTGTTATGTTGTAGGCTTGTAGTTTAACAAATTCAACGACGTAACTGTTTCCTAACCTGAAAGTTGGTTTAGTAAGAGCATTTTCAAATGACTTATCACTTTTCTTTAAGTTCAGTGTTTGGCATTTCTTCCAAATGCATAATGAATTAATGTTATCCTGCATTTCGCAGTTTTGTTCCTTCACGACGACGTAATGTAAGATCCCCTCGGATCAAGTGTTGGTTCCTCCTGAACATCTGTTTGGGGTGATGCTTGTTTCAACATCGGGATTCCTCTGTAACTTACGGGTGGCACGAGATGACAACACGTAGTATAATTTTATTTTTGATTGTGTCAATTGCTGTTAACTTGTGATGAACACCATGCTTTCAAGTAGTGTTTCGCAACTTATCCAAAGCAACTGATAGTCGATTTGGTTCGATTAAGGATCCATGCGGGGGTGTTCAAATATCCTATAGGATATTCGACTGGTGGGTAACCTGAATTACATGTAAATCTGGAATTGTACTTGTTGAAGATCAGATTTTCCACGGATCGTGTGGATTAACTCTCAGTTATCGTCTGGATCAATGGTGCCCGATTGTCAGGTTTATTTCTCGTTTTTTGATTTTTGCTGTCCACGAATTTTACACTACGTTTTCATTCTTTGAATAAAACTTAACCACTCATGTCATGCATTGTGACTGCGCTAAAACATGTGAAACTTTTGAGTGACTTTTCTTGCTAATCTAATTTATAAATTATAGTGATTTACATTGAATAAGTATTTCAGTAAGCATATTTTTGCTCATCATTTCAAGTAGTTTATTGTTTATTTAGCGTATGACATTAAAAATAAAAAAACACAATCACAAATTAAATATACAATACACTATGTAGGTTACAATTTCACCATCAGGCTCTGCAAATAGTCTATACAAGAAGGATTTGGGTCAAGAAAGTATTTTGGGCTACCCTGATAAGCACTCAGGGGGCACTGCTCCACTATATGACGAACTGTTTGCTTAGGGGCACCGCAGCTACATTCCGGGGAGGGAAGTTTGCCCCATTTATAGAGGAAGTCAGCGCACTTTCCATGGCCTGTCCTGATACGATTGAGGGTTGTCCAGCTTTTGCAAGGTAGGTCAAATCCTTTTGGTATTCTTGTAATACAGGGGAAGTTCTGATACTCAGCTGGAGCCATAGAAGTCCATTCTTGAATACAATCCTGCTTCAGGCTGAATTTGTCAACCAGGATTTTGGCAGTCCTTACAGGTGGATTTCTGGACCGATGTCTATTTTTCAAGGCGTTGGGTATATCTCCATGAATCGGCAGATTGGAATTCCTCGACAGCTTCTGGTACTCACGCAACAAGACATTCTTTCTCCGTAGGTGAGGTGGAGGAATATGGCTCAGAACTGGTAGCCAAGAAGTGGGGGTAGATTTTATGGTTCCCGATATAATGCGCAAAGTATTATTTAGCTGTGTGTCAACCAGTTTTGTGTAACAGCTGTTCAGCCAGACTGGAGAGCAATATTCTGCAGTTGAGAAGACAAGGGCAAGGGCTGAAGTTCGTAAGGTCGAACCCTATAGTTTGGTCGATGAAGTGGCAGAAAAAAACTCGCAACGACCCCAAGATCTAAGAGTACGATATTGCTCTCCTGAAGCAGCCGAAGCAGACGACCAACGATGGAAGGGTAAGTTCAAGGGTTCATTGCCGCAGTTCGTAGTCAGAATTCAATCATTCCAGTATTATCATGCCGTCTGTTTAGTAAAACGCGATCGACATATTTGCTTTTTCATCCTGTAGTTTTTGATGTAAAGCTTGGTATTGTGTCGTAGAAGGCAGCTCTTCTATATAGAACAGTTGTCTTTTGAGCCCATACGTCAGTCTCGAAGGAGCGGTTTTTTTCCAAGCAGAGAACTTTCTTAAGATACATGGCCTTCACTCTAGTGCAGCTAGGTTATCCTTCGATAGGTGTTCCCAGATAATGTCTAAGGCATATGCCATGATGGGGTCTGTTTGTACGTAGACTTTTTTTCTCTCAGCAGCATGTAAGTTATTAGAAATGTTCTGCCACCTGTTGAATATATTTGGAAGTTTGTAAAGAGTGGGTAGAGAATGAAAGAGTATCTAGCAGGGAATAGTATTCTTCCGTGACAAGAGGAAGTGTATACTTTCTGGCTTGGCAGGTAGTAATAAAACATGGCTGCATTCAATGACATTTCTAAGGATGAAAATCACATCTTATAAATAAAGTTGTAGGGGGTCCGCTGTCTGTAATTTCGTTTGTTTTGCCAATTTTTCAGATATTTATCCGTTTTAGGTCAACTCAAGACCGAATCGGTGGTTTTTACTTTTCGTGTCTGTTTGTCTGTTTGTTTGTTTATTTGTTCCACCATCACGGCAAAACGGCTGGATAGATTTCAACCAAACTTCATATTTGGAGTATACTCACCCAGAGGAAGGTTTCTATATGCATTTCATTTTAAAATCTTTGATTAGACGGGGATTTATAGGAAAACCAGAACGGTTTTCCTCCATTTTCTCTTATACTATTGATTTCCTGTAAACTCCGTGGACCGTATGTGAAACGTCTCTTCATTATAAACAACTTTCGTTATATTCATAATTTACCTTACTATTCAAATGACGGAGAAATTTACTATTTTCTGCGGGTATCATGGTCTGCGTGTGTGACCGACAGACCGACAACGAACGTACAGGTTGCCATGGCAACGTCTCTGACTGCTTGCCAGCAGGGAAGTAAGGTATTGCCATTTTCCTCATCATACCTTTAAATTCATGGTTGTTCCTTGGGTAGAAGGCAAGAGAGGGCGTCAATCGGCCATTCTGCGGGCTATTGGCGGAATATTGTTGGAGTTTATAACCGTCCTCGAATAGCTTAAGTAATAACACCATTAGTCATCTTATCTGTTGACCTAAGAATGCCTGCGCCTAAATTTCTCCACTGTTACCTCTTTCTTATATCCATAACTCACACCAGCATATTTGATTGAGAGGCATTTGATTTTCCAATACATTCACTTGGTATTTACATATTTGTCGTCATCCGGCTATCCTCAGTTTTAATCCATTTTCTATTAATTTCAACTTTCTTTACTGAATTGTTTTCTTCCTTAATTACACCGTATGTATGCGAGTGCTAATCCCGAAAGCTTGACGCTCTTTCCTTTGACGAAATATTCTAAGCTATGCAAATGTATAACTTTCGGCCCCGGAAAATATCGAAACATGGATGCAATTTTAACGACGGTGCACACCTTCGTTTCGGGATAATTGGTGGCTAATCTGTAAGTCTTATCACAAATCAGAAAGCACAATCGCCTTTCATTTTGGAGAGATCTACAACTTTGGTCCTATGACTTTTTATCGTATTTTTATTCCTTATACGTTAAATAGAGCTGTATTTCTCGATTTCAAGTTAATTTTGTACTTTCACACGTATATGTTAACATTAATTTGGCACACTTATAGGAAAGATAGAATCATGACATTCGGCACGCACATTGGCATGACCAGTGGCAATCTGATAGCCAAATTTTATGATTCTATCTGTCACATGAGTATCACAAATATCAAGTAGTATGCGAAAACTGTACAAAATTTCACACCCAATGATTCTAACTCAATCTAACCCATAAATATAGGAGATACGAGAAGATGTCATGGGACCAACCATGTAGAACACTGAAAGAGGCGTCTGATGGTGAGGTCCGTTTGCAGATATGTCGCAGAGTTTCAAAGCAGTAACTCTCGAAATAAAGGTCTGCACTTCTAGAGTGTGTCTGTACATTGACTATTTTGGCGACATTTCTGTAGAGTTATCCGTTTCAGGTGTAATAATGACCATCTGCATACTTTTAGCTTTGGTGTCTGTTTTTCTGTTTGTCTGTTTATAACTTGGAAACTGCTGGATATATTTCCACCAAAATTCATATTTAGAATCCACCTGTCCTTGGATAGGTTTCAGGGCAAATACTGTTTCTAAATCCATGAAATGACTGGGGGGTTTATACGAAACCGGAACCGTGATTTTGCACTCCCACAAAATGTACACAACCAAACTTAATAGAAATCTACCTGCCTTAATGGAAATTAATTTTTAAACCTTTTTTCTCATGTGCATCATTTCGGTAAGAGGATTTATAAGGGAGATATCATTAACCGGACTTAACTAAAGAACGGGCGCGTGTTGAGTGTATTTCTTACAACTTAAAAACTATTGAAGATATTTGAACCAAACTTTATATTTAGCATTCACCTTTCCAAAGGTAGATTTTAAAGGTCAATAACATTTCCTGTTCCTGGAATGGACTGGCGGTTTATAGGGAACCGAAATGGTGAATTTACTCTTCCACAATATATACACTACATGACCGACCTGACTGGAAATCGACCAAATTTGTTGGAAATCCATTTCTAAAACTTTTTTCATATGTATTTTCTCGACAGAAAGATTAATAAGGGAGATATCATGAATGGTCGGTTTTGCAGCGTAAGTCCAGCAGACATAGACCAAAAGGTGTTGTACGTGGAGCAGATTCCTAATTTATCTATATAAGTAAAATCCTAACGACTGTGTGCCTGTACATTGACTATTTTGGCGAAATGTTCGCACAGCTACGCGTTTAAGGGGTAATAATAACAACCATCTGCATAATTTTTTGGTTTAGTTTCCTGAAAGTCCTAATTTTAACCCTCCTCGTCCAAAATCCACATTGCGGCATAATCTTCCAGACGAACAAGAAAACAGAAATTTGGAAAAATTATACGTTTCAGCCTGTAATGGACAGAACATTTCCAAGGGCTTTAAATTTTTCACTTTTTTCCCCGAAGAATATCGAAATATGGAGGCAATTTTAATGATGGTGCAGATCTTCGCGAAGTCCTATCACATAAGGGAAGGCACAATCTCCGTTCAATTTGGAGTGATCTACAACCTTGGTCTTATGACTTTTTGTTGTATCTGTATCCCTTTTACGTTTGATTTTTGTCTATTTCTTGATGTTAAGTAAATTTGTACTTTTCACATGCATAATTCATACTTTCAATCACTTATAAGAAAGATAGAATCATCAAACCCTACACGAAAATTGGCCCACCCAGTAGCCATATGTGAGCCAAATGCTATGTATGTAGCTGTCACATAATTATCTGAAAAGTAATGCAATGTGAGATAATCTTACAAACATTTTACCTTATTCAACGTTTCTTACTCAATCTGACCCATGAATAGATCAGATATACGACCAGCCATTTAGGCCGCTAAATCTGACGTCTTATGGTACTATCCTTTGTCGATATGACGTACCGTTTTTCAGCAGTCAATCTGTAAATGAAGGTCTGCAATATTTTAAGCATGCATATACTTTCGTATGTCGACCTATATATATTCACTGATGTCGTGTTGTAGCGATCGAGAAAGGGTGTGTCTGCTATTGTAATCAGTACTCCCCACACCGACTTTGACTGGCAGTAGGAATGGTGTCCTTCTCCAACACCTGTGTAACTGGCATTAGTAAGGAAGGCCTACCATTGTAGTGAATAATTTACTTCTCGATTTGACTTGCAGAAGGCAAGGAAGTATGCATTGTTGTTTAAAAGTCCCCTACCCGATTGTGTTTGGCTGTAGGCAAGGGTACCCGCCCTTATAAACAAATGTATCCATCTAAAATGTGACTGGTATTAGGCATAGTGGCCTGCTGTTTTGATAGAAACTCACCAACTTGGTGTGACTGCTAGTAAGCTGGCTGGCTGTAGGAAAAGGGGCCTGTCATTATAATTATAACTGCACAACTCAATTTCGACTGGTAGTAGGGAAGTTGCCAAACATTCTAATGAAAACTGTAATCTGTCTGGAAGTAGGAAGGGGGGCCTGCCATTGTAACGAAAACTCCCAAATCGATTGTGACAGCGCAGTAGGCAATGGGGCCTGCAATTATAATGAAAACTTCCACACTCGATTGTGAATGGCAGTAGGCAAGTGAGCCTGTTGTTATCATCACAAATCCGTAACAAGCACTTTACATTGGAAACACCGTATTGGGAACCTCCCTATGCTGTTTCTCGGATAACGCTAAGAGACATGCCATTTTAAAACAATCTTATTTACTGTATGTACAGTATTTACTTCGATATTCGAATACAATGTAGAATACCGTAGCGAAGCACGGGTACATTTGCTAGTAATTATATAAGAATATTAATGAAAGTGTTAGTCGCTTAGCAACCTGTTGTGTACAGAATGTATTGCGGGTTAGGTAAGCCTTCGCCTGCAATTATTTAGCGATCATTTAATGATTTGATTTGATGATTAGTCAAAGTTGGCTTAATTTAGAGACTTATAATGGCTCATGATTCACCGGTAGGTGATTTCGGAGAGATTAAAACAAAAATTAAGCAAATTGGTCCAGTAGAACGGACGGACGTATTTGCCAGAGCTGTTTTAGTAAACTCTTCTAATACATAGATTATTATTATTATTATTATTATTATTATTATTATTATTATTAATATTATTATTGTCATGCTGTAAATATAATTTAGTTTCGTTCGTTGCTTACTATAGAAACAACCAAACAAAAACAGAGTGTGTGTATTTTCTATTGATCATTTTTCTATAGATTACCATCTTGTAATTCTTTTTTAAACTGTCTATGTAAGCTACTGCACATGTTAATCTCCTATGATTCCTAATAATATTATCAGTCTGCATACTTAATCGAGATCGAGTTTTGCCTGTTTGGGTGTGATGAGTGACGACGTTACACTGATTACATGTGAGACCGTTCCGCTGAACTGACGGGCTTTACTTGTTCCTGGAGCTAGCGAGCGGCAACGTCGCAGGTAAATGTCAGAGTCCTCTGGTTGTTCTAATTACAACTGATCTTGAGGAACAGGTGAATTCGAATTCTACCATCAGTCACCCTAGAAATATTTCCCATTACAATACACCTCAGTTACCTTGCAGAGGTCACGAAGAACGTCTTTCCTGTATTATTATTCTTCTTCTTCCTGGCGTGTTCCCAATTACTTGCGGTTGGTACTATATATTGATTAAGCTCAGTTTTATGGCCGTATGCCTTTCCCGACGACAACGCTACGTGGAACGATGTATTCACTGTTTCTGTGGTGGTCTGTATTTTGTAGTAAGTGAGACGAATACAAACACCCAGTCCCAGTCCGCATACAACTGAAATCCTCGGCTCGGTCGCGAATCGAACCCTACCTCTACTACATTGACCATTCACCCAATCGCTGGACACCTGGGCGGTCGCGAATCGAACCCTACATCTTTTCCACTGACCATTCACCCAAGCGCTGGACACCTGGGCACTTCTTTCTTGTAATACATACACAAAAAGAAACAATAACAATTTACTACAATCGCTGTAATGTTATGCTATCTTGAATGTTCATGTGCAGATTGGAAAGAGAACTTTATGGAGTTGTATAGTTGGTAAACATAATCACATCTGTATTAACCCTGCGTAACGACACATTGAAACGGTAGGCAGCATTTCAGTCGATGATGTAGCACGAGTAAGAAACGGAAATACCAAAATATTACCTAGCCACTTCAAGTTTACAAGAGGAGTGCGATAGGCCTCGGTAGCCGGCACAATTCTTATCCTCACCGCAAGTTGGGGTTTCATTCATTCCATCCTTGGCCCTGTTGAATGACTGGAAACAGGCTGTGGATTTTCATTCACTTCAGGTTTACGGAACGCTTACTGTAGGATGACGTCACTTATGTACCTTCATGTTCGTATGCAAAATGAAAGATATCGTGTGAAGGGAACTCCGTTCATTCGAAGTTTAAAGTACTCATTTGTACACTGCAACAACATTACTGACAATGCAAATACATAATTCATATTTAAAATGTATCACCATTTTCTGCTAAGATGACAGTCAAGTAAGTCATTTTTGTACATGTGTGCTATACTTCTTTTTGTCACCTAATTATACCGACCAATATTTTGATTAAAGCATAGTGGAGCTCTTTATCATCTTCAGTTGATGTAAACAACAAAGTTAATAACGCGTGACGTAGTTGACTTCATTACGTTCGGTGTCCGATCTAACATCCCTAAGCACCAAAGGCAGCAATAGAGTCGTGTTCTGAACAGTGTAGTCCATGTAGGCAACAAGGACAAAGTCAACATTTATTTGACCGTGTACGTATAATAATATTATTGTCAGAAATAATGATTGCTCAACATGCAGAAGCGGCTTCTCATTGGGTTCAATGGTTCACTAGACCCCTTGTCACTTATTTCCCCGATTATTTTCCTAAGGGTAAAATCAGGAAGAATACGGCTGGTTTTTCGGCATAGGAATCTATAGCCAGCACAGCCAGGCGAACCAGCAAAAGCTTTTAAAATAGCCCTGGGTGGGATACAAGTGTTAAGAGGTATGGAGAAAATGTTTCTAAAAACCCTTGAACTCGCCACAGAAAGTTATAGCTCATATTATACTCCCACTGACGGCAGCACTGAAGATGGTTTTCCGTGGTTCTCCATTTTCACAGCAGGCAAATGCCGGGGATATACCTGAATTAAGACCACTCTTAGCCCTTTCCTATCCCCCGTCACCTTAAGACCTATATGTGTTAATGCGACCTAAAGCAAATCATTAAAACATAAGCTCATATTCTTCCCATCTCTGTCACAACACTACCCTTCCCTGTCACTCAAACTATCCTCCTTTCACATACTATCCTCCTCTTTCCAAACCTGCCTGGAACCAACGTAACAAAAGCTGGATCTAGTGAACGGGTTGGCCAAGGGAGAAGGTTGCTATCTTGTAAGACGACCAATCCATCGCTGTTATATCTAGGGCCCGAATTCATATGCACTAAACACTCCGAAAATATGCATGCACATATGCACTAAAAATGTTGAAAATATGCACGGAAATATGCAGTAAAAATAAAACAAGATACAATTTACCAAACGCATTATTTAATTTAAACTCAGTATTAAATTAATAAACAAGTTTCATTCCTTAGAAAATGATGCATGGTAGTTTTCAATGTTTTCAGGAGTCAATGGCTTTCTGTTGTCGGACGGAAGTAATTTATACGCTGAAATTGATCGTTGTACGTCGACGGACGTAAGTGGGCAATACATGTACACCGGCACTGACTGCTCGGAGCATTCTTCTGGCAAAGACTTTAGGCATTTTTACAGTTTCATGTGGTGAAACACTGCAATAGACGAAGAGCAAGTTAACAGATGAACGCACTTGTTTAAGCAAACCTTGGGAGGCTACTGTAAGGAAAATGAGAAAGGAATGTCAGAAAGAAGGAAATTGGTGTTGTGAAAAACGTCATTATCCATCTAGCTACTTGTATTGCGACACTGAAAGCACTTTCCTTGATCAGGGAAGGTTTCTCATGTTGCCAAGTGACGTGCAACATACAGAGCTCATTAAATTTTCCATTTCATTCAGAGATCTTAGATAATCGATCACACATAAGAGAAAAATATGTTTGTATATGCACTTACGTTCAAAATATGCATTTTTAAAAAGTCCGGGCCTTAGATATAACACAGTTGAGGAGCAATGACATTCCTGTGAAGATGGGGAGGAGCTCCATCCATTTGCGGAATGTGCAGTAGTCGTTGTAATCAGCGTCTGACTGAGAAAACAGTCAGCGAACCAGTGTCCACAAATTTTCTGTACCATTTCCGAATGCTATTCTCATGTAATGCGTCGTTTTGAAACCGGGTACTTCATTTCCATTGTACTGTAAAAAGAGATTTGGACCTGAAATCCGATTACACAGAATGCCTTTTCCTGCTGACTCGTCATTTTAGAAGCTGCGGTGTCGTGGCCTTGTAATGAACGTAGCAAACTGTGGATAACGCATGGTAAACTTCGAAGGCTGTTCTTTATAACAGCAAAAGTTACATCTATAGAGTGGGAAGTGGCTACTTTAATTGCTTACGAAACCCCATCATTCTTCTGTAAAGTCCCTGCATCATATTCCTTGGTGTTTGAGTTGCTTCGCAACAAGTAAATTGATTTATTGCAAGTATACATTCTATTTTGAAAAATACTTCAAAATTATATACAGTATTCTGCATATACAGTCTTTTTCAAAGTATAATCTGAAATGAGGGATGACAAAATTGCAGTTCGACTGCATCTTATATTCTTTTATAGAAAAGGACTGAGTGCGAAGTCAGCATTCGAAGAATACTGTAAGGTAGAAGGTGAAGGTGCTGGTTCAGGCGATTCAACGAGAGAGAGAGAGGATTTGAAGGCAAACCTCATTCGGGATGACCTTCAGATATAGAAGAGGTTCTACACACCGTATTCTGAGATCAGCTACTTGTCAGCACCCGTTTTTTTGTCAGCGCCGAGCTCGAAAGCTGCAGTCGCTTAAGTGCGGCCAGTGTCCAGCATTCGGGAGATAGTGGGTTCGAGCCCCACTGTTGGCAACCCTGAAGATGGTTTTTCGTGGTTTCCCATTTTCACACCTTAATTACGACCACGGCCGCTTCCTTCCCAGCCCTTTCCTGTCCCATTGTCGCCATAAGACCTATCTGTGTCGATGCGACGTAAAGCCAGTAGCAAAAATGTTTTGTCAGCAAGACTTGGTGTGTTTCTAAAGCCCCCACTTGTCATGTATTATCGCCTCCGAATCGAAGGGAGTAGAAAGTTCTATCAACTGACCGCAGATCAGACCTATGAGTTGATATCGGCAAAAATATTCTGATAAATCTTTCAAAAGATTAGTCCTGGAAACGAATTAACATGACATTAAAAACTGTTCTTTCTGTGTTATTTTTAGCCATAGCAGTGGGTGACCCGTGATAAAGAAATTAATTCTGTAGTGTCGACGCCAGTTTGAACAAAAGCGATTATATTATTACTACTGGTTCCAGATCACCTGAAAGTGGGGAGAGAGCAATACAAATTCGCTTTCGGGTTCGAATCCCACTGTCGGCAGCCCTGAAGATGATTTTCCGTGCTTTTGCTTTTTCACACCGGGCAATTGTTGGGGCTGTACCTTAATTAAGGCCACGGCCGCTTTCTTCCCACTCCTAGACCTTTCCTGTCCCATCGTCGCCATAAGATCTATCTGTGTCGGTGCGACGTTAAGGAAATAGCGAAAATCGCTTTCTTGGAATACCGTGCATAACTCTCTTTACCAGAATATTCAACGAATTACCACTTCAAAGTACTTGCTTTATCACCAGGATGCATGTCATGAATGGCTTTAAAAGCCTATGGAATTGTTTCCCATCTTTATAAAAGAAACATATCCCATACTGAAATACTATAATACCTTAAGTATATTCACATCCAAAAATAAAAACCCACAGATTAAACTTACCGAAACTTCCTGAGAAACACAAAACAATGACATATTCAACATTTCACGTGTATCCAAATAGAATAGCAACATACGGATTACGCCAATAAGAAATGTTTAGACTAGTACATCGCTATTTTTAACCGAGCCCATTACTGTAAATGTACCGCTCGTTTATTGAAAACAATTTCCACGAATCACGAGGGAGCAATTCTATAATACTGATCAATAAAATATTCTCATTGGTTTCGTCGAGTATCACGTTACTGTCTATGAAGCAACAATATGTGGTGTGAAACAAAGTGGTGACTGTTTCATAGGACCATACTTCATAGTAACTGATGGTATCAGCTTAATGATTATTCTGTTCATTTTGTGATTAAAGGTAAATTATCTTAGCCGAAAACCCGAAGGCCATTCGCTGCATTCGGCGCGACTCCATCTCTCAATCTGACTTGTGTAGATTTTATTTTTGTGGAACAAGTATAGGAAAGAAATCTAACGTGATTTGTTTGCGATGCAGTAACGTATTGTAACAAGGTATCTTAAAATATCTTATGCCTTGTTATCCAGTCATTATGGTAACAATGTTGGATAAATGAGACTTAATGAAAATATCTCAGTTTGAACATGCATTGTATGCAATGTGTTTAACTTTTCTGTGTTGTTTCCATTGTACAATTCCGTATTAAAGAAGAGTTTGGTACAAGATGATCTAGAATAATCCTGTTTATTGGTGGCACAGGCGGCAGCGCGCCGGCCTCTCACCGCTGGGTTCCGTGGTTCAAATCCCGGTCATTCCATGTGACATTTGTGCTGGACAAAGCGGAGGCTGGACAGGTTTTTTTCCGGGTACCCCGGTTTTCCATGTCATGTTTCATTCCAGCAACACTTTCCAATATAATTTCATCTCATCTGTCATTCACTATTCATTGTCCCAGAGGAGTGCGACAGGATTCGGCAACCGGCACAATTCCTATCCTCGCTGCGAGATCGAGGCTTCATTAATACCATTCCTGACCCAGTCGAATGACTGGAAACAGGCTGTGGATTTTCAATGGTAAAGGTGCTCTGGTTCACACTCGATCAATCCCTGCAAGAATTCTGTTCATAGTTATTTAATTGCACGTCAATGTTCTTCATTCACCGTTGAAACCGTCCTGTTACACATATCTGCTATAGAGCTCCGTCGCATTCTCTACCTCCCGAGTGACCAAATGGTATTGCAGTACGTACGGAATAATTTAATTTATTCAGAATAGAATAACGAACAGTGACAACTAATTAAATATTTTTTAGAAATATTGTAGGAGCTTATATTACAAATGTCGTGTTTCATTTATCCATTCCTTACGTTGAACAAGAGTTTATTTTCTCTAACATTGTGAACCTTTCTCCGCCTTATTTCTTGAGCAAATAATATTTCCTTGTTTGATACTTATTAAGCCGGGCTCAATGGTTCAAATGGTAGGACTCTGGCTTTTTGATCCTCAGTGGGAGGTTCAATCTCGGCTTAGCTCAATGTCATATTTGAAAATGCTCAAAAACGCCGTCCTGATGTTGGTAGATTTACTTCCACATAAAAGTACTCCTGCGGGAAAAATTCTGACACCTCGGCGTCTCCATAAACCGTAAAAAGTAGTTAATCGAACGTAAAACCCATATTATTGTTATTATTATTATTATTATTATTATTATTATTATTATTATTATTATCTCGCTCCTTGGCTGAATGGTCAGAGTCAAGGCGTTCGTTTCAGATGACCCAGCATTCGATTCCCGGAAGAGTTAGGGATTTTAATCACTTCTGGTTTATTCCTCTGACGTGGAGACACAACACACTACACTACCAACCACCACAGAAGCACGCAGTATATTGGCGTCAGGAAGGACATCCGGTCGTAAAACAGGGCCACGTCCACATGTACGACACCGTTTGCACCCAAGGAACGTAGAATACTCAATAGGTAGGCCATTCCGAGCATGTGTACTGCCATTGGTCAGCAGATCGTGACATCATCGGGAAGATCATACCTGCGGTCTGCAACATTATCTTTCATTAACTGCTGAATCCAAAGTGATATTTAACGGATTTTTACCCTTTCCAACTGCTAAGATTTACTTTGGTGATTACCGATATATTTTCAAATCATTAATATTTTTCATAATTCAGAGAATGTTAAAATACTTATCGTACGGCAAATGATAAAACATAATGTTTGTGCCAGCCTCGTAAGCCTTAGTCAGGCATGTTTATGATGAATAAGCGTATTACAATGAATGCGTTTCTTAAAATCAATTTAACGTTTTTCTTCTTCATTATGAAGACAAGCAAGATGGATGTGGATGTCGCAGGGCTGTACGGGTGACAATGCATTATCTGGAGGATCTCTCGTCCTGGCAGGCTACAGCGTTCGGTGGTTTGTATTTGCCACGGTAATACAGTATTTTAAATATCCTTGTAAAGATTAAGTCAGCAACATTGTCACCGGCTTAGAGCTTAATGTATGAAGTTAATGCAGGAAATGTAAGCAATGGCTGCTTAAAGAGATACAACCCAGAGTACGTTCTTCATTACTTTTCACTTGGACTTTAGTTCAAATGTCTGATGCGAATCAAAGTCCTCGTCCTTACATATAAGGCAATGATTTTTATATCGATTTCGGTAAATTTCTAGTGTGCAGTAGATGTTAATGCTTCCATTGCTGTACTTTGTTTCACTTTGAAATTCAATGTACGTGGAAGGATGCAAAAGGTAACTTCAAATTTTATTTCTGTAGCCAGTCACTCAGGGAAGGAAAAGCGAGAAATTATAGTGAATAGAAATAAGTGTGAACCAGTCTTGTTCAGAAGATAATTTCGGCTCAAGACGACGTTTATCTGTTTGAGTTCCGAACGAACTGTCGATTCGTTTACACTTGAAAGCGACGTAGCCTGCCAACTATTTTAAATCATCGAGTGTTATATCTTCATTGGGAATCGATGAATTGTGCAAGTTAGTATCCAATAGCAAGTTTTCATCACTTCAATCAGAACTGAAACCATGGGACGAGTATTCAATCACTTTGATGCAAAGTTCGCTGGAAAGGAAATTCTGAAATTCTTCTTCAGTTTCTTCCTCAAGTGTAATGGAATCAGAAAAGGTAGAAGGTTGAAATCTGTCCTCAGCAACAGAGGCTCCATGAGATAGAGGTAGATCGTTCGCGTTGCCAGTTAGCATTAAGAGGCGCATTCTATTATTCACTTCGAAAGGAATGGGATTGTTATAAAATACACCGATCTCAAACTCTAGAAAAATAATTTTCAGTCAGTCTAGAAGCCAAAAGGTATCCTGCTCCAGCGATTTTCACCTCTCCAAAGAGTACAATAAATGAGTTGATGGATAGTAAAAATCCTTTCTGGAATGGAAAGATACTGCTCCTTTCCCCAACCCCATGCTCGAGCAAATGTGTAAAAATCGTCTTATGTTCTGTTGACTTCGATGGTGGAGGCCACAACCACAAGGAGAGTTTCTTTGTCGTTAAGAACACTTGACTTCAAAACATCGAATACATTTTGTTAGTTCAGTAATCCCCTCGTGGTCACTGTATATAATATATTTCTATTTGCTTGGGCAGTGCGACATAAAAACTGGTGTCAAGCCATTCTGACATTTTTCTGAGGATGCCCAGTAACGTTCAGGTCAGCCTGTATGGTGTATGATTTAAAGGCCACTTTTCTGATGCTGTAGGAAATCTTCAATCAATCAATGTTGATCTGCATTTAGGGCAGTCATCCAGGTGGCAGATTCCCTATCTGTTGTTTTCCTAGCCTTTTCTTAAATGATTTCAATGACATTGGAAATTTATTGAACATCTCCCTTGGTAAGTTATTCCAGTCCCCAACTTCCCTTCCTATAAATGAATATTTGCCCCAATTTGTCCTCTTGTATTCCAAATTTATCTTCATATTGTGATCTTTCTACTTTTAAAGACGCCACTCAAACTTATTCGTCTACTAATGTCATTCCACGCCATTTCTCCACTGACAGCTCGGAATATACCACTCAGTCGAGCAGCTCGCCTCCTTTCTCCCAGTTATTCCCAGCCCAAACTTTGCAAAATTTTTATAACTCTACTCTTTTGTCGGAAATCACCCAGAACAAATCAAACTTCTTTTCTTTGGATTTTTTCCAGTTCTTGAATCAAGTAATCCAGGCGAGGGTCCCATACACTGGAACCATACGGTACGCTAGTTGGGGTCTTACCAGAGACTTATAAGCCCTCTCCTTTACATCCTTGCTACAACTCCTAAACACCCTCATAACCATGTGCAGATATATGTATCCTTTATTTACAATCCCATTTATGTGATTACCCCAATGAAGATCTTTCCTTATATTAACACCCAGATACTTACAATGGTCCCAAAAGGAACTTTCACCCCATCAACGCAGTAATTAAAACTGAGAGGACTTTTCCTATTTGTGAAAATCATAACCTGACTTTTAACCCCGTTTATCATCATACCATTGCCTGCTATCCATTTCACAACATCATCGAGGTCAGGTTGAAGTTGCTCACAATCTTGTGACTTATTTATTACTCTATACAGAATAACATCTTCTATTACATACTTGATCACAGTGGTCCCATCTGACAGTGTGATTCCATCATTGGGAAATGATTACTTACCAGTTTCAACAAGTTCTTTCCTTACTGTTCTTGCCTCCCCCCTCCTACCAAATATCGCAAGCAATAGCAACAACATGCACTGCAGCGCCTTCAAGATATTTGATAATTGTTTGCAACAATGTACTTGTCATCGAAACATCAAAGTCGTAATACAGACTGTTTACATCTTGAAAGTAGCAACAAATCACCGCCACCTGAACATTTTTGTGTGGCCCGAGTGTCATATCATCGGATGAATCATATTTCGGCAACTGTCAATGTTCAGATCATCGAAGCTTAGAACAGCCATTGCTCCGACAGATTTGATCATTAGTAACCTAGCTTTGATTACATTTAACAGTTCTTTCAAAGACTCGACCTGCATTTAAACTCTTTAATGATATTATTGGTTTTACGTCCCACTAACTAATTCTACATTTTTCGGAGGCGCCAAGGTGCCGGAATTTTGTCCCATGGGATTTGTTTTATGTGCCAGTAAATCTAGCGACCACTTGGCCACCTTCAAATACCACCGGACTGAGCCACGATCGAACCTGCCAGGCTGGGTTCTGAAGGTCAGCGCTCTGCCTTCAGAGCTACTCAGCCCAATCATTTAAACCCCTTTGTTCACTTCTCAAGAGCTGAGCGGTAGGGAAAAGAGTACTTCATTTTACTCAAATAATCGAACGCTTTGAGATAAAGAGCTCTTAAAGTGAATGTATTTGACACGCTGTTTCTTTTTTTCTGCAAACATCTGACCTGGCGTAAAATACTGGGACAAAATAGCCATCTCTTCCTTACTTACAGTTTCACGTCTCATGCCATAAGTCAGTATAGGTCTTTTGAAAGATATAAAACATTTCTTAGATTTAGCATTCTCAGAGCAGAATATTTTGCTCCAGGAGAGGTTTTCCCCCCGCAGAATCGCTTCTTTAGCTCCGAACTTTCCTGGTCGTTTACTAATATAGCTGGATGAAGAGTGAGTTCTGTGTTTGTTGTCTGGTCTAATTACAGTTTCTACAGAGGTCAGGAGTCTAATGCTGTTACGGCCTTTTACATTACCGGTACCGGGCGAGTTGGCTGTGCGGTTAGGAGCGCGCGGCTGTGAGCTTGCATCCGGGAGATAGTGGGCTCGAATCCCCCTGTCGGTAGCCCTTAAAATGGTTTCCCGTGGTTTCCCATTTGCTTTAGGAAAATACTGTCGGTTTCTGAGCGTGTTGCTGTTACATCAAGCATTTCAATTTTGGAATATTATATTAAACTAAAAAGATCATAAAATAAAATTTGCGATTAAGAAAAGTTAATGTGTCTTATAGCCTTCAGTTTTATCTCCATGCCAGGTTGGTATTTTCTGGGACAGACCAGCGTACTATTTCAATATCTTCCGTATTGGGGCAACCACTACAGTAGTTCTGGTCTCCTTTATAATAATGTGAAAGAAAACGTTCTAAACATATTCTTGCATTATTAATACTCACCTTGTCCATCCGCTTATACCGAGCTACCCATTTACTTTGGAATGCCTCATTCTTTGGAAATCGATCATGAACCATGTCCTGAGTTTCGTAACCAGTATTGTTGCACAGAAAAACGGAAATTAGTCCTCATTTTACTAATTTTGTAATCCAATCGTCTGTTAAAAGAGAAATGAAATGTTTACTCCAGAAAGGTAGCTACTATAACGCAGCGCAGACCTCACTATTTATCGCATACAAGTGGCGAGTTCAAAGCTTACCGTATCTTCCCGGTGACGTCACGTTAGACTTTTCTCGTTGGCCGTCAAAAGCGCGGGAAGCCGGAATACACCCCCCTCCCCCCCGGTATGCACCCGTGATTCCAATAAAGTGTGGGAAAAAACGGTCTAAAAAGAATTGACTTATTTGCGGGAATAATTGTTTACCTGCACAGAGTTTGCCGTAAGTGGCATTACATCGTGTGTAAATAGAACGTCGAGGACTATTTAGCTCGTGACCAATCCGGTATAAAAATACCAGCAACTTCAACCAATCAACAGTTGCCTATCGTCACACTTTTACCGTTTTCGTGTTATTAATTTCATTTTAACGCACCTACGTGCAGTTGCTTTTATATAAGTTCATCAGAGCAGTGCACTGAAACATCTTCAATAACAAATTTGAATACTGACCACACAATCAACAGGTCGTAACTGTGTTATTCTGATGAAGCCCACAGCCGACATGTTGGAAGACATAGGCCCAAAGAGTTTAAATAAAAAAATAAACCAGTATACTGCACTTCCGTGCTGAAAGTTTTGTTCTCAGTATAGGTTATGATATATACCTATGTACTTTATTCGTTTTGCATTTGTGGGCTGTTATTACCTACCATTATTTAATTCCGTGATTATTCACTAAACAGTCGAAAGAAGTAACTTCAACTCTAGCTCCAGATTCTTTCTAAACAAAATGGGGAGCTTTCGTTCAGATACTTTGAAGAATACCTAACAGTGCATAACAGTGCGAAGGTGGTTGGTAGCTTGAATCCGGTCGAAATAGAACGTTGAAATGAAATGAAATGAAATGGCGTATGGCTTTTAGTGCCGGGAGTGTCCGAGGACAAGTTCGGCTCGCCACGTGCAGGTCCTTTGATTTGACTCCCGTAGGCGACCTGGACGTTGGTGATTAAGAAGAATCAATACTGATCTGCATTTAGGGCAGTCGTCCAGGTGGCAGATTCCCTATCTGTTGTTTTCCTAGCCTTTTCTTAAATGATTTCAATGACATTGGAAATTTATTGAACATCTCCCTTGGTAAGTTATTCCAATCCCTAACTCCCCTTCCTATAAATTAATATTTGCCCCAATTTGTCCTCTTGTATTCCAACTTTCTCTTCATATTGTGATCTTTCCTACTTTTAAAGACGCCACTCAAACTTATTCGTCTACTAACGTCATTCCACGCCATTTCTCCGCTGACAGCTCGGAACATACCACTCGTCTCCTATCTCCCAGTTCTTCCCAGCCCAAACTTTGCAAAAATTTTGTAATGCTACTCTTTTGTCGGAAATCAGCGTGATGATTGATGATCGTCATCATCGTGATGAACGATGGCGGTTGACACGAGAACGTATTCTGTTGAACAGGGTTTGGTTGCCACAGTGTGGGTACACGAGAGACGGGGTACTCGTATTATGTTACCAGACTTTATGAATTGCCTCCAAGTGGAGTTCCACCAACTATATTATGACATTTTCCCGTCGGGAACAGTGTGCATCTGAAACAAAGAATGTGAATGATCGACGAGTAACGTGATTGCAATAACGTCATGTTCACAAATGTGTCTATATTTACCGAGCGAGTTGGCTGCACGGTTTGGATTTTGTACCTGTTAGCTTGTATTCAACAAGCTGTCGGAAGCTCTGAAGATAGTTTCTCGATGTTTCACATCTTCACACCAGGCAAGTGCTTCGACTGAACCTTAATTACGACCCTGGTCGCTTCCTTTCCAATCCCTTAGCCGTCGTTGCCGAAAAACCTTTCTGAGTCGGTACGACGGAAAACCAATCATATCGAGTCCGCATTTACCTAAGCTCCAGAAATCACAATATTATGTTTATCGCAGGAGTTGGAGAATAATCCACCACACCCGTGATCATTTAATATTCATGCAGTTCTAATGCGGACTGTGGTTCAAGCAGGATAGTTATCGGAAGACGTAAATACTCGCACAACACGTGCCAAGTACTATGTCCTTTCGGGTACAGCTTCAAAGCATTATTTGTTTCCTAATGGTACCTGAAATTTACACGGCAGGGGACACGTTATTTTTTCCATATTTATTATGTAAAAAGGTAATATATATGCAAATTAAATGATCAAATATTCAAAAACACGAAAAATCAATTCACAACGCACGAGTTGCCGTCAAGTCACTGACCAGAGAATACTACTAAGGCAACGAGGAAGATAGAACAGCAACAAATCATGTTCACACAATAAAACATCGTCAGTCATGTTCATGAATATGTAACCAGCTGAACAGTAATAGGGAAGAATTATCCTATAAAAAACCAAAACTATTAATCAATAACACGATGTGCTTTGTTTCGAATCGCGCCTGGTTGAGTGGTTCGGATGGAAGGACGCTGGTTTTCTGACCCCGTTGTGGCGGCTTCGATCTTAGCCCAGTCCGTTGGCATTTGAAGGTGCTCAAATACGCCAGCCTCGTGTTGTTAGATTTACCGGCAATTTAAGGAACTCCAGCTGCGCAAAACTTACGGCATTTCGGCGCCTACGAAAACCGTAAACGTATTTGATAGCACATAAAACCAATAACATTATTACATATTGTACGTAATAAACAAGGCTTAGAGGGGCAGAAAATAAATACAGTAAATGTTAATTTTACTCACAATGCATATTATTATTATTATTATTATTATTATTATGCTAGGGGCTTTACGTCGCACCGACACAGATAGGTCTTATGGCGACGATGGGATAGGAAAGGCCTAGGAGTTAGAAGGAAGCTGCCGTGGCCTTAATTAAGGTACAGCCCCAGCATTTGCCTGGTGTGAAAATGGGAAACCACGGAAAACCATCTTCAGGGCTGCCGATAGTGGGATTCGAACCTACTATCTCCCGGATGCAAGCTCACAGCCACGCGCCTCTACGCGCACGGCCAACTCGCCCGGTATTATTATTATTATTATTATTATTATTATTATTATTATTATTATTATTATTATTATTATTATTATTATTATTATTATTATTATTATTCAGTATTAGAATATACACAGTATTATACTACAGTTATACAGTACTGTAATTTATTGAAAACGGGAATTGCCTACAAGCATATTAAAAATTTGCGAGCGGTCTGTAATACCCACGGTATTTGTAATATTACGGTACAATAGGCTTACTTATTTTGAAAAAAATATTTCATATTTGTTTGTTTCATGAATATCTAAGATTACCGGGCGAGTTGGCCGTGTGGTAAGGAGCGCGCGGCTCACGAACGCTACATTCGCGATTTCTAACCCATGTGATCGTGATGATTAGGGGGCGGATTTTTATGACCTAAAAAGTATGAAATATGTATGCATTTATGACCTAAAGACATAAAAAAAATACCTATAAAATTCAAAATGTGACTTAACGAATTAGCATCTACATTACATAGAAACACTTTTATTACGATTGCTACAGGCAGCAATTAATTTAGAGTTTAAAAAGTTTTAATTCTTTGAAATATTTAAACCAGAATCAACTAAAATGATAAACATTTCATGAACTCGTTAAGGTTACACTGTATAATCCTAGGCAAGGACGGTCTCTGTGGAAGACATAAACACTACAGTTACATTCACTATTCAATATTCAATCAGTTTTAATTTGTGCACAATGCATATGTTATTTGAATGAATCTTTCATACCTGATCTAGTCTCCATTATCAGAATTGTTGCAATTTATGATCATATGCATCTTAAGATTGTTGAATGAGAATCCCGTCCTGTTGTCGTCTTGTAGCGAGAAAAACTTCTTTCGACATCACATGATGTAAGGGGAGCGTACTTGAATATAGTTAAATCACTTGGAGAAAATTCCTGGAAATCTGCAGATGAAGGGTTTCCACAAAGAACGTCACTTATTCCACGCAGGTACACAAGTCCGCTATTTTTTCAGTACATTTCTAATTTTCTACACACCCTAGATGCTATTGTTCCTTTCGCATGCTTAGATTCCTGTTCAGTGCACTTTACAACATCCAGTGCATCACTTAGTACTGCACCTGAAACTTCCAGTTGCGTGATTGCTCCAGATAAATAATTAAAATTGGACTTCATGTAAGCCAGGTCCGATTTTAATGTAGTGCTTGAAAATAAATCTTGAGTGGTTTTTTATGGAGGACGATTTTGAAGGATCAAAAGACCTCACGATCTTCTCCACGACATCTAAGTTGTTGCAATAGTACACTGCGGCATGAAACCAAGTCCCCCCATCGCGTTATAACTGGCTTGAGAGGTAGGGGTAATGAAGGTGCTTCTCCTTGAAATTTCTGAACGCGAAGTGGAGCTTTGACAAACACTTTCTTACAGTTCGATATTAATTTATCAACTTCAGGGTAGCTACTTCTAACTTCTTCAGCTGCCCTATGCAATGACTGTGCAAGACATGTCACAAGTACCATTTTCGGGTATAGCATTTTAAGTCCCTTGGCTGCCTTCACCATATACAGAGTAGCGTCAGTTACAAATAGAAAAATGTGCTCTCTCTTTGCCCCGTTTGGCCACAACAGATTCATTGAATTGTCGAAGAGAACTGCAATGATGGAATGGTTTGTCTTCTCTAGCACTTCACATGTCAGGAGGAACGTATCTCCAGGCCGGTCTTACTTCAGCGTACCAACGATCACATTTGCTACATATCTTCCATCCACATCTGTGGTCTCGTCTATTGAAACCCATATCTTACTGTCTCCTACGCCATGCCTTATTATATCCAACATCTCTTCATAACAAGGGGTCAGGTAGTCCTTCCTGAGAGTAGATTCGTTGGGAACTGGATGCTTTGTGTATTTTTCAAGAAACTGTCCGAGCTTCGCCTGTTAAATTTCTTTAAAGGAATATTAGACGAAACCATCATCTTGCAGAGATCTTGTGAAAATTGTGAACACTGTGAACTTGATGTCGGGGTTTCGAATAGCAGACGTTGCCTATTTTCGAGTGCAGAATATTTAGGTACACAATTCTTATGTTTTACAGTATTACAATGTTGTTGCACAGAGAAGCGTTTTTCGGCAGTAGCTTTTACCTCACACAATTTACAGAATAATATCACTCCATCTGTACTGAATATGTTTTCACCGAACTCGCGAACAGAACTTCGCAACTTTCCACAAATCGAGACTCTCGTTTTAGGCATATTGAAAGGAACTGAATGACTGAAGCTCCCTAATGACCAAGGTCATTCAGTGTGTTGAAGGTGGAAAAGGGAAGGGCGAAGAAGAGAGATAAGAACAATGACAAATAACTGCAGAATTATCTCTGCTTCCGTGTAAACAATAGTCCGGTTTCCAGGAATTGACCCAGCTAGCAGACAATAGCTCCTACCTGTTAGAAACATTCCATACACTACTTTAGAATGGTTCTTCAGTAGTATATTCCATTATATCCTGAAAAATAATTTCTAGAGCTTATTCTTATTTTTATAAAACGAAATTCAAATGAAAATTGCAAAATATGCCGTTATAATGATATTTTGTACAAAATATGCCATAAAACTTTAGAAAGCCTAAATATGCATTTATATGCCCAATAAAACCTGTTTAATTTTGATTATCATGCTTGGAAACGCGTTGAAAATACAAGACTATAAGATATAATGCTGAGGGAAAAAATATGACTTGTCATAGAAATCCGCCCCTAGTGATGATTATGGAATTCTATTAGAATCTTTAAATTAATTTCAGAAATGTAGACGAATGTCCGTCGCTATTTAAGGAGTATTTCAAGTCAAGTGATACCACGAATTTCGATAACTAGCCACTATTGGAGTAACAATATTTCCAGACACGAATTCATCCTCCGGATATCATTGACGCGACCATGCTAAAAATAATGAATAAATTTATAATGGCAGGATTCGTTGTAAATATTGTGTATATAAAAATTACGTGTTACCTTGTGTAAATGTGGTGTGTGTTTGTTGTAATTATTAATATTTTCCATGTTTTTGATTGTTTAATGTAATTTGATCTGGCCGTGCGTTTATTGCAGTGCCAAGGATTGTGTTCAGCGTTGTTTGCCACCATGATGACTTATTTAGCACACCTTAAGGAACATTTTGATAAGATTAGTGTCGAGTAAGACTAGGCTAATATTTAATTTACATTTTCTAAAGATTTAGGTGAAAGATCGTCTCGTTATTTTTCCGCAAAGGCAAACGATTTATAGATTAATCTTTAACTAACTCACACGTGGATATGAAAATTTTTTTAATGCATTTATATTAAAATTTCAAAATATTTTCAACTGACTTGCAACTTTAAATGCCATGCAAATATGAATTTAATGTTCACAAACGGCATAATCAGCTTGAATTTAGGTGATAACGAGTAATGATAATCACAATTAATTGGAAGGATACTTAATTAGGAAAATGTGAACTATAATTACCAGAGAATTATTTAGTGAGATACACTAATTTGTAAACACAATCGTGTGATGATAAAAGTAAATGCTACATAGATGAGGTTAGAGATTATTATTAATAATAATAATAATAATAATAATAAAATAATAATAATAATAAATTATAAATTTTGGAATTCATTTTGATTTTCAATCAGAGTTTCTACTGGTGTAATTAGTGAACGTTATGCACTTTAGTTATCGAAATTCACCAGAATTTAACATTGACCACGTGTTGAGACTACTATTAATCTATGGAACCTTAATTTTATTATGGAATAATAAGCGAGATAGCTGCCTAATAATTTTGTGAAAAACCTTATTGAAGTCTCTGGATACTTTCATTTAAATATTTTAATTTTTGAAGACAGTGAAGGCCTAATCTTTTGTTAATTTTTCATTCCAGAACAGTAAAACTGGAGGACGAGGATTACATTTTGGTTGTTAATTGCTACAGGAAGACCAGACATTATGAAAGATTATTGTAATGAAATCCTAGCAAGGATATTTTTGTGTTTGGATGCTTATGTTAATAAATGTAAGAGTGTTGTTTTTAATTTTTTTGCTTCGTCGTCACCCCTTTTCCCTTAAATGCCTCTAAAAAGCGGAAAGCCAGGAACGAACGGTCTACCCCGGGATCTCTCGCTCACTGGCTGGGCTTAGCTCGGCAATAATGGGGGCAATATATAGGGTTTTAATCATCCATTTCACATCATCATTTCATTTCTTTGTATCGCGACTATAACGTATTCTGAACGAACAACTTATTGTGTAAAGTAATTCAACATCATTCGTATTAATAGCTTGCAGTAAATTTTCCAATAGCCGTAGTGAGGTGACCAGAGTCAGCAGGCTAATTTCAGCCCATTACCAGGAAATGTACGTCATCAAGCTTACGAGAGACCTTGCCCTCTCCACCTTCTGAAGAGACAATTGAAACCGTATGAACGTCTACTTTTCGAGGTTCGCTACCTGACGCTTCATTTCCGCGGGAAAGTTCAGCCTATGTGAATGGACGTAATGAAGCAACGTGATGGATTCACAGCAATACATAGGAGAAGGGATGAGACCTCGAATCTTACTGGACCGTGTGATATAGTTGATGGAGGGAGATTTTGAAGGCTATATACTCGACGACAACAGCTGGAGAGGACATTGTGATTGACATTCAGATTCACATTCACACTCGTACTCGTACTCTTGGAAGACACTCTTACGACGATTCTACATCTGCACATCGGAGAAGATTTTAACTTAGTTCACTTCGCATCTGAGTAGTATACAAACCAAAAGTTACTCTCAATGGGACCCGTTATCTCAATGACGAGAGGTAAAGTCAACAGGAGACCGGTTTTGACTAGTATAGGCCAGGAGAGTTTTTGTTATGAATTTAGTTACGCTACTGTTCCGTAATACGGAAGAATACAAGTGTATTCCCTCCATGAACATAACCCATGGTGGTTTTGCTCTTAAAATTAGGACTCATTACGACTTTATGTAAGGAGTACAGTAGGAAGTGTTAAAGGCAGGAAAGTCATAGTACAGCTAGTGTACCATGCACAAAAGCAGAAATAGGACTGGAATCCACAAGAGATGACGCCGCCTGTACGAGAGATCCATCAATCATCAGCTTCTATATAACAGAGTCTACAAATGGTGAGCTAATGGCATATTTTACTGCAAGTCTTCGCGCAACAGTTGATTTTCTTCGAGTTTATTTCATTCCATTTTTATTTTGCTTCCGTAAGTTCAGATTCCGTTAATACGCCGTTACGGGCATGTTTTTCATCCTAATAAATAGCTGTTTTTATTTGTATTTTCTGAAATTATTATTAATGATCCTTAAATTCCAAGTTAGTGTACTTAATGGATAGTGTTCTGTCACCCCACCCCTGGGAGTTTTTTAGAGTCTCATTACGTATTATTATTATTATTATTATTATTATTATTATTATTATTAATTATCAACTATCGTTTTCAAGCTATAAGCTTGAAGGCTGGCGCCCATAGGATATTGTTTATGGAGAAACAATGCGATATCATTTATTTATATTAATATTAAGGTGACCTGCCACGTCATAATTTTGTCACACATCTGCGGGCAGAGTGGGTACGTCACAAGGTTTTACTGTACATAGTATCATGGAATTTGTATTATTCCACTCGAATTTGACAAAATGTAATCGCTTTTCACATAAAGATTGCAAAAGTCCTCCTCCCTCAGTATTTACATTAGTATTTCATTAATAATGAAATAAAGTGTTATCATAAAAATTCAAATGTTTACGTTCATGTTCGAAGGAGGTCACAAAGTTCTTCAAGAAGTTCAGATTAAACAACAACTTCATTCTTCCCCATAAATTATTCCAGAATATAAAATGATTAAAATAGTTTGTATTTTCACCACTAACTCATTTCCAAATTCTTCTCCAAAGCCTTATAAGATATTGGCGTAATCACTATGAATTTTTCCTGATAGGAGAGCGTTAGCTGATTTATTCTTGGAAAAATGTTGATAAGACGGGATGAAATTTGCTAACGAAACTTCGTCAGCAAAGGGGTACAAACTCACAATTACGTACATTCAAAAATGTCTTCAAAACTTCGCTTGTATTTCCTCTGAAAACCAATAATTTCAGAAAAGTAATGGTTGTGTATACCGTATCCACGGTGCAGTACAATATAAGGCACAGAGTAAACTGTGTTTCACAGCACTTTCCGTCATGATGTTGAATTTCAGACGGATGACTGCGTATGCCAACGCTTCTTTTTGTATGACATACTGTACCACACTCAAATAACATCGAGAGTCATTTCTGTGTCCTTAGAAAATAACCAAGGTGCCTTTCAGCAAGGATCTGGACAGAAACCCGTACATTTTCGCATCTACGCGTGTCGACACTGAAGGTGAGCGTCCCCTGGAAGGTATGGTTGCCCTCAATACGTACATAAGTAAGGATACCTAGGACATTTTTTTCTTTTTCCCTTTTGCTAGTGGTTTAACGTCGCACTAACTCAGGGCCTCTCAAACGCCCAAAATCTCACGCGTGCAAATCGAGGCGCAAGAGCTCCGTGCACTGTGCATCGGTTCCACTCGGCTCGGCTCGAACCAACGCTTCGTCTCTGGGCTACTCAGCAAAGCTCGGCTCAGCTCGGCTTGGATTTGGAGCGCTACGGAGCAAATGAGGAAGTGGGAGACAGGGGGAGCGAGCGAGACAGGCGTGGGGAAAGAGAGAGACAGCGCTATTGCTCCAAATCGAGGAGTTGGGGTCTGCACTCTGGGCAACCAAGCGAAGTCGTCTTTTGCACCGTGCACAGTGCTTGCACCAGGCTCATGCACCCTGAGAGGCCCTGCACTAACTCATCGAAGGTTTTCGGCGACGTGGATAGGCAGTATACCAAAAGGAGTGGCCGAGTTACGTTCTGTTTCGTTAGCCACAGGATATGGCTTGTTACGTTTCTCGGCCTGGGACATAATCTGTTTATCCAGATGCTACATCAGTCGTAAGTCACCGAGCTCGATAGCTGCAGTCGCTTAAGTGCGGCCAGTATCCAGTATTCGGGAGATAGTGGGTTCAAACCCCACTGTCGGCAGCCTTGAAGATGGTTTTACGTGGTTTCCCATTTTCACACCAGGCAAATGCTGGGGCTGTACCTTAATTAAGGCCACGGCCGCTTTCTTCCCAGTCCTAACTTTTTTCTGTCCCACCGTCGCCATAAGACCTACCTGTGTCAGTGCGACGTAAAGCCAATAGCAAAAAAATGTCGTAATGTATGCACTATATTTTGTCTAGCGGTCGTGTTATAGTTTCGTGATGTAGGCCTACCTCCGAAAGAGCAGGCTCTGCCAGGCAAGGCTCTCTCGTGTCAAAAGTTCGAGTCACGGTAGGAGAAAGTATTTTTTTATGTTTATTTTAATTTCTACTCTGACTTATGGCGAATCACGTAACTTCCGTTGTCTAGCATGCCATTATTAACGGTGAGTAGGATTATTTGTGGCCCTCAAAAGGACCTCTCAGTAAGAGGATCACACACTATAGTTGTGCACGACCTATTCTAGGCGTGTGGCCATGGAATCGATTAGGGCAGAAGCATACGTATTGTCATCACCTGGCACCTCGTCACAGGCCGCATTGACAACATGCCAGAGAGCGTCGTTCGCCGAGGAAAATGTGCTCTCGTCGGAGAATATGACATTCCATCAATCACGTAGCACCTTGTCCTCGATAAACGCAAGGCGGTACACCCTCTACTCACCAGCGAGCTTTTATTTCTTAGCCGCTCGCCAGAAATGTAACCCTGCCTCATTCAGCTTCTAAAGACCGTTTATTTTATTTATTTATTTATTTATTTATTTATTTATTTATTTATTTATTTATTTATTTATTTATTTATTTATTTATTTTTCCAAGCACTATAAATTTTTCGGCGACACGAGGATAGGAAAGGGCTACGATTAGGAAGCAAGCGGCCGTGGCTTTAATTTATGTACAGCTCCAGCATTTGATTGGTGTGAAAATGGGAAACCACGAAAACCCACATTCAGGGCTGCCGGCGGTGGGATTCGAACCCACAATCTTCCGAGTGCAAGCTCACAGCCGCATGACCCTAACCACATAGCCAACTCGCTCGGGTTCTCAAAGCCGTCCTCGAGCTGCCAGAAAAACGCATAGCCTGGCGTAGCTGCACGGCGTTCATGAACGGAGTCGAATTGAATTCAGCGATCAGGCGATCGTCCTGTTCCCAGTAGGAGACCCGCCACGTCGGCTTACGTCTCCCGATTCTTGAAAACGTCTTAACCAACGCGTCACCGTACTCCGTGGGATGCCTCTCTGTTGCGACTAGATTTTCTTGTTCAACGAGACCAACTACCCGCTCACGTATGTGAGGTTCTGGATGTCCCATAGTTGCCAGTAAAATGACCTACCTGTTTGTTAAAGCGTTGTGGGGCATCCTTCAGTCCGACTGGTTTTCCCGCTATTGCTGCTGACGGAGTGATAATGATGATGATGATAATAATAATAATAATAATAATAATAATAATAATAATAATGATAATAATAATAATAATAATACCAAATGTATTCGAACTAGCCACCTTTTTCACTGTAAATCCGAGTCCTTACCAAATACACTATAGAAAATACGTGCCACTTTGCGAGATATCGCAAGGCATTGATTGCCAGCGCACCTAGCGGCACGGCCTTGAATCTGAGTGTAGTAGTGCACTAAACATTATGAATTATGCCGAAAGTGTCCGGTTCTAAGTCGTCTTTAATTAAAAAGTGGTTACAGAAGTTTCCCCGTTTCACATCGGATGGTAAAATTATATTCTGTGACGTTTGAAGCAAAGAGGTCAATGAAACTTGTTTTATATTTCCCCCTAACGAGTTATTATCAATTCAGAAAAATGAACATTGTTTTTGACCGAGGCCTATTAAAATACGTAAAATTTAAGCTGCCTAAAATATTTTAGAACCTATTTTAGGGTATATTTTAGGCAGCTAAAATAACATTTAAGATTCTAAACATCCGAGGTCTAGTAATCAATATTGCATGTTTCTATGGTAGTTGGAAGTGTAGTGTGTTGTCTAAATATGAAAAGAAACGCATTGGAACAAGCACAAACACCCAGTCTCCGAGCCAGAATAATGAATTAGACGTGATTAAAATCCCTGATCCAGCAGGGACTTCTGAACCAAAGGCTTCAGCGCTGACCATTCAGCCAAGGATTGGTACAAAACGAAATCCTTATTTAGTTTCATTATTTCTATCAGTTTTAACATGCAACTTTTGCAGTTTCAATCTTGCCGCCTGATGTTTAAGGTCGGGCCGCTAGGTGTGCTACTGTTAACATGTCTCTCAGTTTAGTACGAGAGAATAAGGAAGTGTCCAGTGTGTGCCACTGTCAACATGTTTCTCAGTTTAGTACGGGAGAATACGGAAGTGTCCAGTGTGTGCCACTGTCAAAATGTCTCTCAGTTTAGTACGGGAGAATACGGAAGTGTCCAGTGTGCGCCACTGTCAACATGTTTCTCAGTTTAGTACGGGAGAATAAGGAAGTGTCCAGTGTGTGTCACTGTCAACATTTTTCTCAGTTTAGTACGGGAGAATAAGGAAGTGTCCAGTGTGTGTCACTGTCAACATGTCTCTCAGTTTAGTACGGGAGAATACGGAAGTGTCCAGTGTGTGCCACTGTCAAAATGTCTCTCAGTTTAGTACGGGAGAATACGGAAGTGTCCAGTGTGTGCCACTGTCAACATGTCTCTCAGTTTAGTACGGGAGAATACGGAAGTGTCCAGTGTGTGCCACTGTCAACATGTCTCTCAGTTTAGTACGTTAGAATACGGTAGTGTCCAGTGTGTGCCACTGTCAACATGTCTCTCAGTTTAGTACGTTAGAATACGGAAGTGTCCAGTGTGTGTCACTGTCAACATTTCTCTCAGTTTAGTACGGGAGAATAAGGAAGTGTCCAGTGTGCGCCACTGTCAACATGTCTCTCAGTTTAGTACGTTAGAATACGGAAGTGTCCAGTGTGTGTCACTGTCAACATTTCTCTCAGTTTAGTACGGGAGAATAAGGAAGTGTCCAGTGTGCGCCACTGTCAACATGTTTCTCAGTTTAGTACGGGAGAATACGGAAGTGTCCAGTGTGTGTCACTGTCAACATGTCTCTCAGTTTAGTACGGCAGAATAAGGAAGTGTCCAGTGTGTGCCACTGTCAACATTTCTCTCAGTTTAGTACGGGAGAATACGGAAGTGTCCAGTGTGCGCCACTGTCAACATGTCTCTCAGTTTAGTACGGGAGAATACGGAAGTGTCCAGTGTGTGCCACTGTCAACATGTCTCTCAGTTTAGTACGGGAGAATACGGAAGTGTCCAGTGTGTGCCACTGTCAACATGTCTCTCAGTTTAGTACGGGAGAATAAGGAAGTGTCCAGTGTGCGCCACTGTCAACATGTTTCTCAGTTTAGTACGGGAGAAAACGGAAGTGTCCAGTGTGTGCCACTGTCAACATTTCTCTCAGTTTAGTACGGGAGAATACGGAAGTGTCCAGTGTGTGTCACTGTCAACATGTCTCTCAGTTTAGTACGTTAGAATACGGTAGTGTCCAGTGTGTGTCACTGTCAACATTTCTCTCAGTTTAGTACGGGAGAATAAGGAAGTGTCCAGTGTGCGCCACTGTCAACATGTTTCTCAGTTTAGTACGGGAGAAAACGGAAGTGTCCAGTGTGTGCCACTGTCAACATTTCTCTCAGTTTAGTACGGGAGAATACGGAAGTGTCCAGTGTGTGTCACTGTCAACATGTCTCTCAGTTTAGTACGTTAGAATACGGTAGTGTCCAGTGTGTGCCACTGTCAACATGTCTCTCAGTTTAGTACGTTAGAATACGGAAGTGTCCAGTGTGTGTCACTGTCAACATTTCTCACAGTTTAGTACGGGAAAATAAGGAAGTGTCCAGTGTGCGCCACTGTCAATATGTCTCTCAGTTTAGTACGTTAGAATACGGAAGTGTCCAGTGTGTGTCACTGTCAACATTTCTCTCAGTTTAGTACGGGAGAATAAGGAAGTGTCCAGTGTGCGCCACTGTCAACATGTTTCTCAGTTTAGTAGGGAGAATACGGAAGTGTCCAGTGTGTGTCACTGTCAACATGTCTCTCAGTTTAGTACGGGAGAATAAGGAAGTGTCCAGTGTGTGTCACTGTCAACATGTCTCTCAGTTTAGTACGGGAGAATACGGAAGTGTCCAGTGTGCGCCATTGTCAACATGTCTCTCAGTTTAGTACGGGAGAATACGGAAGTGTCCAGTGTGTGCCACTGTCAACATGTCTCTCAGTTTAGTACGGGAGAATACGGAAGTGTCCAGTGTGTGCCACTGTCAACATGTCTCTCAATTTAGTACGGGAGAATAAGGAAGTGTCCAGTGTGCGCCACTGTCAACATGTTTCTCAGTTTAGTACGGGAGAATAAGGAAGTGTCCAGTGTGTGCCACTGTCAACATGTCTCTCAGTTTAGTACGGGAGAATACGGAATTGTCCAGTGTGTGTCACTGTCAACATTTCTCTCAGTTTAGTACGGGAGAATAAGGAAGTGTCCAGTGTGCGCCACTGTCAACATGTCTCTCAGTTTAGTACGGGAGAATACGGAAGTGTCCAGTGTGTGCCACTGTCAACATTTCTCTCAGTTTAGTACGGGAGATTACGGAAGTGTCCAGTGGGTGTCACTGTCAACATTTCTCTTAGTTTAGTACGGGAGAATACGGAAGTGTCCAGTGTGTGCCACTGTCAACATGTCTCTCAGTTTAGTACGGGAGAATAAGGAAGTGTCCAGTGTGTGCCACTGTCAACATTTCTCTCAGTTTAGTACGGGAGAATACGGAAGTGTCGAGTGTGTGCCACTGTCAACATGTCTCTCAGTTTAGTACGGGAGAATAAGGAAGTGTCCAGTGTGCGCCACTGTCAACATGTTTCTCAGTTTAGTACGGGAGAATACGGAAGTGTCCAGTGTGTGTCACAGTCAACATGTCTCTCAGTTTAGTACGGGAGAATACGGAAGTGTCCAGTGTGTGCCACTGTCAACATGTCTCTCAGTTTAGTACGGGAGAATACGGAAGTGTCCAGTGTGTGTCACTGTCAACATTTCTCTCAGTTTAGTACGGGAGAATACGGAAGTGTCCAGTGTGTGCCACTGTCAACATGTCTCTCAGTTTAGTACGGGAGAATAAGGAAGTGTCCAGTGTGCGCCACTGTCAACATGTTTCTCAGTTTAGTACGGGAGAATACGGAAGTGTCCAGTGTGTGTCACTGTCAACATTTCTCTCAGTTTAATACGGGAGAATAAGGAAGTGTCCAGTGTGTGTCACTGTCAACATTTCTCTCAGTTTAGTACGGGAGAATACGGAAGTGTCCAGTGTGTGTCACTGTCAACATTTCTTTCAGTTTAGTACGGGAGAATAAGGAAGTGTCCAGTGTGCGCCACTGTCAACATGTTTCTCAGTTTAGTACGGGAGAATACGAAAGTGTCCAGTGTGTGTCACTGTCAACATGTCGCTCAGTTTAGTACGGGAGAATACGGAAGTGTCGAGTGTGTGCCACTGTCAACATGTCTCTCAGTTTAGTACGGGAGAATACGGAAGTGTCCAGTGTGTGCCACTGTCAACATGTCTCTCAGTTTAGTACGGGAGAATACGGAAGTGTCGAGTGTGTGCCACTGTCAACATGTCGCTCAGTTTAGTACGGGAGAATACGGAAGTGTCCAGTGTGTGCCACTGTCAACATTTCTCTCAGTTTAGTACGGGAGAATACGGAAGTGTCCAGTGTGTGTCACTGTCAACATGTTTCTCAGTTTAGTACGGGAGTATACGGAAGTGTCCAGTGTGTGCCACTGTCAACATGTCTCTCAGTTTAGTACGGGAGAATACGGAAGTGTCGAGTGTGTGCCACTGTCAACATGTCGCTCAGTTTAGTACGGGAGAATACGGAAGTGTCGAGTGTGTGCCACTGTCAACATGTCTCTCAGTTTAGTACGGGAGAATACGGAAGTGTCCAGTGTGTGCCACTGTCAACATGTCTCTCAGTTTAGTACGGGAGAATACGGAAGTGTCCAGTGTGTGCCACTGTCAACATGTCTCTCAGTTTAGTACGGGAGAATACGGAAGTGTCGAGTGTGTGCCACTGTCAACATGTCTCTCAGTTTAGTACGGGAGAATACGGAAGTGTCCAGTGTGTGCCACTGTCAACATGTCTCTCAGTTTAGTACGGGAGAATAAGGAAGTGTCCAGTGTGTGCCACTGTCAACATTTCTCTCAGTTTAGTACGGGAGAATACGGAAGTGTCGAGTGTGTGCCACTGTCAACATGTCTCTCAGTTTAGTACGGGAGAATAAGGAAGTGTCCAGTGTGCGCCACTGTCAACATGTTTCTCAGTTTAGTACGGGAGAATACGGAAGTGTCCAGTGTGTGTCACAGTCAACATGTCTCTCAGTTTAGTACGGGAGAATAAGGAAGTGTCCAGTGTGTGCCACTGTCAACATGTCTCTCAGTTTAGTACGGGAGAATACGGAAGTGTCCAGTGTGTGTCACAGTCAACATGTCTCTCAGTTTAGTACGGGAGAATACGGAAGTGTCCAGTGTGTGCCACTGTCAACATGTTTCTCAGTTTAGTACGGGAGAATACGGAAGTGTCCAGTGTGTGCCACTGTCAACATGTCTCTCAGTTTAGTACGGGAGAATGCGGAAGTGTCCACTACTGTCCAGGCCTATAATATATTTGTCTGTACCCACTGGGCTACGGCGCTTTACGAACAGATAGAAATAACGCACTTGCTACCTTCCACCTCGCTCCTATTTAAAGGAAACGGTGCTTTGTAATTGCTTCCTACACTCGTAGATACTCCATTTATGATAGTAACTCCTGTATGAGTAATGTTTCATTGCCCCTGAGTATCGAACTAGGAACCACAACGTTATGGTTGCTTATGACAATGCTCGTCACTGTACAGTTGGACTTGAATTTTTCAGGGCGCTCACTTCCTGTGTCGGCAAGAGTACCCGTTCCAAAACTCCGGATAATTCTTCAGTTCTAATATACTTATTCTCCTGGTCTATGGATGGACTAAGCTTTACAGGAAAGGAACATCAACATGGAAGTAGTTGTCGTATGCAGGTACGTAACACATTAGTTGTGCAGCATTTACAACATCAATAATATTGCCAATCTGTAGCATATCACAAGGGTTCTTCTTTTTTCGACCAACTAACGTTATTTCATTACTTGTCGAGTCGGTAATTCTGCGAAATTAAATATATTTTTTAAGACTTTATAAAGAAAGGACAGCATCGTTTTTCAGCCGAAAGTAATATTTTTCTCGATAGTTTGAGGTTCTTAAGTATTCGCAAAATGGATAACATGAACTCGAAACAGAAATAATACATATTTTATTTAGTCAGTTCACCGTCCAACTTTGGTTTCTACTCCGTATTCAGCGAGGGATCCCACCTCTACCGCCTCAAGGGCAGTGCTCTGGGGCATGAGATATTTGGTCGGGGGTACAACTGTGATGGAGGATCAATACCTTTCCCAGGTGGCCTCACCTGCTATGCTAAACAAGCCCTAAACAGGGGCCTTGTTGGGGATGGGAAGACTGGAAGGGTTAGGTGAGGAAGAGGGAAGAAGCGGTCGTGGCCTTAAGTTAGATACTAACCCGGTATTTGACTGGAGAAGAAGTAGGAAACCACAGAAAACCACTTTGAGGATGGCTGAGGCGGGAATCGAACCCCCTCTACTCAGTTGATATCCAGACCTCGTTCCAGTCCTCGTACCACTTTTCAAATTTGGTGGCAGAGCCGGGAATCGAACCCGGGCTTCCTGGGGTGGCAGCTAATCACACTAATCACACTAATCATTACACCAAAAATGCGGACCTGAAATAATATTCCACACCATTTTAATGACTGCAAACATTCTAACGAGTCATTGTTAGTGTGATCATATTTACGCATAGTTCACACCACATATTGAAGTTTATGGTCACTATCATCCCTTCACCAAATAAAACCGAATACCATGTCAGAGAGGCTATATATTTTTTGCTATTTGCTTTACGTCGCACCGACACAGATAGGTCTTATGGCGAAGATGAGACAGGAAAGGGCTAGGAATGGGAAGGAAGCGGCCGTACAGCCCCAGCATTCGCCTGGTATGAAAATGGGAAACCACGGAAAACCATCTTCAGGGCTGCCGACAGTGGGGTTCGAACCCACTACCTCCCGGATGCAAGCTCACAGCTGCGCGACCCTAACCGCACTGCCAACTTGCCCGGTGTATAATATCTCCTTTTTTCATGGACCTAACCGCCTTCACTACTGTCTTGTAATGGTAAATGAATTACTCAGAGTGCTTTCAATTGCTTTCCAGTACGGCTGTTCTCAGAAAACTGATTACTGGAACAGGAGCATTTTATGCATTGTGTACATACACCATCGTTATTACCGTTAGGAAGACAGTTTTACACTATGTGGTGGTCGTATACAGTGCATGCGATCTGAACTGCATTAGTACATTTCACTGGCGGTGCGTGGTATTGTTGCAGTGTTGGACAACTCCCAATAATTTTACACTTCATTTGTCGTCTTTACTTCTGATGTTTTAATTTATTAAACCTAACATATATTCGAAAACATGTTAAAATCAACCATCTTTGGTCGTTCGCTGTACTAACGCTTCGTAACGGACCAATAAACGCTGCTGGCTTCGAATTAAATTCAGGGGGTGTGCTTTCTTACGGCAACTCCCTAGCGGACAGCGCGGCGCAATGTACCTCAGCAAGGACGAGCCTAAGCCTGTATAGCATGCTCGCCGGTATCGGTCTCAGGGAGTTGCACGAGACTACCAAGTCCCCTATCGAGAAACTGTTCCAAATGTCCCCGTTAGATTGCGCCACTCGGCGGAGATTACTTCATTCCTACTTTCTCTCCTCTCATCATCATCATCTGTTTACCCTCCAGGTTCGGTTATTCCCTCGGACTTAGCGAGGGATCCCACCTCTACCGCCTCAGGGGCAGTGTCCTGGAGCTTCAGACTCTTGGTCGGGGGATACAACTGGGGAGTATGACCAGTACCTCGCCCAGGCGGCCTCACCTGCTATGCTGAACAGGGGCCTTGTGGAGGGATGGGAAGATTGGAAGGGATAGGCAAGGAAGAGGGAAGGAAGCGGCCGTGGCCTTAAGTTAGGTACCATCCCGGCATTCGCCTGGAGGAGAAGTGGGAAACCACGGAAAACCACTTCCAGGATGGCTGAGGTGGGAATCGAACCCACCTCTACTCAGTTGACCTCCCGAGGCTGAGTGGACCCCGTTCCAGCCCTCGTACCACTTTTCAAATTTCGTGGCAGAGCCGGGAATCGAACCCGGACCTCCGGGGGTGGCAGCTAATCACGCTAACCACTACACCACAGAGGCGGACTCTCTCCTCTCGCAAAGGTAATTTCATTTCCTATTTGCTATTTGCTTTACGTCGCACCGACACAGATAGGTCTTATGGCGACGATGGGATAGGAAAGGCCTAGAAGTTGGAAGGAAGCGGCCGTGGCCTTAATTAAGGTACAGCCCCAGCATTTACCTGGTGTGAAAAAGGGAAACCACGGAAAACCTTCTTCAAGGCTGCCGACAGTGGGGCTCGAACCCATTATCTCCCGATTACAGGATAGTGGCCGCACTTAAGCGACTGCAGCTATCGAGCTCGGTAAATTTCATTTTCATTTCTTTTAATTTACAATTTTTGCTTTACGTTGCACCGACGCAGATAGGTCTTACAGCTAGGGCTAGGAGCTGGAAGAAGCGACCGTGGCTTTAATTAAGGAACAGCCACAGCGTTTGTCTGGTGTGAAAATGGGAAACTACGGAAAACCATCTTCAGGGCTTCCGACAGTGGTGTTCGAACCCACTATCCCCCAAATGCAAGCTCACAGCTACGCGACCCTAACCGCGCTACCAATTTGCTGGGTAATTTCTTTTCCACGCCATACCAGACCACCTACGATATTACCAATATCTTGCTTCAATGAAAAACCGGAGGGCAAATTATCAATTCATGTGAGGCAACAGTAACTGTGCCAGGCTGAGTGGCTCAGACGGTTGAGGCACTGGCCTTCTGATCGCAAAGTGGAAGGTTCGATCCTGGCTCAGTCCGGTGGTTTTTGAAGGTGTTCAAATATGTCAGCTTCGTATCAGTAGATTTACTGGCATGTAAAACAACTCCTGCGGGACTAAATTCTGGCAACTCGGTGACTCGAAAACCGTAGAAAAGTCATTAGTGGGACGTAAAGCCAATAGCATTGTTAATAAGAGTGACTGTAGTTATAGTGTATAATTACCCTCTTATTTCCTGGATTGTAATTGCCAGATATATTTCAGTTTTAGTAGGAATGTAGTAACGATAATAGCGATTCTTGTTATTTCTGTAAGCTATAAAAATGTGACATTGAAAATTTTGGTGTAATACACAGTTTCAGATACCACCAGCCGCCACTGGTACAATTCATTGAGTATATTTATGTTTTGAGAGATAATACGAAATATAGGAAGTGCCGTCGCCCCGCGCGTAGTCAGGATAGACACAAGAAGAGACACGGTGGGCGGGAGAGTGAAAGAAACAACATTCCTGTAAGCACTAAGCCGAGGTAGCTGAAAAACACGTGGTACGAAGCGTTCCCTGTCAGCTAAGCTTTACAGGAACTCGGAAAACTGACAGTGATCTCTCCAAGCCGGGTCCGATAATCTATCAAGATCCTTATTATGGGCCGAGTTGAGTGGCTTAGACTGGCTGGCTTTTCTGAGCCCATGTTGGCAGGTTCGATCCTGGTTCAGTCCATGGACGCAGCGGGGGGGGGGGGAGGGGTGTCGGTACTAGGGGATTAGAACCCCACACCTTCTTTTATAAAAATAAAATAAAACAGAAACTGGCAATAAACAATAAACTAAGTAACCATTCAGAGACATAATTGTAGAACCTACACTTATACCACTTTTCACTTTTATCAGTGCCCTTATAATGACAAGTCATACCTGCACCTTCATTATGTTCTACTATCATTTTGTAACTATAACCCCCGTCCCTCCCCAATCTGCCGATCATGGCTACGCTGCTGGTTCAGTCCGATGGTATTTGAAGCTGCTAAAATACGTCAGCCCCGTTTCAGTAAATTTAATGGTACGTACAGGAACTCCCGCGGGACAAAATTCCGGCACCTCGGCGTCTCCGAAAACCGTAAAAGTACTTTGTGCTACGTAAAACCAATAACAAAATAATCATTATTATGGCTTCAGATTTCGATACATAAATATATTCCCTTCTTTAAAAAAAAACTTCCTGAGTATTTACTATAATTAATGCATACATACTTACTGGCTATTTACCTTTGTAAATGAACTAAGCACTTCTATAACTCTACGTGTGCAGCTAAATTGTGACCTAGTTCATCTCCATACCTATATTACAATAATGTTATTGCTTTTACGTCCCACAAACTTCCGCTTTACAATTTTCGGAGACACCAAGTTGCCGGATTTTATCCCGCAGGAGTTCTATTACGTGCCACTAAATGGTTCCGTCACGAGACTGACTTATTTGAGCACCTTGAAATAGCATTTGGTCCGCCTCGCTGGTGTAGTGGTTAGTGTGTTTAGCTGCCACCCCCGGAGGCCGGGGTTCGATTTCCGGCTCTGCCACGAAATTTGAAAAGTGGTACGCGGGGTGGAACGGGGTCCACTCAGCCTCGGTAGGTCAACTGAGTAGAGGTGGGTTAGATTCCCACCTCAGCCATCCTGGAAGTGGTTTTCCGTGGTTTCCCACTTCTCCTCCAGGCAAATGCCGGGATGTTACCTAATTTTAGGCCACGGCCGCTTCCTTCCCTCTTTCTAGTCTATCCCTTCCAATCTTCCCATCCCCCGCAAGGCCCCTGTTCCGCATAGCAGGCGAGGCCGCCTGGGAGAGGTACTGGTCATCCTCCCCAATTTCATCCCCTGACCCAGAGTCTAAAGCTCCAGGACACTGCCCTTGAGGTTGTAGAGGTGGGATCCCTCGCTGAGTCCGAGGGAAAAACCGACCCTGGAGGATAAACAGATAAGGAAGACGAAGAAGAAGAAAAAGAAACATTTGACTGAGCCGGGGTCGGAACCCGTCAACTTGAGCTCAGAAGCCCAACCCTCTATCGTCTGAGCTGCTCAGCAATCGTTAAAAAAAACAGAGTCGTACCATCGTCGTCTTGGTCTCTGCCTCCTTCTCTCACCGTCCATGGCTGATCATTAATAATAATAATAATAATAATAATAATAATAATAATAATAATAATAATAATAATAATAATAATAATAATCATCATCATCATCATCATCGAGTAGACATTATACTTCAATTATATTGTATCTATTTAATTAAAACAGAAGATCATTTTCAAACCAGGAATAATCTTTTCTGGGCTCGATTAAAAAAATACAGAAACCAATTTCGGTCTTTAGCTTTAAAATTCAGCGTTGTCGAAAAGCAACCAGCAAGACAGTATCCATGGGTCTTTGGGTTCGGGAGATAGTAGGTTCAGTAACCTCATAGGCCAAATGTGATAGGTACAGTTTCAAATGGATTAGCACAGGGCAAATGTTGGAATGGTATATTTCAGAACGCCACGGCCCTAGACGGTTACGCCGTCTCTCAGGCCAGCAAATTTTTTGCGGTGAAGGAGATGTGCGGAGAAGGTGAGAGGGTGGGCGGCCGTGGCCTATACTACGAACTGTCCCGGCATTCGCCTTAGTGCAGGAGAATGGAAAACCACGGAAAACCATTCTCAGGACAGCCCACGGGTGGGGCCAGGCGTGAAGTCCAGCAATGTGCCCCAGGCCCGTCTCCCGAATGCAGAGGCGTAGAGCCACGGTAGAGCCGTGGCCAACTTTCCTCTGCTCGGTTGGCCGGTCAGAGTACAGAGCTTATGGGACAACAACCCACTCTGCATCTACCGACGATAGCCCATATCAATTAAACTCGCTAACACCCAGCACAAAAAACAAATTATGAGACAGAAATAACTCACGTGATTAGTACACGTGAATGTCTTTCGTAAAATCACAAACCCTCAATGAAACAACTGAACGTACACAGAACGTCCGTAACAAAGCATGTGTCTGCCAATTTTGAGCTTGCAGTCTCTTCAGACGTTCGCGAGTAGTGATGGGCGATATTTCACGAACTGTGATTTTTTCACTGATATCAAGAAATCACGAGTAACGACTGTTACTGTCTACGCTATCACTGTGATCAGTCGTGATTTCACTTCAAGTGATCATCGTGCGCTCTCTTAACTCCATATACAGAACTAGAATGTTGCTACCTAAACTGTGACTGTGATCGATGTTGTGATCAGTCGTGATATCACGACATGTGCTGCCGCAACGGTATCCATGCGAAGCGATGCGTTCAAGGAAGCAGCATCGCCATGATTACCAACAGTATGGACATTTGTTGATTTAATTTTTTAAGGACGTCAACATATCGTTCAGTATATAATGTATTTGTAGGAATTGAGCACATTCCTCCCGAATATATTAACAACTGAAACACTTATAATCCTCGGCATCGCTTGCAATATCAGTTTCAGGAAATTGTTAGTTGACTCGCAGTGTGGTATTATTTTTAAGCGCGCGTTCAAAAAAATCGTGGTACACGGGACTCTCCTAGAATAGTAACAAACATGTATTTCTCCTGTATTTTGGAATGCCCGGGGGCATATTGTCACTGGAGCTCAGTATTAGGAGGCAAGTTGACTGAAATGGCGTTTTCTAGAAAAAGGAAGAACAGTGACCTGTAGCAGTCCTTTAAAGAAGTGGATGAAAATTTCACAATATGTAATATGAGCAAACAGAAATTGTCTTAAAAAGAAGTACTTCAAATCTGAATAATCATTTGGAATACAAGCACCTCTCACTTGCTTTGCCAGAAAGCAGTAGTCAACAATCGGCATGTATCTGATGATACAGACCTGGGATTTTAGACTCTAAAAAAATGTTTTAGGCACCTAAAATGGCCTTTTAAACAAGTAAATAGGTTTTTAAAAGAGAATATAGGCACTTCAAATATGCTTTAAAAATAGGCAGAAAATCGACTTTAAAATAGGACAATATAGACCTACACTGTAATGTGATATTTTTTTTATGTTAAGTACAGTAATGTGGTATAGGCTACCCTTTCTAAATAGGAATAGTTGCAAAATGAAGGCATAATTAAACAGGCGTTTATTACAAACAGCTATGGATTAGGAAACAAAAAATTTTCATCAGTACTGTACTAAAATTAAATTAAATGCGTAGTACTGGTATGCGTATTTATTTGTGAGGAACATTCCTACTGCACTTTTCAGTCGTAGTTTGCTTTACAGCACATAACAATCTTCTCTAAATTTTCCACAGTCAGGCTGCGTCTTTTGTCTGTTAAAACAATTTTTAAAGCAGAAAAAATGTGCTCTACACTCACAGATGTTGGAGGGGCATAGCAAAATTTACCTACATTTTTCAGTTCAATTTCACTAGGTAGGTCTACTTTTCCCCATCCATTACCTGATATATCCTTTCCTGCACTGAATTACCTAGATTCTTCTGCAATACACTAGCCCACCTGTCTTTTATTTTATCCCTTACTTTACCCCTAGTACTTTGTATAATATTCTCAGCTTCCTCAATTACAAAATATATCTGTTTGAGGCTCTACTTTTTTTCCTATTTTTGTAATGATTGACTGGAAGAAATGAAAAATTTGCCTGAATATATGCAATGTCTCTCTGAACACTGGAATAATCCTTTAGCAGATCTTTGCCCATACGACACACATGCAGAGTTGTCTGTTAAAGGCATATTGTCTATCACAGATGTTCGATATAATACAGGGCAGCTTCCATTGAGGAACCCCAACGGCTGATGATTGGCTGTGGTGGAAAAGAATAGAGGGGAATTTCTCTCAGAAGATGGCTATTCTTGATGGAAGCTTACAGAACACTCTCTTCGTTGTTGAAATCAGAGTATTTACTGCAGGCAACTTGGCCCTAACTATTTCTGTGAGTCTGTGCAAGGCATGGGCCATGCAAGTAACATGAACATTAAAGAAGGGTAGAAAGTTTTAACGAGAGGTAGAGTAGCAGTCATGTAGGAAGCAGCATTGGAGACAAGGAGAAGGTCTTTATAATCATCAACACTCCCAGGATACAACAAATGGAACCCCTTGTTGATGATGTACACAATGCTTTGCTCTATTTTCTGAAGCTGCTTAGAACAAAGGAGAGCAGTAAATGCCAATTGGGTTCCAGTTTTCCTACTACAAGATTAGCAATGTACCTGCCCACAGAGTTGCTGGTTTTGTCCACATACAACCCTATGTAAGGACTCCCAAATATCCTCTGTGACTGGCAAAATTACCTCCTATATCTAAGTAGTTTTTCTTTAATGTAGATATTGAAAGTATGTGTTGTTGGTGTATTTCTGTAAACAAATCTCTGAAAACATGACTATGCACAGAATTCCGGGGAATATTTTCAGCAACTAGGGCTCTAAACATATGAGCATAGAAACTACTGTGGATTGTGGGAGGTATACTTTGTGTGAGCAGAGTCTGTCCAGTGTTACTTTTCATGGTTGATTTTGCTTTGTGACTAGCACTATCAGCATGCTCTTGTGAAATCTAAAACACAATAATGTGATGAAAATTAGACTAAGATAAGGAATAGCTAATGAATAAAATTTGTAATTTTGAATTATTTCATTTAAACCACTACTACTCTAAAGTTAATTAAGAACAAGAACACTCCAGGCCTCGAAAGGTCTTGGCTTTCATTTACAGCTGCTGCGCAGCTCTAGGCTTGCAGATATTAGATAGCCGTGTGGTCAGCACGTCACATCCCACAAGTGTATTGCCGTGCCTCTTAGACCGCTCCTCATTGTAGCTTCCCAATTGCCCTCACGCAGCTGGGTCAACGCCTTTCCATACCATATATTTTTCTAAATTACTGCCGGTACTGGTATCTAGGGAAAGGTGCACTGGTATCGTTAACCTTACATTAGGTGGCTGGGAATAGTCATTCATCATTATATTTTTCACTTGTGCCAGATAAATGTGTAGAATTTCATTTCCTAGCACATACCAAATAATCGGTTACAGTATAAAACACGACTGTTACCAATGTTGATCCTATTTTTTCCTTGACATATTGGTTGAACTTCGGCATGTCTACAAAAAACGAATGTAAATAATAAAATGATTATGTTTGTACGCCTAGAAGTAAATTGGCAACGACCGTGTCTGTAATGCAACCAAAATGTAGGCTGTTTATTAAATGCAAACCCTTAGGTTGCTGATTTTCTTATAAATGTTTACACAGAGATAGCCTAGTCACAATAACAAGGCATTCTCTTGATCACAAGCTACAAATAACAAGCACCAAGCAGCACGGACGATGCGGTGATTGTGATCACGTCACGACTAAAAATCACTGATATCAGAAAATCACGATATCAAATCACGCTGTGACTCACAAATCACGGTATCGCTCATCACTATTCGCGAGGTGTCTTCAGCACTGAGCAGCGAGCTGAAGATACTCGCGGCATCTGTCGGAGCCAGTAAGAACTTCTAGCACTGTTCTCTCGCCGGCATTAAGTGCCGGATTTTGGGGCGCCAACAATTTCAACGCGCAAGCGCACAACTTCACTTCTTTCTTCGTCCCTGGCAACACCTGCCGAAGTGCCAGGCGTGACTATAGCTCAATAATGTTGCCAAAGAAGATATATACGGTAGCTATAGTTTTGTCACGTTTACACGTTCACCATGCAAGCTACATGACGTGCACTACATTAGTCACTGCAACATGCACGATACGATAGTGCCATCTGCTGGTAGCAATGCGTACAAATAGAGGTGTTCAGGGGAAGGAGGTAATCTCCGTCCAACCCGCCTACACCTCCGTTAACCCACCACTGATAAGTCGAATTCATCCATTATTATTATTATTATTATTATTATTATTCGTCCGACTCCTTGGCGGAATGGTCAACGTTGGGGCCTTCGCTTCAGAGGACACCGGATTCGATTCCCGACCAGGTCGGGGATTTTAATCACGTCTGATTCATCATTCTTCTGGCTCGGAGACTGGGTGTATTTCTTTGTCCCAAAACTTTCCTCTTCATATTCGGACAACATACAACCTCCACAGAAACACCCAATAGTGATTACATCCCTCCATATAGGATTGGTGTCAGGAAGGGCATCCGACCGTAAAAGAGGGCCAAATTCACATGTGCAATACAGTTCACGAAAGTGGGGAAAGCGGTAGAAGATAATAATAATAATAATAATAATAATAATAATAATAATAATAATAATAATAATAATAATAATAATAAATATACAATTAATAATATATAATATATATCTATAAAATTGGATGTTGGTATATTTGACGTTAATAGACTCAAAAACTACTGGACCGATTTAGCTGAAATTTTCACAATTTGTTCTTATTACATCTGAAAGGGATTATGAAGTGGTTTGAACGAAATCGGTAAGGTAGTCTTATTATTATGAGTAATTTTATGTAATTTTATTAAATTGTAAAGCCGCACCACGATTGGATCGACTTGATGGACAGATTGTCGCTAGGCGACAGCAGCTTACGCTATACCATGATAGTCCGCTAAATGAAATGGCGTATGGTTTTTAGTGCCGGGAGTGCCCGAGGACATGTTCGGCTCGCCACGTGCAGGTCTTGTGATTTGACTCCCGTAGGCGACCTGCGGATCGTGATGAGGATAATATTTGCTGTATATAGGAGGATGAAAGCACGCCGCATTGACTTACAAAGTACCTTTCTTGATAGGAGGTGCATTCTTATGCCTATTATTTTGAAATAGTAATCCAACATGCCGTGATCGAGATGTACTTTCATGTCATAGTACCAACATTGATTGGTCTGCCCATTTTGAAGAAGGTAGCTGTGTATTAGACGCGTAAAATATTTAAGAAACCGTTAAAAATATAGAATATCAACAATGGAATGACAAGAGTTATCACCCCCTCCTAACGAAGAGCAACTGGGGGTTCCCAACAAGCAGAGGCGAGTCTATGTAATCTATAGGTCTATAGGTGGGTATGTAGGTATGTATGTATTGCATCTCCTCCTATACCACTCGAGCGATTTCAACCTAACTTGGTACACTTATGACTTAGTATCAGGAAACAAACCTCGTGGGGGAAAGACACCACAAGCACCCTTAAAGGGGAGGCCTTGGGGGACGAGTTACAAAAATAATCGAAAATAGTGTTGAATTCATAGTTTTCGGGGTCGTTGAGATAAATAGTGACACTCCGGATTTTAAAGTCCAATTTCAGTCCCCTTCGGGGCGGGAGCGAGGGGGAGTGAGTAATAATAATAATAATAATAATAATAATAATAATAATAATAATAATAATAATAATAATAATAATAGAAAATAGAGCCGAATTCATCATTTTCAGGGTGGCTGAGATGAATGATGACTCTCCGGAATTTGTCCAAGTTCATCACCCTTTGGGGTGGTAGGGACGAGGGGGAAATGATATATAAAAATAATCGGAAATAGTGTCGAATCCATAGTTTTCGGGGTCGCTGAGATGAATAGTGACACTCGGGTTTTTTAAAGTCCATATTCAGCACCCTTAGCAGCGGAGGGGGGGGGGGGGGAGCGAGAGGGAGTAAGATATAAACATATTATAATAGAAAATAGAAGTCGAATCCATAGTTTCGGGGTCGCTGAGATGAATAGTGACACCCGCGATTTTTTTAAGTCCTTTGGAATAGCGGACGAGGGGAGAGCGAGATATAAAAATAATCGATAATAGTGCCAAATCCACAATTTTCGGGGTCGCTGAAATTTATAGTGACGCTACGAAATTTGTTAGTCCAAGTTCATCACCCTTTGGGGTGAGGGGTGAGGGACGAGGGGAGAGTGAGATATAAAAATAATCGGAAATAGTATCGAATCCTTGGTTTTCGGTGTCGCTGAGATAAGTAGTGACACTCCGGATATTTTAATGTCCATATTCAGCACCCTTAGGGGAGAGGGCGAGGCGGGAGTGAGATGTAATAATAGAAAATAGAAGTCGAATCCATAGTTTTCGGGGTCGCTGAGATGAATAGTGACACTCCGGAATTTGTCCAAGTTCATCACCCTTTGGGGTGAGGGACGAGGGGAGAGTGAAATATAAAAATAATCGGAAATAGTATCGAATCCTTGGTTTTCGGTGTCGCTGAGATAAGTAGTGACACTATATTTTAATGTCCATATTCAGCACCCTTAGGGGAGAGGGCGAGGCGGGAGTGAGATGTAATAATAAAAAATAGAAGTCGAATCCATAGTTTTCGGGGTCGCTGAGATGAATAGTGACACTCCGAAATTTTTTGAAGTCCAAGTTCATCACCCTTTGGGGTGAGGGACGAGGGGAGAGTGAGATATACTGTATATAAATAATCGGAAATAGTATCGAATCCATAGTTTTCGGGGTCGCTGAGATGTATATAGACACTCCGGATTTTTTATTCATATTCAGCACCCTTAGTGGGTGGGGGGGGGGGCGAGGCGGGAGTGAGATATAATAATTATAGTAATAGAAAAGATAAGTCGAATCCATAGTTTTCTGGGTCGCTGAGATGAATAGTGGCACTCCGGAATTTTTTAAATTCAAAGTTCATCACCCTTTGGGGTGGGGGGCGAGGGGTAATGACATATAAAATTAACCGGAAATAGTGACGAATCTATAGTTTTCGGCGTCACTGAGATGTATAGTGACACTCCGGACTTTTTAAAAGTCCATGTTCAGCATTAAGAGATAAGAATTTCGTAGTGTTCCCTATTGAAATGAGTTCAGCGACCTTGGGGGTGGGGGGAGTGAGACATAAAATTAATCGAAAATAGTGTCGAATCCATACTTTTCGGGATGGCTGAAATGAATAGTGACACTCCGGATGTCGTTTAAGTCCAAGTTGAGCCCCAGTAAGCAGGGTTGTCAGAAAGGGTGAAGAAAACAAAATGTGCAAATGACCGAGATTTTGGGTGTTTGTATGCATGTTCCAGCATAGGTCTCAACTAAACTTGGTACAGTACTAACTTTATTTAATAAATTCACACTGTCTCTAAAAAATACTGCAGGGGCCAGACACCCCTAGAAGCCCTAGGGAAGGGGGCGAAATATAATTATAACTAAAAACGACCGATATTACTGTAGTGTTGAATCCATAGTTTTCTGGACTACGGGAGAGATTTCAGCCAAACTTGGTACACTTATGACTTAATATCGTGAGACAAACTGCGAGGAGGTATGGTAGACCTACCACGCTAGGGGTGGGGTGAGAAGGGTTGAGATGTAAAAATAATCGAAAATAGTGTGGAGTAGTGAGACGAATATTGATACTGCGGGCGTCGTTCTGTGTATGTTTCTTCCAACATAGCCCTCATACAAAATTGGTACACATATGAGTTACTATCTGAAAAAAAATACTATTGGGTAAAACACCAGAAGCACTCCTCGTGGAGGTGGTGAAATATAAAAATTAACGAAAATGACTGATATTAATGTTTACGAGTTCGCTGAGTTGAACTGTGACAATCTGGTTGGATAAGTCATACCTCACCGCAATTGGTATGGAGGTTGAGAAGGGGTGAAAATGAATGTAAAAATAACCGTCAAAAATGGGTGTATAGCTCTCAACAAAACTTAAGTACATATATGACTTACCATCTGAAAAAGAAATACTATGGAGATAAAACACCAATCCCCGCTGGGGGTGGGGAATGGGAGGGCATGACATTTTTCATTATTTAAAAATAATAGAAAATAACCGATAGTAATGTCGAATTCATTATTGTGACTCCCTGAATATAGTTTAAGTCAACGTTCAGCCTCCATGAACGGTACACTGAAAGGGTTTTTGTAGTGAATAGTATAAAATAACCGAGATTAGTGTTGAATCCACTGCGTTTGGGGTCTCAAGGCTGATTGGTGAGAGTCTCAATGACAGTTGAAATCGTGTAGATCATATCTATACCGTGACAGATAAATACATGAAGTTATCTCTTATTATCCTTTTGAAACTATCAAATACTTCTCAATCAATTCGAGCTTCCACAAGGAAAAAATTTTACTCAAAAATGAAATCATTTAAAACTTGAAATCAAACACATCTAAATAACTCTAAAACTATATAATAGATGGTAAAATTCCATATCCTAGAAAGGAATTCTATAAAAAAATCACTTTAACATAACTAACTGGTGATACTAATCCTAAAAGTAAACGGGCTACGCCGAGTAGTACAGCTAGTATAATATATTATTGTTATCGAGTGAAGTCCCCGAGCGTGTTAACGCGCTACGAGTATGGAGCCAGACTCTGCATTCAGGAGACAAGTGAGTTCGAACCCCACCATTGGCTGTCCAGAGAATTGTTTTGTACGGTTTTTCATTTTCACTTCCAGGCAAGTATCGCGGCGGTTCCTTTTCATAGGGCACAGCCGATTCTTTCCACCTCCTCCCTCAGTTTGCTTCACCATCAAACATTTCATATTCATTAGCTCCTCGACTGAGATTGGAGTCAAGAAAAACATGTCATATAATTTCATGTCCCCTCATCCGCGACCCTGTATCGGGAAACGTGGCTAAGGGGTGGCCATGCATCATTATTATTTTTATTATTATTATTCTTATTATTATTATTCTTCTTATTATTATTATTATTACTACTTAATATCTTTTAACGTCGCATTAACAGAGTTAGCCAGTTACGTAGGTAGGGTTTCTGCGACAAGGGTTATGACTGGAAGGGAAGAGGACGTGGCCTTAATAAAGATACAGCCCCGGCATTTGCCCGATGTAAAAATGGAAAACCACGAAAAAATATCTTCAGGGCTAACGATGATGGAGTTTGAGCCCACCAACTCCTGAATGCTTAGACTTCGGGACGAGAACACGAGTTTGTTATTTGACTTAAATCTTGTTTCATCTCTTTTAGAGCAAATCCAATTTGGCTCATGACAAAGATCTCATGAATATTGATGCTTAATCAGTGTCATTTTGTCTCTCATTAAATTGCATTCACTTGAATTTCGTCGGGAGGATGATACTCTGTTAGGTGTGGTAGGAAGATCTATTATTATAGATGTTCGTTGAATGTAATACATATATTCCTATTTGACATCAAGGTTCGATCAGAAAAATGTAGCGTTAAGTTCATAAAGTATCATCGATTAAAAAAAAGAAAATGATGAACATTTAAAATCTACGTTTCATTTCAAGACTACCACGTGAACGATAATCGGTCACGATGGAGCGACACCAACAACGACGCATGCGATCGATCCGGCGCGTGTAGAATGCGTAGATCATGGGAGCTCACGACGCACAGCTGTGTATCACATGCGCCAATCACGCTCCCGAGGAGCAGAATAAGAGGAGGGGAGAGAGCATCGCTCTTTTCTACTATAGTAGAGGTATGTTAAGTATTGCACGTCGATGAATACGTTAGCCATACCAACTTTTTCCAACTTTGATCTCGGAAGCATTATTGCATCATACGAATTATCCTTCAAAGACATTGTTGATCGTTTTGAACGTATTCCTTTATTATACAAGTACACCAAACGTATGGCAAGACGTTTCTTTCTTAGTACAGATCACCCAGCTATATGACAAATGAATTCGGGTGTATAACATAGCAGCCAGTCTCCGGAAGCACTGTTCGAGATCATGGTGATCGTAGTCGTGCTTATTGTTTTTAGAGGGAGTAATTCGAGGTCGTTATCAGCTTCGGGGCATTTTTTTTTCAAGGTGGCCATTGCTTCGTCTACGTCTGGCTACAAACCACAACTGTCTTCAGCAGAAATGGTACCTGGACCGTCACACATGGAGGAATGATGATATATGATACGCTATTGTCTTTCTCGCTTCTGCTTGCAACACGACGATGGTCGTACGCGTGTCTAAATCTGTGTTTACACCCAATGTTACCAACAGATGTGTGCAACTTTCGCGTCATGGCGGTGGTGGGTGGTAGGGGAAGCGGAAAAATGTTGCTAACATCACAATTAAATGTCACACAGTTTTTCTGTTACCAACATTTGTTGCCAAAATCCGTCCCAAAAACATGTTGGAAACAAGAATTTACAAACATTTGCTGGTAAAATTCGATGTAAACGCGTCTTAATGGTACATACTGTGATGACAGACTGGGCGAGTCGTGCAACACCCGTCTCTAAACCGATCCGGCACCTGTCGTTAGTGTACGAATCATGCTGAATTGCAGTCCCACTCATTACCAGAACGTTGATTAGCCTCCGTGACATCTCTGAGGTGTTGGAGCCTATCGTTGTCCCTTGCCTTCAGAATCTACCGGGGGATATTTACCGAAATGAAAATGTGATCGCCACCGTGTTTCACTTCTTACGTGGGCTGCGTTTCCACCGTATCTGTCACATATTGAGCTCGTCCAGTCCCAGATCACACAACGACTGGCACGCCACGGATTACCCGCAGCTTCAGCAGATGAACTTTAGCAACGTGTCGCAATCGCACCCTCGGACAATCACCTCACATTTTACTATGGAGGGAGTAAAGGGAGCCTTGCTGAAGTCTACTTTGACTGAAGAAATGAAAAGGACAGCACTAAATTTCACTAAATAGCCAGTTCTCTGTTCTTGTCATTTACCCTCCGCGTTCGGTCGATCCCCAGCAGGGGATTTCAGAACAATTCTGCCGTAATGCTGTGTGTCCTAAGGTTACACCAATTCAATTTGGCCACAACTGGCAAGGGGCGGGTGGTTGTTGTGGTGGTGGTGAAGAGGGGAGAGGTATTGGCACTTCGTCCAGGTGGTCACACGTCCTAGATTAAACGGGAGTTTTTTAGGAATGGGAATCGAGGCGAGGCCGACGACCGTTATCTTAAGTTATGTATCAATCTGGAATTTGCCTGGAGTTAAGTGGGAAACTGCCGTAAACTACCTCCAGAATGTTCGAGGATTTTGGTTACAATCCTCCTCTATTCAGTTGTCCTCACGAGACTGAGTGAACTCGGTTTGAGGCTCCTTGTCAGATATTACATTTCTGACATTGTCAGAAATCGGAACCAGAGTTTCAATACATTCCTCGAGACCATGAAATCGACTTGCGCTTAAAAATGTGCAGTCTTCTTCCAACTAGCGATGCCAGAATTTGAACCTTTCCTTTTCATCGGATGATGTTTTACTATATAGAGTAATAGATAAGTTACAAGACTGTGAGCGACTGAAAAAAAAAACCTCGACACTGTTTTGAGATGGACAGCAGGCAGTGGTATGAAGGTAAACAGGATAAAAAGTCAGGCTGTGAGTTTCACAAAGAGGAAACGTCCTTTCAGTTTTAATTTGCGTTGGTGGAGTGAAAGTTCCTTATGGGGATCAATGTAAGTACCTTGATGCTAATAAAAGGAAAGATCTTTATTAGGGTAATCACATAAACGGGATTTTAAGTAAAGGTTGTGGTTGTGAGGGTATTTAGGGGTTGTAGTAAGGATGTAAAGGGGACAGCATATAAGTCTCTGGTAAGACCACAATTAATATGGTTCCAGCGTATGAGACTCTCATCAGGATTACTTCATTCGAGAACTGGAAAAATTCCAAAGGAAAGCAGCTCGATTTGTTTCCGACAAAAGAGTAGACTTGGGAAGTCTTGAGAGAAAGGAGACAAACAGCTCGACTAAGCGGTGTATTCCGAACTTTCAGTGGAGAGATGGCGTTGAATGACATTAATAGACGAATTAGTTTGAGTGGTGTTTTTTAAGTAGGAAAGTTCGCAATATTAAGATACATTTGGAATTCAAGAGTACAATTTGGGGCAAGTATTGAGGATGATGATGATGATGATCGTTGTTTGAACGGCCCTAACAACCAGGTCATGGATCCCGGGCAAATATTCGTTTATAGGAAGAGGAGTTAGGGATTGGAATAATTTACTAAGGGAGGTGTTCGATAAATTTCCATATTCCTTGAAATTATTTAGGATATGACTAGGTAAACAACTGATAGGGAATTTGCCACCTGGATGACTGCCCTAAATGCAGATCAGTTGCGATTGATTAGATTTCTTTTATTCCTGAATCTTATCCACATATGTTAAGAACCCTAAGAGTTCTTCTGATTAGTTTGTCTGCGCGCGTTACTGTAATATTTCTCTCTTGAAGCTGCAGAGAAAAATTTGCCAACTCTTCTAACTCATCAATCATCAACGCCAGATCCTTCAGTAATTATATTGATTCCATGCGCAAGAACATTCCTTTTTAATTTATGTAGTTCAATAGTTGATCTGGCAAGGTAATTACTAGATTTTTTAAAAAGTTGTTAATAATGCATATGCACCCCATACTGCAGAAACTAATCTGAAGCTGCTTGAAACCCACCCACCGTAAATCGAACACTCCGCCATTCTTATGTAACTGTAGACTTAAGGAAGCCGTGGCTCTTTTTCAGCTCATGAATTTGTTTTGGTGATTGACTGAATAAGGCATACAATGTATCTGTGAACCTTTCAAAATGATTTAAGGTGTCGATGTCTTCAACAGAATCCTGAACAGCCAGTTTGAGTCTAGGCCTATGATTAAGACAGTGCCGTACTGGGAGACCCGTTAACGGCGTACTTTCTGCTTATAACTATCCCACATACACTAATGATGAATGGGATGTCTAATAAATGATTTTCGCAGAAGTATTACTGTCTGTAGGTTATTTACGCCAGAATAAATTATGAAGAGATAGCAACCGGATGGCCGCTCTCTCCATGTTCTCCAAGTCTTGTAAAATGCGCCCCCTCGTTTTACACATACATACTATTACACTATGGAGAATCTGGTCGGAATGCAGCCGAAGCTCGCAGACAGTATGCACAGGAGTTTCCAAATAGCCACCTGCCTTCTCTACACGTATTTCACGGAACAGAATTGCAATTCAGAGCTAATGGATCGTTCAAGATACGTACCAAATACAAGCAACGTTTTGGTAGAGTGGAATGCCTGCACGTGTATAAATTAATGATTTATTAAACTTTACTTTCACCGGGCGAGTTAGCCGTGCGGGTAGGGCCGCGTAACTGTGAGCTTTCATCCGGGAGATAGTCGATTCGAGCCCCACTGTCGGCAGTCCTGAAGATGGTTTTCCGTGGTTTCCCATTTTCACACCAGGCAAATGCTGGTGCTGTGCCTTAATTAAGGCCACGGCCGCTTCCTTCCCATTCCTATGCCTTTCCTATTCCATCGTCACCATAAGACCTATCAGTGTCGGTGTGACGTAAACTTTATTTGCTGCATCTTTGACGTGTTTACAAATGTGCCCTGTTACATAACGTGTGTAGTTAATGACTGCTATTTGACATCCAAAATACAGCACGTTGTAGCGCTCCTTTGTAAACCAGCAACTAGGCATCCCAATTGTCAGCGTTGCATGCGGGATACTTATAAGTAGAAAGTACGGGGTTGTGGCCACCTGGTATAAAAATATTCGGCTGTTGTAATTTATCCTTCAGAAGTTTCCAATACCAGCCCACCAGCCTTATCACAAGCAATGCAAATACGATTATCCTGGAAAAATAAGTTTGTCGATCCATATGAATGTAGACAGTGTAAAATTTCATTTGCAGTTGTGTCTGCTTTCTGATCCCTAAGAATTATTAAATCAATAAATATGATTTCGTCTTTACAATTTAGGGAAGTTTTAAAATATACAATTTAAAATGATTTCGTACCAAGAGTTGTTGGTTCATGTATTGAGACAGACAACTTATGATCTTCTGAAGTTAATTTTAATATGAACATTTTTTTCTAATTTCTGAGGAAATGTGTTCAATGATGTCGGTACTACTGTAATAAAAATGCAGAGTTATTCCAACATCAAGGCCATTTTTTCATTTGCTAGTCAGTTAGGTCACTCCTTGTGAAAAAGGAAATTCGATGCCGCTAGAAGGTAAACGCGGATGCATCTCGAGCGGTATTAATTGTTAGACACACAGTACAGAAGCTAACCAAGCTGTGTTGTAAGGAGACCGTACCGCCGAACTTCCACTGATGTCCCGAATATCGATGTTAACGGAATGCACTGTATCGTATTTTATGACTTGATATATACATTTTTTTACGTATTCTAATAGCAATATATTTGATTTTTGAGTACACCTTTAATTAATAACATCCTTTTAATATAAGTCCAGACTATTTACTTTACGTCGTACCTACACAGAAAAGTCTGATGACGACGATGGGATAGGAAAGGGCTAGAAGTGGGAAGGAAGCGGCCATTGCCTTCATTAAGGTACAGCCTCGTGTGAAAATGGAAAACTACGGAAAGCCCTCTTCCGATAGTGGTATTCGAACCCATCATCTTCCGAATGCAAGTTGACAGGTTCGTGACCCAAACCGCTCAGCCACTCACTCGGTACGTTAATAGAAGGGAAGATGCAGGGCGATTCTAAAGTACAGAAAATGTACCAAGGCGGTAATATGGTTTAGAAAATAATACCACCAGGGCGGTGCTCTGCTCCGCACTTCCACCACTGCAGCCGTGTTTATATCTATTAAACGAGAAATCCACTTTGGGTTATTAAATTCAGTAACAGGACGTTACTTCGTGCCCTTGATAAAGTCTGTTTTCTGTAACAACTCAAAATACAATTTAGCTTCTTTCCTCAGCTGAGCCATCGAACGTATTATGCCCGTAACTATTTTTCGCTAATTTTGATCATTTATGCTTATATTTTGTATATGAGACTCAAACATAACAATTAGTACAAATTTTACGTTATTGCGTATTCTGTATGGTGAAAATAGCATGAGTCGAAAACGACCCAATGGGCATGGCCTCTTATGTAGTTGTGATCAAGATTTTATGGTTAATTATTTTAAATGCAGGAATAATCTTGAACAAAATAAGTATATTCTTATCTAATAAAGTTACAAATAACACATGTTATTCAGAGTTCACTTGTTCTGAATTAGTTTTAAAAATTGTTTCACATTCACTGTTTAAACTTTTTGAGGTTTCACAATACACAGGAATTACATATGATGGAAAGCTGCAAAACACTTGTTATGCAGTGGAATAGAGCACTTCTTACAGGCTTTCACTGTTTTGTTGGAGCACTGGGCACATCTTCTACGCGGCTGATCAGTGAGAATAATATGTTGAGCTGCATTGGTCCGGATTGGATCTTCAACTCTCCTTCTACACTGCAAATGTTGTTGAGGTCCGGGACTCAGGCATGGTTTACCATACATTGTTAACAAGGCTCGGACTACAGCTCTTCGAAATCCTAGAGCATCCAGGGACAACCCTACACTTCTACTCAGAAGCCAGGCGTTGTTCATCGACACATCCAGCAACCACAAAATAATTGGAATGTACCATTTTTTTTCCTCTCATGGAGATCCTGTAATTTGAAACGTTGTTACCCAGCTGGTCAACACCGCCCATTCCCTTGTTATATTTAGAAAACAAAAAGGGTTGACTCACTTCGATCTTCTTCCTTTCAATGTAGGAATATCTCTTTGCTCACTGAAGTGGTATTTCTCCATGTTCATTAGAGAGCATAGTCACAACGTTACTGTCTTTCCACTTCACTGCAATTATGGCACTGTCTTCATCCACACGAGAATCATATGTGCCTCTTGCTTCTTTTCCTAATGTCTTAGCGTCTGTCAAAGGACATTTCTCAGTTCTGTTTTCTCTAACGGTCCCGGTTCCATGCAACCCCCTCTTGCCAAGCTCGGTAAGGAGCCTAATGGAAGTGAAGAAGTTTTCAAAATATAAGGAGAATGTTGCGTTAGGGTAATTGGCTTGTAGAACATCACAAAATCCAAGAACAACAGACTCACCTAAGTTAGTGGCATGTGTTGTCGCGTCTTTCGACCCCGATAAATATCCATGTGAACACCATATCCATTAGGATTTGCTAAAACCCATGCTTTGAATCCAAAGCGCACTGGCTTGCCTCGTATAAACTGCTTGCAGCCGTGCCTTCCAAAATAGGGTATCATGCATTCATCAACTGAGAGTTCTTTCTGGATGGGAAAGTTTTTTAAAAACGACTCATTCAAGGAATTTAGCATAGGTCGGACTTTACCCATCTTGTCTCCTGCAGGAAGATTACTGTTGTCTGCTACATGAAGATATCGGAAAATTCCTTCAAAACTGTTACGTCTCATTGCATTTGACACTAAATCATTATGTACATCATTTTGTGTCTCCCAACACATTCGTCGTCTGGGGGGCAGTACTGCGTAACCACTTAATAACAATACACCAATGAATGTATGTATTTCCGCAAGAGACACTGCAAAAGTTGGATTATTCTTAGAAACTGCATACATAACCATGTGCTTCACTATATCAAGGATAAGTTCGTCATGTAAGTATAGTTTAAAAGAATAAACTGGGTGACTTTTTTCACTCACAGTAAACGGTGGTACACAGCATGGTAGAAAGTTTTTGTGGGGAGCAGTTATGGAATTTCCTAATTTCCATATCCTATTTGTTCTTGCCTTTTTTGGATGCTGGTGCACTGGTCCCCCTTTGGATCCTCGTGTACCTGTAAAGACAGTCTCTTCGTCTACCGAAGGAGCTGCGGAGCATGGAGGAATATTTTCAACAGTTTCATTCACACCACTGATAACAATTTCTGCAGAGGCTTCCAACAGCCCACGACTCAAACGATCTGGGTCGTTGCATTCATCTTCTCCGGAGTCACCATCTGTGTCGACTCCCTCATAATCTGGAGGCGAGATGTAGATATCGATATCACCTGGAATATATTCCTCTTCTAGCAGTGCTATTACTTCATGAGTCGATAGGCCACTATAAACAGGAAAAGAAATGGATTGGAATTAGGTTAGTAAATACGGCATGTAACAGATGAGATGTTCAGAATGACTGATTTTTTCACTATGAATTCCTAAATACAGCAGTGATCATAGAATTCATATTTCTAAAATATTTGTTCTAATCTTACATAAATGCTGCAATTGTGTAATAATGATATGGCATGATAAGTGTGCATGCTATTCATAACTCCCCAACTTCAACAAAAATATTACTTTTACATCCTGCCCACTGGGTCGTTTTCGACCCATCCATAATTCGGCCAGTTATAGCCATTAAACCATAAGATGTGCAATAGATTTTATATATGCTAAATAATCTCAGTAGTATACAAATGCAAAATATATTATTCAATTATATAAGACTTGAACAAGTTCAGCTGTACTTACGTTTTTCTGAAGCTCGACATGCTGGCTGGAGAAGACTTTTCGACTCACCAACACACTTGCACATCTAGCTCAAGAATGAAAATTGCCTACAGTGTACCAAGAGTGATAATGTGCGAAGTGCATTATAGAGTGTGCAGCAGACCGGGTACCAAACGTCAACAATGGATATACAGTTACTAATATAATTTTAAAGTCACTGGGTCGTATTTGACCCAGTGGACATTAATGGCTTAAAATACAGAATTATGTCGTATTCCATGTCTAAGTTTTAAGGGACGATTTGAACTGTCTATGGTTTTTTACTTAGTTTCTATTAAATTCCATCGTAATTACTGTTAATAAAATTATTGGCTTTACATCCCACTAACTACTTTTACGGTTTTCGGAGACACCGAAGTACCGGAATTTAGTCCAGCAGGAGTTCTTTTACGTGCCAGTAAATCTACCGACACGAGGTTGACGTATTTTAGCACCTTCAAATACCACTGGACTGAGTCAAGATCGAACAAGCCAAGTTGGGGTCAGAAGGCCAGCGCCTCAATTGTCTGAGCCACTCAGTCCGGGTCGGTAGTGAAGCTTGACTGTTGTCGCTTAATCCATCTGCAACAAATTAATGACCGGGCGAGTTGGCCGTGCGCGTAGAGGCGTGCGGCTGTGAGCTTGCATCCGGGAGATAGTAGGTTCGAATCCCACTATCGGCAGCCCTGAAGATGGTTTTCCGTGGTTTCCCATTTTCACACCAGGCAAATGCTGGGGCTGTACCTTAATTAAGGCCACGGCCGCTTCCTTCCAACTCCTAGGGCTTTTCCATCCCATCGTCGCCATAAGACCTATCTGTGTCGGTGCGACGTAAAACCCTAGCAAAAAAAAAAAAAAAGTTAATGATAATAGTTTACCAGTGTTCCCATGGTCTAAGTCTTCAGCAGCCAGTGGAATGTCCCACTTCAGATCAGTGGCGGCTCGTGAAAAAATCGTCCTACGTGCTACAAAAAACAAGCTAAATACGCTGTTTTAAATCTGCATATTGCCATGATGAACAACGCATACTTCAAACTTTTTAATAATATTAATAATAATAATAATAATAATAATAATAATAATAATAATAATAATAATAATAATAATAATAATAATAATAATAATAATAATAATAATAATAATAATACAACTTTTCTCACAATTTATAACTCAGAACAAACAAAAACAACATTAATTTGGAAGCAGATGAATACTTCGACAACTGTCTACGAGATAAATAATTCATTCGAGAAATATTGTTTTTGCTAACCTAATGGCGCAACTTACATCAGTGCAAATAGAATCGTGGGAATATAGATCCTCACTAAGAACACTAATTTAATTTCACTTTATATATACTGCAGTGGTCCGCCTCTATGGTGTAGTGGTTAGCGTGATTAGCTGCCACCCCCCCGGGTTCGATTCCCGGCTCTGCCACGAAATTTGAAAAGTGGTACCAGGGCTGGAACGGGGTCCACTCAGCCTCGGGAGATCAACTGAGTAGAGGTGGGTTCGATTCCCACCTCAGCCATCCTGGAAGTGGTTTTCCGTGGTTTCCCACTTCTCCTCCAGGCGAATGCCGGGATGGTACCTAACTTAAGGCCACGGCCGCTTCCTTCCCTCTTCCTTGCCTATCCCTTCCAATCTTCCCCTCCCTCCACAAGGCCCCTGTTCAGCATAGCAGGTGAGGCCGCCTGGGCGAGGTACTGGCCATACTCCCCAGTTGTATCCCCGACCAAGAGTCTGAAGCTCCAGGACACTGCCCTTGAGGCAGTAGAGGTGGGATCCCTCGCTCAGTCCGAGGGAAAAACCGAACCTGGAGGGTAAACAGATGATGATGATGATGATATACTGCAGTGGATAAATAATGATAAATTTCCGTATAAACTTTAGCACTAATACAATGACAGAAAAAACACGCACCAGTAATATAACCGCGAGATTTAAAACCGCACAAAGCAACTGAAAGAGCTGCCAACTGATTCATTGAGACCTCCCCTATTACCAGAATAAATGTCCGGCTCCATGGCTAAATGGTTAGCGCGCTGGCCTTTGGTCACAGGGATCCCGGGTTCGATTCCCGGCAGGGTCTGGAATTTTAACAATCATCGGGTGTATGTGTTGTCTTCATCATCATTTCATCCTCATCACGACTCGCAGGTCGCGTACGGGAGTCAAATCAAAATACTTGCATCTGGCGAGTCGAACATGTCCTCGGATACTTCCGGCACTAAAAGCCATACGCTATTTCATTTCACCAGAGTAAATTACATTGTAATGCGGGATAACATTTAGGGTCAGTCAAATATTCTTTGACTCACCTACGAATTCCTTATTTTTGACACAAAAGGAAGATGGATATTTTAATAAGCATGTGTGAGAGAGATTGCCTCCACTTACGCTTTACTTTCGACCCCAGACGATGCTACTCTCTAGTGGCAGACTCGCTTACCACGTTCAACATCAAGGTAGCAGGAGACATCGAGTACTTCTACCCCCTTGCGGGAGAGGAAGTAACTATAGACGGGATCAGTGAAAGTTGATCCCGGTTTACGGTATACTCCGCCGGCTAGGGGGAGTGTTGCAAGCTTGGCTGCGCCTGCGTATTGCTTCCTTCAGGCTACAGGCAAGGGCTCACTTCACATGAGCACGAGCTTTGTTCCCCGGGAGAACGGCGCTAGGTGTTCGACAGATCTCGTCCTGATTTTCACAAAACACAAATTCATATCGTACTCAAAACAACGAAAAGGCACCAGGGTAATTGTACTGTACATAAATAATATTCCTTACAGTTCCAAGCTACGTGCTGGAGCCCGGTAGCACGTATTGACCGGCCGCCACTGCTTCAGATACTGGCAGCTGGCAATCAACTACACGAGGAATTCTGGATTTAGACCTAATGAGCGGTTTTCATTCAAGATAACAAAATGGAGTTACATAAACAGCAAGGGAACAAACACGGGGTTCTTCTTACCCTCCAATGAAGAAATAAAACAACTCTTACGGCCAGTTGTTAAATGAAACCTATCCCTGAGAAAATCTGGCACACATGCCTATAGTTCAGGGTCTTCTGCTTAATATCACACACAAAGAAGTGCAGCAGGTTCTGATGACATTTCAGTCGAGCTATTCAATAAGTGTAGGGATAAAATATCTAACAGTCCACGTCAATTGATTAATCGAAGATGGAATGCCGAACTGGTGGAGGATGAGCTATTTGATTCCATTTTACAAACACAAAGGTGATGCAAGACTCTGAAAACTACAGACCTGTCAAACTTATCTCACACACCTTCAAAATATGAGAGAGTCATTAATCGAAGACTTCATCTCACAAGCTTAACAGACAACCAGTGTGGATTTGTTTCAGGAAAGTCGGCAGCTGACACCTCCCCCCCACTGGTGGTGGTGATTATTGTTTTAAGAGGAAGTACAACTAGGCAATCATCCTCTATATAACACAAATCAGAGATAAAAAATGAAGGGGTCCGACACTTCGAAAAATGAAGATATCGGCCAAAAGAAGACAAGAGCCACGAAGGGCGTGAAAATGAAAAACTCCCTAGGCCTCCATACGTAATACCGTCGGGGTCGGAAACGAACAAGAGTTGACCAAGGGAGGTCGATAAGGATAGATGAAAGTGAGAAGCCAGGCACAAGTAAGTGGAAGTAATGCCAGGACTCAGCTAAGGGCCCCGTGGTCGCCAACCCACGCTCCAAAGTTCAGAGCCCCTGGGGCCCCTTTTAGTCGCCTCTTACGACATGCAGGGTATACCGTGGGTGTTATTCTACCGCCCGCACCCACAGGGGGACACCCCACTCAGTAAGAATACTAATGGAGAAAAGCGGGGATGATAATAAGGACCTTCATGATGTTCCGGAACGCTATATCATGATTGTAAACGACATGTGCCAGGCACAGGTGAGGAATTCAATACAGAGGTTGGAGTGCATCAAGCTGCTTTACATTGCACCGACACAGATAGGCCTTATGGCGACGATGGGATAGGAAAGGGTTAGGAGTGGGAAGGACGTGACCGTGACTTTAATTAAGCTGCAACCCCAGTATTTGCATCGGGGTTCAAACCCACTATCTCCCGAACGCAAGCTGACAGCTACGTGACCCAAACCGCGCAGCCACTCGTTCGCTCACGGAAATGAACTCCTGTGGTACGAGATGCCGATACATTGGTGTCTCCGAAAAAATTTATAAGTACTTAATTGGATACAAAACTATTATTATTATTATTATTATTATTATTATTATTATTATTATTATTATTATTATTATTAGAGCCTCCGTGGCTTTGGCGGCTGCGCGCCGGCCTCTCACCGCTGGGTTCCGTGGTTCAAATCCCGGTCACTCCAAGTGAGATTTGTGCTGGACAACGCGGAGGCGGGACAGGTTTTTCTCCGGGTACTCCAGTTTGCCCTGTCATCTTTCATTCCAGCAACACTCTCCTATATCATTTCATTTCATCTGTCAGTCATTAATCATTGCCCCAGAGGAGTGTGACAGGCCTCGGCAGCCGGGACAACTCCTATCCTCGCCGCTAGATGGGGGCTTCATTCATTCCATTCCTGACCCGGTCGACTGGCTGGAAACAGGCTGAGGATTTTTCATTATTATTATTATTATTATTATTATTATTATTATTATTATTATTATTATTATTATTATTATTATTATTATTATTATTAGTATTATTATTATGATTTTAGCTCATAACTACTCATCTGGTTCATTAGCACAATTGCACGGATAAATAAAAATCCAGCATAATCATACTTAAATAAAACATTCGGCTATTTTCTCAATTTCATTGATCTTTCGTTGAGAAACTTTCACATCATTCTATAGATGCTCAGAACTACAGATATTTGGATGTCTCCTATTAGAAAGACGAGTAGCTGAAGCTTCTTCAAGGACTGTTTCAGATTCTTATGCCCCAGTTTCGTTACTCCTATCACAGATGGTACTATGGTACTATGGTCCACTCACCTCTGATCTTTACTATAGAGTTTATTATTATTATTATTATTATTATTATTATTATTATTATTATTATTATTATTATTATTATTATTATTATTATTATTATTATTATTATTATTATTATTTACCCTTATTTATATATGATAATTTTTATTCCATATACTGAACTGAGATAAGAAACACGGATCAAATAAAAAGATGGTACTATCCCAGCATTTGTGTGTATACTGTTAGAGGGATGGGAAATGAGAAACCAAGTCTGACATAGTACTCCTTACTTTGTTTAAATATGTTGTGAAAAGAAGATAGGAATGATCAGTTTTAGAAAAATACAAATAGAGATTTTTTTCCTCCCCAGTGGATACCTCACGCCGCGGCGTCAGGCAGGCAACAAGCTATCGGTAAAAATCCCGACTGTGCAGGGTTGAAGCTGTACACACGAGAAGCCAGGGGTAGTAGGGCCTACAGTATTGATTTGTTGCAGGAGGTTAGGGTAGGAGGCGGCTGCGGGCAGCGGTACATAATCCCACATTTGCCTGGTATGAGCGCGGAAAACCGCGGAAAGCTGGCAGGGAGCCAGCCGAGTGAGTCCCGGAGAGCCGCAATTTCAGCCGATATTGATCTCAAATCGATAGCAACGACCGCCCGAAGACGTCGACGGCCCGTACAGCTCTCAGCCACCGTGATAAATAACAAACAAATAATGTTGTAATTACTTCAGTTTAAGAGCTTGGTAGTTTACATGGATCATCTGCTGAAAGGTATAAAATGGCAGGGAGGGATGCAGTTAGGTGGAAATGTAGTAAATAGTTTGGCCTATGCTGACGACTTGGTCTTAATGGCAGACTGTGCCGAAAGCCTGCAGTCTAACATCTTGGAACTTGAAAATAGGTGCAATGAGTATGGTATGAAAATTAGCCTCTCGAAGACTAAATTGATGTCAGTAGGTAAGAAATTCAACAGAATTGAATGTCAGATTGATGATACAAAGCTAGAACAGGTCGATAATTTCAAGTATTTAGGTTGTGTTTTTTCCCAGGATGGTAATATATTAAGCGAGATTGAATCAAGGTGTAGTAAAGCTAATGCAGTGAGCTCGCAGTTGCGATCAGCAGTATTCTGTAAGAAGGAAGTCAGCTCCCAGACGAAACTATCTTTACATCGGTCTGTTTTCAGACCAACTTTGCTTTACGGGAGCGAAAGCTGGGTGGACTCAGGATATCTTATTCATAAGTTAGAAGTAACAGACATGAAAGTAGTAAGAATGATTGCTGGTACAAACAGATGGGAACAATGGCAGGAGGGCACTCGGAATGAGGAGATAAAGGCTAATTTAGGAATGAACTCGATGGATGAAGCTGTACGCATAAACCGGCTTCGGTGGTGGGGTCATGTGAGGCGAATGGAGGAGGATAGGTTACCTAGGAGAATAATGGACTCTGTTATGGAGGGTAAGAGAAGTAGAGGGAGACCAAGACGACGATGGTTAGACTCTGTTTCTAACGATAAGAGGCATAGAACTAAATGAGGCCACAACACTAGTTGCAAATCGAGGATTGTGGCGACGTTTAGTAAATTCTCAGAGGCTTGCAGACTGAACGCTGAAATGCATAACCGTCTATAATGATAATGTATGTATGTATGTATGTAAGAGCTTGGAATATCGCGATAAACAGCCTCGTGCGTATGAAGTCTGTGTGACTGTGGTGTCTGTACTGTTGTTGCCACATCCGAATATTACCCTCTGAGATAAGGTTGGAAGAGAGCGACTTATAGTATGAAAAGGAAAGTGGATATAAAATCCTCTTCTCAGTTGTCTACATAAAAATGAATGCACCCCATTCCAAACCCCAGAGACCAGCATTTACATCCTTAATCACAGAACCGGAAATCGAACTCAGTCCAACCAGCATGACAGCTTCTATGCTAATCCCACGATAATTTAAAGGAACAAGGAGACGTGTAGTTGTTGCACAAACACGCGTGGAGAACACTGTCGCCATTTTCAGACACGATGATAATGATTACGATGCTGACGATGATGATGCGGAGGAGGATGATTATGAAGATGCTAGCATTTTAGTGAATAAAGATATAGGACAGTAGCTCCAACGACGGAAGACGCCTGATACTTTGGATAATATGGATATGTATGTTGAGTAGTCAACCCGAAGGGATGTTGGATACTCAACAGCTCCGCCATCACCTGCCATACACGACCTAACCGTCACTGAAGAAGTATGCTTGGGAAATGAGGAGTGAGGTACGGTAGTTTCCCGTTGCTTTCCTCACCGAGCCAGAAGTTGCTATTACATATCAGTCTGCCAGGCCCACTGAAATGCACGCACCAACCGACCCTATGAGCGATATTTTCACACCATTCTTAACAGAGATTTTTTTTTTTTTGCTAGGGGCTTTACGTCGCACCGTCACAGATAGGTCTTATAGCGACGATGGGATAGGAAAAGCCTAGGAGTTGGAAGGAAGCAGCCGTGGCCTTAATTAAGGTACAGCCCCAGCATTTGCCTGGTGTGAAAATGGGAAACCACGGAAAACCATCTTCAGGGCTGCCGACAGTGGGATTCGAACCTACTGTCTCCCGGATGCAAGCTCACAGCCGCGCGCCTCTATTCGCACGGCCAACTCGCCCGGTTTAACAGAGATTGGCTGCATAAGGAATCACTAGCATCACTCTTGCCTCAGTCACTTTCATTATGTCAATGAAAGTAACAATGTTCTAGCCCACACCAGACAACATGGTGCACTGTAAATACTAGATCTTGCTAGTAAAGACATCAATATGGATACCGTGCTGCTAAAGACGAAGCGAAATTGAAAATTACGACACGACCTCGGATACTTCGAAACTTACAGCCTTGGAGTTGACCAACAGAAGGTGGAAAAATGGAGGGAATCTTAGTGTAAATAACTCTATTGTTTTGTTCCTTAAAACGCAGTTACGAATCCGTAAGCAGTATTAAGCTCGGTTGAGCCCCGTACTGGAGACATCTCAGTAAGAATGTTTTTAGTTTTTCATCTCACTAGCCACTTTTACGGTTTTCGGAAACGCCGAGGTGCCAGAATTTTGTCCCACAGCATATTTTTTTACCTGCCGGTAAATCTACCGACAAGAGGCTGGCGTATTTGAACACCTTCAAATACCATCGGACAGAGCCAGGATCGATCCCGCAAACATGAACTCAGAAGGCCAGCGCTCTATAGTCAAAGCTACTCAGCTCGACATATAATTCTCAAAAGAGATGAGTTTCTCGGGTATATTTGTAATATGACCTATCATGAAGACTAAAAAGCCATATAATTTGTACCGAGACTATACTCAGAAATTAACCTCAAGTGTTCCTGAAACAGAACTTTCGCAATGCAGGACGGAGTGTTCTGCTCCCATTTTCGTTAAATAAGAAATTTCTGGGGATTCTTTGTGGTAGACCTATTTCGCTTGTATTACCACGAGTAAATGAATGTAGTCCCGTTTCGTCCGACTCGTTGGCTGAATGGTCAGCGTACTGGCCTTCGGTTCAGAGGGTCCCGGGTTCGATTCCCAACCGGGTCGGGGATTTTAATCGCTTCTGATTAATTCTTCTGGCTCGGGGACTGGGTGTTCGTGTCCATCCCAACACTATTCTCATCATATTCACGCAACGCACTACACTGCCAACCACCAGAGGAACACGCAATAGTGATTACATCCCTCCATATAGGGTGAAGGGCATCCGGCCGTAAAACAGGGCCAAATCCACGTGTGCGACGCAGTTCGCACCAGCGACCCCACAGGTGTGGGAAAAGCGGTAGGAAAAAAAGGAAGAAGAAGATATGGGGTCGGGAATGAAGTGAGTGTGGCATTTTTTTACGGCTGGTTGGATCCTCAAACAGCACCACCAAAAGTCATGCGGATGAACGGAAACCGCAAAAAGCGGTGGTGGCGTTTACTGTCTTACTACAACCTCCTTAATGCCGTCATAACCATATGAAGATATCTGCAATTATTTTCAACCTCGTTAATGTGATTACCCCAATGAAATCTTTCCTCATATTAACACCTAGGTACTTTCTGTGATGCCCATGAGGTACATTCACCCTATCAACATAACAACACACCAACACAGTAATATCCGGCTCCAAGGGTAAATGGTTAGCGTGCTGGTCTTTGGTCCAGGGGGTCCCGGGTTCCATTCTCGGACGGAACGGGGATTTTAACATTCATTGGTTAATTCCGATGACTCGGGGGCTGGGGATGTGTGCCGTCCTCATCATTAGAATTCATCATCGGTAGGGCCCCATCCTCATAGACGCGCAGGTCGCTTATACGGTGTCAACTTTCAAGACCTGCACCAGGCCTCTTCGGAGGCTACAATCCATTAATTGTCGAACACAGTAATTAAAACTGAGAGGAATTTTCTTCTTGGCGAAACATGCAGTTTGACTTTTCATACAGTTTATCATGAAACCATCTCACAACATTGTCGACGTCTTTCTCCAGTCACTCACATGCCTGCAACTTGTTTATTATTCTATACGGCAATACACAAACAGGTCTTTGCTCATAATGTATAAGGAAGCAAAGGTCGACAAACAGTGCCTTGCGGTACGCCTCTCATCTTGTCCTGTCGGCAACGAGAGACTGCTTAACTGAGACAACCGTTAATATGCGATTGTATCCAAAACTCCATAACCAGCATGTACGGGCAGATATCAATCCGTATGTCACTGTTCATTGCACCAACAGAGATTCACCATCAAAATCTGGGCTGGCATTCTTAGTGACTGCTTGTTGAGTCAGCACGTAGTTTCCAACCGCCTGACAGAGGAGACCTACAGGCAATTCTTACGTACCACTTTGTCTGGTCTCTTAGAACAGGCATCATCAATCGAGAGCGAAATGCCTTCGGAAACAGTTTGCTCCCCGCTCTCGAGGAACGAGAGCAGCTTAGCGAGCAAGTAGGGGAAGTGCGTGACGTAGTACTGTATGTGCTGAAGGCCAGTGGCGCAAGTACAGTACGGCCACGTTATGCAACCCGCCTGACTGCTGCTCTCTTGTCACGTGACAAACACCCGTCCCGTGCGGAGCAAGTAACACCGGCTCCCTTAGAGCAACTACGTGATGACGTCTGTCTTAGAAGACGTGACACTAGCCATACTTCGTGCATTACGGTACTCCAGAACATGTTAGCCGTAATGTCCGTGAACACTTTAAATGGACGCCACCTTGGTCACTGGATAGATAGAGGTGGACCGATTGCTTGGCGTCCACCATCACCTGATCTAAACCCGTGGGAAAACCTATATATAAGGACACTAGTCATTCAATTGCAATTACTGCTCAATGGCTTATTCTGTGCAAGCTGGTCAGATTCATCTTATTTCATGATCATCAAAGAAGGCTGTGACAATGCGTGTGCAGGAGTTGAAGTTGGCTGTTCTGAAACAGAGGAAGCTTGATTCTCAAGATGTCATTTCGCTCGCCTTTTCATTATAAAAGGCAAGTTACTCATAAAATAAATATGTATTTGCAAAGGTTCAGTGTGAAATGAACTGTATTAGGATGCATCGCTTGAATAGTAGTAAAATGAAAGAGAAAACACTTTATTTTAGGTTACTGGATGGGTGTTTGATGTTCTTTTAAATGGACGATGGGAAAATACACCTACCTACATTGTTATTATGCATTATAGGAAATCATATTGGAACTCCGAGAATGAGACTGTTTTAAAGTAGTAATAGATAATGAAGTGTCAGGTAAATTGTTTCATTGGCCAACAATGTTATAATTAAATATTCAACCTAAATTCCTATGATACAGAAATAACAAAATAACATTTATTGTTTCAGAAATCTGGCATTGAATGAATTTCTCGCTATTTTGGAAGAAGATGAAGAAGGCGACATTTTTTCCGAAGCCCAGATCAATATTCCAATAATGCCCCCCACTACTGTATTATGTGATCTTACAGATGAGGATTCGGGAGAAGACAACGTAACTCCTAACAACCTTCCCGGTTCGCAGCTGTAAGCAGAAGCATATCTCTTTTCTTCCTGCATCCTTGAAAACCATAATGAGGATTTAGAAGATGCAGATTTCGCAGTCGCCACTGCAAGTCCACCGTAATTGTACTCAAGATAGATTGGCCCCATAACCTGAATCTTCGGTGTCTACTGTGAGACTGTCGTCACCTGTTATTACAAAAAATGGATAATTACCCTTGGCCTCAAATAATGGATGTTAAAACTGAAAAGGCACCATTTCAATTATTTTGTGATTTTTTGACGATGAAGTTATAGTTATAGAATAGTTATAGAATACTCACTCATAGTAACATGTATGCAGCCCGAAGAAGTTATGTAGGGGATATTACTATGGAAGAGATGAAATGTTTCATAGGTATTTTATTACTTAGTGGATATTTGCAGGTTTCTAGGAAGAGAATGTACTGGGAAGCAAGTAAAGATACCTATAATGAAGCTGTAGCTTCAGATTTATCAAGAAACAGATTAGAATTCATTTTTTCAAATTTTCACTGCTGTGATAATGATGCACTTGATCCAACGGAACATTTTTCCAAGGTTAGACCTTTTTGACCGTATGAATGAATGATTTCAACTGATGGTACCACATCATGAAAATCATAGTATTGACGAAGCTATGGTGCCGTATTACGGTAGACATGGTTGTAAACAGTTCATACGAGGCAAGCCCATTGGATATGGATACAAAGTGCGGGTGGGAGCAACGTCTAATGGTTATATTGTTTGTATGGACCCATATCAGGGATCAAGAGCCATTATTGATGACATTAGTAGACGAATAAGTTTGAGTGGCGTTTATAAAAGTAGGAAAGATCACAATATGAAGATAAAGTTGGAATTCAAGAGGACAAACTGGGGAAAATATTCATTTATAGGAAGGGGAGTTAGGGATTGGAATAACTTACCAAGGGAGACGTTTAATAAATTTCCATTTTCTTTGAAATCATTTAGGAAAAGGCTAGGAAAACAACAGATAGGGAATCTGCCACCCGGGCGACTGCCCTAAATGCAGATCAGTATTGATTGATTGATTGATTGATTGATTGATTGATTGATTGATTGATTGATTGATTGATTGATTGATTGATTGATTGATTGATTGATTGATTGATTGATTGATTGATTGATTGATTGATTATCCCAGAAGCATATAGGACTCTAGGTCTAGGCCCCTCTGTCGTTCTACAATACAGCGATATTCTGAACAGAAGTGTACCTTTCACTTATCATTTCTTTTTTGACAATCTTTTACAACTGTGCCTCTCAGAGTTTGAGCAACAGGTACAATTAGGGAAAACCGAACCTCGAAATGTCCTCTGATGTCAAAAGAAAGCATGAAGAAAAATGGCGTGGTTTCTATCCAAAGTAACCACAGACAATAAGAATCGAATAGTGAAATGGGATGACAATAGTGTCGTGTCTATAGCTTCAAATAGTTATCCTGTTCTGCCACTCCACTATGCTTAAAGATATTTTGTCGAGTAGAGAAGAAAAGGATTGACATTCAGCGAAATCTGTCTAAATTATACAAATAAAATTTGAAATCTTTCTGAATAATAATAATAATAATAATAATAATAATAATAATAATAATAATAATAATAATAATAAACAACCATTGCAATATGATTACAATAATCAAATATGAATAAAATTCTTAATCGCCTCACGTTTGGGCATCAATTGTAATCCAATTCGAAATATAGAAATAGATAACTGAAAAAATTATATTAATAAAAATAATTAATCGAAATGTCCGTAGTTTGAGCCACAGAGTTCACCAGAAAGGATCCCTCAATTTTGATAAAGCATGATAATTCTCTCTCCCAGGGCGTGTACATAATGCTGAGTACTGGTACATCTGCTTCAGGCCTTACCTAACCTTCTGAAAACGACTAAATAGGTAGGAACTGCACCCAAGTTCATCAATAATTCCACTGATTCTAAAATAACTAACTATATTCTGAATAACATCCGTGCATGAGCACCTCATCAACACACCAAAATAGACATAAAATAGACTCACAAAATACTGCTGGAAGACTCCACATTTACAACAACAACAACAACAACAACAGTGGGAAATCAAAAGCGAGGACCAAGCTACCATTTGCAGTCTACAAAGCATATACATGTGGATGAAATGAAATGGCGTATGGCTTTTAGTGCCGGGAGTGTCCGAGGACATGTTCGGCTCGCCAGGTGCAGGTCTTTCGATTTGACACCCGTAGGTGACCTGCGCGTCGGGATGAGGATGAAATGATGATGAAGACGACACATACACCCAGCCCCAGTACCAGTGAAATTAACCAATGATGGTTAAAATTCCCGACCCTACCGGGAATCGAACCCGGGACCCCTCTGACCAAAGGCCAGCACGCTAACCATTTAGCCATGGAGCTACATGTGGATGAATACCCTTCATTGTCTCTGTGTACCAACACAACTTGCATATTATCATTATTGGCACTTGTCATATCACACAGATACTGTACCTTTATAATATTATGTTCACTGACTCTAACATTTGGTTTACAGATACATTCACTCGAGCAACACACGCTTGCTGTTGTAGAACGTAAATTATGGAAAGTCTGAGACACAATACCCCATAGCTTTTACCAACATGTAAGACACCAAGCCACCACAAGTGATGAAATACCAAATGCCTAAGCACTCCACAGTATGTAGGCCAGTACCACACATCACATTCCACAAACATAATAATCTATATACATAAATAAGAGTTTCGTATGTACATTGCTCAGAATTTGAAAAGAATGGTATTTCTGTATCGGTCTTGTCCACAGTAACAAGGAAATGCACTTTTTACATCTCCGTAATTTCTGTCTGTCTGTCTGTCTGTCTGTCTGTATGTATGTATGTATGTATGTATGTATGTATGTATGTATGTATGTATGTATGTATGTATGTATGTATGTATGTATGTATGTATGTATGTACTCGCATCACTAGAAAACGGCTAAAGAGAATTTAATGAAAATTGGTATGCAAAGTCGGGGAATAAGTCGCTACAATCTAGGTCATAAATAATTTTATTTACGCTGAGTGAAATGGTAGTTTAGGGGAAGGCCTAAAATTTAATTTTCAAATATTTATGTTGTTAAGTGGTCCTATCGTAATGGAAATTGGTATTCAAAGCCGAGGAATGAGTCGCTACAATCTAGGCTAATTTTATTCACTCTGAGTGAAATGGTAGTTTAGAGGAAGGTCAAAAATGTAATTCTTAAATATTTACGTTATGAGTGGACCTAACTCAATGAATATCGGTATGCACAGTCGGATAATAAGCTATTATAATCTAGGCTATGAATCATTCTATTCACACTGAGTGAAATGGTAGTTAAGGGGAAGGCATAAAATGTAATTCTCAAATATTTAAATTAATAGTGGTCGTATCAATAAATACTACATAACCAAAGTTATATAGAATTAAATTTCCGATGTCTTATACATTTTACCGTGATTTTACTGTGATAACACAGATATTCATGAAATTGTAATTTTGTTGCTAAGTCTATATCAACGCCGAACCACGAGAAAATGGGTTAACATAATTTAATGAAAATCGTTATATAGAGTCGGGGAATGAGAAACAACAGTCTAAGCTATAAACAAATTTATTCACCCTGGATGGAATTGTAGGTTAGGGGAAGGCGCCTAAAATGTAATTTTTAAATACCTATGTTATTGGTGCTATCGAAAAGTATTACAGAACAAAAGTTACAGGGAATACAATTTCAGATCATTTATGTTTTAATCAGTTTTACCGTACCGACTATGGTATGAGTAGTATTTCAGAATCGGAAGAAAACTAAATGTGAAGACCTACAATATCAAAAGCGCATAGCATTGATCAACAGTAACATTACATTGACCATTGTTTGATGTGATGTTCGTTGTCTCTTATGCTGCCTCTCAACTCCGATAGATGGGATTACTGCTGCGTACCGAGTATAACAGCCTGAAACAGCGAGAAATAGCTGAGGAGTTAGAAAACTTTCTTCTTTAGCATGTCATTCCTCTGGTTCATACATTTTCTGATATAGCTGGTACGTAACACACAGGTTCATTATAGTATTCCAGCTATGCGATCCCTAATCTGACGCGCTGTTTTGAATGAGCAGTGTGCATACTTACGGCAGAGGCTCACTTAGTAGTAGTAGTAAGGCCTGGTATAGAATAACAATTTAGGCCTATTCCAAATTATAACACCACAATTCACTAAATAACTCAAAATTCGACCCTGAAAAGAGCTGTTTCTTAATTAAAGCTTCTTCCTCTTTACTGTTATTAAATTCTACATTCATTTCATTCTAAATTAGCAGTGAAGAGTGGGTTTCTCCTCTTGCTTGGAGGAAAAATTTGTCTCCAAGTCAGATAGATTTTTCCGCCGCCAGTATGGTGAATTAAGATTTTCTGACTCATCGGGTACTCCTAGGAAACAGATTAGTAGAAGGGCATAGTTTATGCCGTGGGAGTCTCCACTATTCGACCCCCTCCCTGCCGAAAAAAGACGAAGGGTGTTCACGGATTACGGCTATCTGCGGCTTTGATCATTCCAGCTCTGGAACTTTGGACTGTTAGATCGGCAACGTAGTCCTGTTCGTTAAAAGTGAGAAAATGTGCTGTTTTTCATTTGATCGAGTATTTTATATGATATCATTGATTTTTATTATTATTATTATTATTATTATTATTATTATTTATCGCTACTTTCCTACCAACGTTTTTGTAATGACCTATGTTGACTTCAGTTAGGAAAATCACAAGGTCAGTCTCTCTGAGAATCCAGTCCCGTAGCGAAGCACGGGTACATCAGCTAGTACATAATAAAACCACGTTCCATAAAAGTTACATCTCCTCTCTTCCGCTGTTTTTAGTCCAGTCAGCTCCGCCGTTATCTCACATGCCTAAATGGACCTCACCTTCCCCCTGCTCTCACATGATACGTCTAGATTGATCCTGGCCATCCAGTGACGATTAGCAGGTCCTCTTAACGTGTCAAGACCACGCCTGAACCTCTTCCGGTACCCAATACAATAACAACCAGGCCATGTCATCGAACTCTGGGTTGCCCGTATGACTCACACAAATTTTCCGAGTTGTAAATAGCACTGTTTTCTCATCCGTTTGTAAAAAACAAATTACATATGGAGTCCTCCTAGCTTAAAATATTAATAATAAATATACAAATGAAATAATAATAATAATAATAATAATAATAATAATAATAATAATAATACGAATAATAATAACATCTCTTGCTTCTGAATACAGTGCGAGGGTGTGATATATGTACTGTCACATCAATAATAATAACAATTATGTTATTTGCTTAACGTCCCACTTACTACTTTTATGGTTTTCGGAGACGCCGAGGTGCTGGAATTTTGTCCCACAGGAGTTCTTTTACGTGCCAGTAAATCTACCGACACGAGGCTGACGTATTTGAGCACCTTCAAATACCACCGGACTGAGTCAGGATCGAACCTGCCAAGTTGGGTTCAGAAGACCAGCGCCTCAAACGTCTGAGGATTCACATTCAGCAAGCAAACACTGTACATATGTATAAGTAGGTGATGTACCCGTGCTTCGCTACGGAATTATACATTGAATACAGAATTCTACGTTAGGTAGTGTACATGTTGTGAGCAAGATTGTATTAAATTACATAGCACTTAACGTTACCCTAGAAACGCGACGGGTCAGTCACCAAACATCTATTCTCATATGAAAACTGGATTATGGAATTTTCATTGTAATGGTAGGCTCTCTTGCCTACCATCAGTCACAATCAGGTTGGGGAGTTTTCATTATAACGGCAGACATTCACTCTCCACCTGCCTTTTTACATCCTCAGAAATACCGTCTTAGTAGTTTGTCAATTGAAATGAACATAGGTCATTACAATGACGTCAGTAGGAATGGCGCGATTAAAAGCAATGCTTTCATATGAAATACGCGATCAATTGAAAAACCACACATGTTCTCACTTTTAATGAACCGTACTACGCTGCCGATCTAACAGTCCAAAGTTCCAGAGCTGGAATGACCAGCCCAGACAGCCGTGATCAGTGAACACACTTCGTCTTATTTCGGCCGGGTGGGGGTGTCGAATAGTGGAGACTCCCAGGGCAAAAACTATGCCCTTTTACTAAGCTGTTTCCTAGGAGTACCCGATGAGTCGGGAAATCTCAGTTCACTACACTATGATGAACCAGTTTGTTACGTACCGGCAGTATCAGGAAATGTATGAACCAGAGGAATGGCATGCTAAAGAAGAAAGTTTTGCAACTCCCCAGCTATTTCCCGCCAATATTATACTCGGTAAGCAGCAGTAATCCCATCTGAAGAGCTGCAGCATAAGAGACAAGAAAACACAACAAACAATGGTCAATGTAATGTTATTGTTGTTAACAATGTTATGCGCTTTCAATATTGTAGGCCTGCACATTTAGTTTTCTTCCGACTCTGAAATACCACTCTTGTCATCGTCGCTACGGTAGAACTGAATAAAACATAAATGGTAGGAAATTGTATTCTCTATAACTTTTGTTATGTAGTACTTTTCGATAGGACCAATAACATAGGTATTTAAAAATTAAATTTTAGCCGCCTTCCCCTAAACTACAATTTCATCCAGGGTAAATAAAATTGTTTACAACTTAGACTGTATTTTCACATTCTCCGACTCTATATACCGACTTTCATCAAATTTTGTTAACCCATTTTCTCGTGGCTCGGCGTTGATATGGACTTAGCAAAAAAAATATTACAAATTCATGAATATCTGTGTTATCAAAGCCGGTACGGTAACGATGTATGACATAAATGATGAGAAATTTAATTCTATATAACTTTCGTTATGCAGTATTTACCGATAGGACCACTAATAATATAAATATTTGAGAATAACATTTTAGGCCTTCCCCTAAACTACCATTTCACTCAGCGTGAATAAAATTATTTATAGCCTAGATTGTAGAGGCTCATCCCCCGACTTTACATACCGATTTTCATTAAATTCTCTTCAGCCGTTTTCTCGTGATGCGTGTACATACATACATACATACAGACAGACAGACAGACAGACAGACAGACAGACAGACAGACAGACAGACAGACAGACAGACAGACAGACAGACAGACAGACAGACATACAGACAGACAGACAGACAGACAGACAGGCAGACAGACATTACGGAAAAGTAAAAATTGCATTTCCTTGTTACTATGGACATGACCGATACAGAAATACCATTCTTTTCAAATTCTGAGCAATGTACAGACAAAAAACTTATTTTATATATATAAATGGAGGGATGGGCAGTGTGGATCGTAATGACCAGAATGTTGGACAATACCGTGTTTCAATCCGAGGCGAAAATAGTATTATCCTTCGATAGTTCATTTTATTTATAAGGCTGAGCAAAATGCATGTCAGCTAAACCGGTATTCTGGTGGTAATTTTGACCACCTGGGTTTCCGTAGAAGAATTACGATGGCTCTCTTAGAAACCAACAACAGACGCAACTCTAGCAAAAGAAAGAAACCATCAAGTTTGGACAACAAAGATTCCCGATTTGATAAATTGGATCATACGATTTGTTTCGCAAGGAAAACAGACACGGTGTAGGTTATGCCACAAGAAAGGATCTACCAAGTGCAGAAAGTGTGATGTTGCACTACATGTCAATTGCTTTTTCTTGATCCATACTAAAGAGTAGTTGGGTTTCACTACATAAGTAAAGCTAAATGCACCTTGATCTAATACGAGTAAGTGACTTTGTTCTTTTAGAAATGTTATAAATGTGTGTAAAGCTAAATGCACCATGATCTTAGTAAGTGACTTTCTTCTTTTAGAAATATCATGAATGTGTGTTTCTTCATACCTGCTAAATGTAATTTCAAGATACAATAAAGTGAATGTTTTCTAGGGTGAATTAGATCAATTGATGGACGTATTGATGCTATCAAGTGTGCTACGTACTGGTATGCATGCACTATGCACAGTTTTATATATGTACGAGTATATTTTCAGTAAACAAACTTTAGACAAAAGTATTTTTTTAATTTACCAATAATTAAAAACATATGCTCATATTCCCATCGTCCTTTTAAAAGTATACGGCCCTGCAAAAAACTGGTTAAAACTTTTAAAAATGTTGATATATATCAGTTATTAGGAGTGAATTTATAACTTCATAATAAAATTAAAAGAAATAACAAAACTAATTCTTGGGCATATGTGATTTCCCCCCTTCCTTGCCCATTCCCTAGGGATGGACAGGAGGAGGCTGGTTTCCGACACCTCAGCACTGAATAGCCCCTCTTCCAGACATTTAATGACAAAAAATAATGTTGTTTCCTGCAGCCGATCTTTAACGAGTCTGAACTGCAGGATCCATCAAGTGATCACTTCCAATGTTAAGTAGGGAAGTCATAATTTTTCCAGACAGTGCTGACATACAGCGCAATTTACTTGCAGCTTTTTTATTAATAATAACGAATTGAACAATTTTGAGTATCGGACATAACTTCGTTGTATGTGTGTGATTGGCAGTGAGGGAGACGCTCTCACCGAGTTTCCATGTGTGTCACTCAGCGGCCACCCATCCAAAAATGGTACTCTTTCAGTGTTGTTGTGATTTGGGGCACTCTCACCGTCCCCTAGTGTAATATGTGTGGGAGTTCTCTCACAACTCTCGTGCTATGAAGTGGTCACCCATCCATTAAGTGACCACCCCAATGTTGCTTAACTGTTATGTTATAAGTCCTGTAAGTTTCGATTGTCTCATTAAGAATTTAGGTTCTAGTAATACATTTACAGCCGTCTTGGTTGTCGTTTAATTTCCGTACGTCGAAATGAGATTGGTTACCAGTATTGAAGATAAACCTTTTAGCGTTTTCTCCGCTTTGGCGCAGAGGTCCTTGTTCGGCTCGCCAATTTCCACTTGATTCTATCCAGTGCGTAATTCGGGTTCAATTGCGTATAACACAGGTTTCTTGAACCCGATCAAGCCGACCGCGTGATGGATTTCCAGGCACTAAGAGATGAAGCACCTGCTTCACTACAGATGCTTCTTCCCGGTGGAGAACATGGCCTTAACTAGGCTAGACCGTCGGAGTCTAGCTTCGCGCATTTTTCCATGATCGGAACAACACGCATTTTTTTCCGAGGCGGGTGTAAATGTATTACTACAATCTACATTCTCAATGAGACAATAGAATCTTAAGGACTTAAAGGAAGTGCAGCAGAGCGTGGTTAACCTTTTAAATTCGAATTTGCGGATAACTTTTCTGGCGGTCCCTTGGCATGCCTGTGACACACAATGTTAAAAATTAGTGTTAATTCGATGTTAAAATACAACATTAAAACTCCCATATGTTCAAAAAAATGTTTAAGGATGATGAAAAGCCGCGTAGAATCGTGGAGATGCTGGGAAGGCAATAGTAGTTGTTGCAAGGTTCAAGCTGCTTGAGGGCATGCTCCTTGAACAATCTAGGTAGAGAACTTTCAGTTTCGGTAATCGAGAAAACCCGCTCATTAGACCTAAACCAAGAACTTCATGTGAGATTGATTGAGAACTGTCAGGAGATGAAACGAGACATTCCACTGACTACTGAAGGCTTGGAAGGTGGAGCATAAAATACCCGTCACCGAGCTCGATAGCTCCATAGCTGCAGTCGCTTAAGTGCGGCCAGTACCCAGTATACGGGAGATAGTAGGTTTTCCGTGGTTTCCCCATTTTCACACCAGGCAAATGCTGAGGCTGTACCTTCATTAAGGCCACGGCCGCTTCCTTCCCACTCCTAGCCCTTCCCTGTCCCATCGTCGCCATAAGACCTATCTGTGTCGGTGCGACGTAAAGCAACTAGCAAAAAAAAAAAAAAAAAGAAAGACCCGTCATTAATTGCAGAAGGATTAAGCGACAAGGGCTATTAGGTTTTACTAACGACCCAAAACTAACAAGAAAATGTACTCTGTTTTGTTTGATGCCACCAACTAGACGAACCAATGAAAATGTACGGATCGTTTTGTATTCGAGATTCGGATAAGTACCTAGGGTGTGATATTGTTTAATTCAAACCCGTAGTTAATTTGATTATTTCCTGGATCCTTCCAGATTATAATTAACCAGATTCTACAGTACAACGAGATCATCATCCCCTTTTACTCTAAACAATAGGTGAAGAAGGAAAAGTCGGACTCTTCGAAGAACGGTCCGGCTCCAAGGCTAAAGGGTCACAAGGGTCCCGGGTTCATTTCCCGCCAGGGTCGGGAATTTTAACCATAATTGGTTAATTTCGCCGGCACGGGGGCTGGGTGTATGTGTCGCCTTCATCATCATTTCATCCTCATCACGACGCCCAGGTCGCCTACGGGCGTCAAATCAAAAGACCTGCATCTGGCGAGCCGAACTTGTCCTCGGACCCTCCCGGCACTAAAAGCCATACACCAATTTTTTTTCTTTCGAAGAACGAAAATATCGGGAAAATCTCGATCTTCATCTCTTACTTGTTGGCCACACACCTTTCCTGTACTGAGTGAGTGGCCGCGCGATTTGGTCCGCATAGCTGTTAGCTTGCATTCGGAAGATAGTGGGTTCGAGCCCCACTGTCGGTAGCCCTGAAGATGGTTTTCCGTGGTTTCCCATTTTATGGCGCTTTCTTCCCACTCCTAGACCTTTTTTATCCCATCGTTGTCATAAGACCTATCTCTGTCGGCACGACGTAAAGCAAATTGTAGCAATAAATAATAATCTTTCCCCGAATGTATTGGGGTCAGCACTTGACGTGGATTTCGCCCAATTTTACGGCTGGGTGCCCTTACTGACGCCAACATTATGTGGAAGGATACATTCACTACCGGTATTATGTGTTTCTGAACTAGTTTGGTAGAGTGTCGTATACGTAGATAAAGAGAAGTTTATTAAGACGAACGGAATCAGCCAGTCACCCAGCCTGGTGGCCATGATCATCAAGGCATCAGGTCTATATGGTCTGACCCCGTGGTAGGCCGGTTCCAGTCACGTCGGTGGAAACAATTTTCGCTACCGGAATTTTGGTCGAAAGGGTAGAAGGTGATATACAATTTCTGATCACTAGATTGCGTGCCAAAAGCCTGGATTCAATTCCAATCCTCCCCACAGTGTTCATATGCAGTGAAGGCGTATGACGATGTTGATAGTGATTCGTTCGTTGGATGGAGACGTTAAGCCTTGACCAGACCCCTTAGTGTTATTCGACAGGAGTAGGCTACGTGCCGACATCGGGTTTCACCCTCTCCCTACCTCATCATCATCACCCTGCATCTAGTAGCGGAGGTCGCCTGTGGGCATCAAAATAGGAAGTGGTGGTGGTGGTGATTATTGTTTTAAGAGGAAACAACTAGGCAACTATCCTCTATATAATACTAATCAGAGAGAAAAAATGGAAGGGATCCGACACTTCAAAAAATGAAAGTATCGGCCAAAAGAAGACAAGGGCCACGAAGGGCGTGAAAATGAAACACTCCCTAGGCCTCCATACATAATACCGTCGGGGTGGGAAAGAACAAGAGTTGACCAAGGGAGGTCGGATACGATAGATGAAAGTGAGGAGCCTGGCACAAGTAAGTGGAGCAATGCCAGGACTTAGCTAAGGGCCCCGTGGTCACCAACCCACACTCAAAAGTTCAGAGCCCTTGAGGCCCCTTTTAATCGCCTCTCACCACAGGCAGTGGATACCGTGGGTATTATTCTACCGCCCCCACCCACAGGGGGATCAATATAGAAAGACCTTCAGCAGGCGAGCCAAACATGTCCTCAGACACTCGGCATTAGAAGCCATACGATAAATAATCAACCAGAGGAATTAATCATATGCAATTAAAGTTCTCGGCCCGGCCGGAAATCGAACCCGGGGCCCACTGCACTGAAGGCCAGCAGGATGGCCATTCAGCCAAGCAGCCGGACGTGATGACGATATCTAATAAGAGATTAAGAAAACAGTTATTATTTTGACTGTATCGTGAATTATCTCTGAACTACAAAGGAGAGCGTGTTCAAAGTTCTGCACTTCACAGTTTGTACACCCTTGGACTCCAAGGACGGCTGGAGCAGGTTGCACACATAATCGATCGCTCGAAACCAGACGCGCTGGTCGCGTGTCGACCAGTTGCGTGCGACGATATGGAAGTGGAGGTCGTTACACTGTGTGACTGCTGAGATACGTGCAATGCCGAGAGGTCAAATAACAGAGGAACAGAGGATGAACATAAAACTAGTCCAGGAGGTGAAGAAGTACCCCTGCTTGTACAACCACACGCTGGATGATTACTCCAAAAGAAATGTCGTCGAGGCTGCGTGGGATCAGGTGGCTCTCGCAATGGACGATACAGGTACTATGTCTTACATAACGCTCTCCGCTGCACTGTCCCTCCCTAACCACTTAGCTGTATATACAAATCGGTCAACCAGCATTCTGTTGCTCTTTCCATATCATCATCATCATCATTACATTGATTAATATATATCAATTAATTTATTTAGTTTTAACTATTTTGATTATTTTAGAGTATAATCAAAATGTGGTTAGTCCTAGAAATGTCAAACGTCAAGATATAGCCCCAACATTTGCCTGGTGTGAAAATGGGAAACCACGGAAAACCATCTTCATAGCTGCCGGCAATGGTGTTCGAACCCGCTATCTTGCAAATGCAAGCTCACAGCTACACGTCCCTAATCTCACGGCCAACTCTCTCGGTTATTATTATTATTATTATTATTATTATTATTATTATTATTATTATTATTATTATTATTATTTGCAAGTTGCTTTACGTCGCACCGACACAGACAGGCCTTATGGCGACGATGGGACAGGAAGGAGCTAGGAGTGGGAAGGAAGCGGCCGTGGCCTTAATTAGGTACAGCCCCAGCATTTTCCTGGTGTGAAAATGGGAAACCACGGAAAACCATCTTCAGGGCTACCGACAGTGGGGTTCGAACCCACTATCTCCCGAATACTGGATACTGGCCGCAATTAAGCGACTGCAGCTATCGAGCTCGGTATTATTATTATTATTATTATTATTATTATTATTATTATTATTATTATTATTATTATTATTATTGCTTTTTTCCGTGAGAAGGGGTGCCAGTACTCACGATGTAAGCCTAGGTCAACTTCCACACTTCTTACATACTGTAGGTACACTCCGATATACCCTTGTCATCACCATCCACCTCTCTCTCTCTCTCTCTCTCTCTCTCTCAGAAGCTTTTTTTTTTTCATGTTCTTTTTTGTGTGCAAAAGTGTCTAACGGTCTGACCAGTCATTATCGGAGTCTATTTCCTTTTTTTCATCCCGTAAAACTTCGGTCTTGGTTTTGTGATCCTCTTCACCAAGTGCATTTTCAGTACTAATTCAGTGTTTTACAGAATCGCAAGTCGATTTGACAATTTCTACTTCTTCAGCCTTCCTTATTTTCTTCTTGACTAAAACTGACTACCGATACCGATATAGAACTGACAGTCTGAGATTGGAAACAATTGAAAAGTGAACACAACTTCCCGTTTCCGGCTGCGTTACCAGACTATGAAGCCTATCAAATATGTAAACATGGTACAAACTTGCGAGATCAAAACTGAAAATTCAGCTCGTGAAATATTCAAAATAATCACAGTTCTTTAAAAATTTGGGAAAAGAAGGTGCCGGCACTGTTTACCGTTGTGTAACGGCAGAAATAATAATAATAATAATAATAATAATAATAATAATAATAATAATAATAATAATAATAATAATAATAATAATAATAACAGGAGCCTCCGTGGCTCAGACGGCAGCGCGTTGGCCTCTCACCATTGGATACCGTGGTTCAAATCCCGGTCACTCCATGTGAGATTTGTGCTGGACAAAGCGGAGGCGGGACAGGTTTTTCTCCGGGTACTCCGGTTTTCCCTGTCATCTTTCATTCCAGCAACACTCTCCATTATCATTTCGTAGCATCTATCAGTCATAAATAAATCACTTTGGGAGTGGCGACCCCATCGTACTAATAGCCTATATCTGCTTCATTCATTACATCCCTGACCCGGTCAATGACTGGAAAACAGGTTGTAGGTTTTCATTTTTTTTTTCAATAATAATAATAATAATAATAATAATAATAATAATAATAATAATAATAATTAGGTTTAGGTTAGACTTACTACGGTAGAAAAAGCACGATATCCCCCGTATGTTGTCAAAGGCGACTAAAAGGAGCCCAAAGGGCTCTTAACTTGGGAGTGTGGGTTGACGACCACGGGTCCTTTAGCTGAGTCCTGCATTGTTTCCACTTGTGTCAGGCCTCCCTTGGTCAACTCTTGATCTTTTACGACCCCGACGATATTATTATTATTATTATTATTATTATTACTATTATTATTATTATTATTATTATTATTATTATTATTATCTGCTGACGATACACTTACTTGCCGAGAATTATGTCTGAGAGTGAAGCCCAATGAAAGTGCTCTACATAGAGGGCGTGGTCATATATGGGCGCGAAAATGCATGTTGTTTTATGACAGTCATACCCATCACAGCTCATTGAAGTGAATACGGTGAACGCAAATTGTAATTGCGGAAATTTTCAGACGTGAACACTGTACGACACACTAAAACGTAAAAGAGAAACTAATATTAAATTGGTGTTGTAGCTATGACTATAATGTGCTTTGCATGCGGTTGCACGAATCGGAAAACCAAAAATATTCCTGGAACAACATTTCACAGCTAACATTCTAAGTATGGCTTATACTATACAGTGCAGTATATTATATTACATCCATTGTTATTGTGCTAGTATTCCCTAATCCCTATAGTATAGTATAGTATAGTATAGTATAGTATAGTATAGTATAGTATAGTATAGTATAGTATAGTATAGTATAGTATAGTATAGTATAGTATAGTATAGTATAGTATTGCAGTGAACCTCCACACTGTGATAGCTGGCGGAGTGTTTTTCTGTTTCTTTCGTCATTTGTTTAATGTATTCAAGTTCCTTGCCAATCAAAGGCATTGAAGATAAGATAAACTCACACGCGGTGCTGGTGTACTGCCCTCAACTTGAAGCGGAGTCACTTTTATATGGTTTGTACTTGGCGACTGCGGAATGTAAAGAAAAGGCGAGAGGGTGAATGGGCACCATGAATCACACACGAATGTGTGTAGCAGTTCTCGAATTAAATGGTACAGCTACCGAAAATTTGTAGCTTATTTTATTCGTTCAACCCTCGAAAGTATGCGTCAAAACAGAAACATTTTTTCTCGGAAATTATTAGAGTTATGAAGAAAATTCATATACACTTTTTTCTGGCATATAGAATTTTAAGTACACCTGTTCTGCTCCATTTTAAATATGACTAACTGTTACGGCAGCTTATTCACTTCAAGGAGTCCAAGGAATACTTTGACTTGCTTCACATGTTATTTCGCTACATCGCCCATCTAACAAGGGGGCATTCCCTACTCGTCACCACCGATTTCGCTCAAATTTATAGAACATGCAGGGCTTGGCTAGAAATGAAATAACCTGAAGTGGGAACTCCAGATGGCCAAATTTGAGCGAAATCGGTGGTGACGAGTAGGGAATGCCCCCTTGTAAGAGATAGTGTGATATAAAAGACAGAAAAACATCATCATCATCATCTGTTTACCCTCCACTTAGCGAGGGATCCCACCTCTACCGCCTCAAGGGCAGTGTCCTGGAGCTTCAGACTCTTGGTCGGGGGATACAACTGGGGAGTATGACCAGTACCTTGCCCAGGCGACCTCACCTGCCATGCTGAACAGGGGCCTTGTGGAGGGATGGGAAGATTGGAAGGGATAGGCAAGGAAGAGGGAAGGAAGCGGCCGTGGCCTTAAGTTAGGTACCATCCCGGCATTCGCCTGGAGGAGAAGTGGGAAACCACGGAAAACCACTTCCAGGATGGCTGAGGTGGGAATCGAACCCACCTCTACTCAGTTGACCTCCCGAGGCTGAGTGGACCCCGTTCCAGCCCTTGTACCACTTTTCAAATTTCGTGGCAGAGCCGGGAATCGAACCCGGGCCTCCGGGGGTGGCAGCTAATCACGCTAACCACTACACCACAGAGGCGGTCGACAGAAAAACATATTTTCTGTAATACTGTTAGAATTACGAAGAACATGCTTACAAACTTGTATTTTCCTGCAGTGTGCCCATAAGATACACTTTAATAGTAAGTAGCCTATACGTGAACGAAAGGTACCAGTTGTATGTTTACCAAATTTGAGCTCGGTCCGTCAAGTAGTTTTTAGGTGAAAGAAACCAAGGCAAAGAGACCAAGGATAAAACATGCGCCAAAACACAGCATTCCTTTCTCGAAAACTATTAGACTTACGAAGAAAATTTATATAAACTTTTTTCTGGGAAAACGAATTTCAGGTACATTTCGTGCGCTCCACGGTTAAACAGGACTGACCGTTTAGGCAGCATATTCAGTTTTAAGGGTCTCAAGCGTACGTTTTCCTCTGAGTTGCTTCGCATTTTCTTTCGCTACATAGTCGACTGAAACGTTTTCGTGATAGTACAGTAAGTAACCTGTGTGTTAAACAAAAGTATCAGCTGTAAGTGTGCCAAGTTCGAGCTCCATCAGCCAAGTAGTTTTTTTACGTGCAAGACCATAGGCAGGCAAATGTACAACCTTTGATATTTATTCTTGCTGCTACTGATTCTATTAAATCACGGTTCTTGCGGGAACCCTTTGATATTCCAGGTTGGCACATAGCCTATGTTACCCGGAATGATATTATCTTTCAAATGGTGAAAGAAATTCCAAAATTGGTCCGGTAGTTTCTGAGATTACCCGTTATATACTCACAGTCGCTCTCTTTTTATTATATGGGTTAAACTTCTCTACGTCGGTGTCCATATTGGTGTCCGAGAGCTATTTGGGTGATATGAATAAAAATGAGATGTAACTCGGAGACAAGTCTCGAAGGAGGATTGAGACGGAAGTCACTTGCGAGACACAACTCGTCATGTATATGAATAAAGTTTGTTTCTCGCTAACGAGACTTGTCTCCTTCCGCTTGAGATGAGTCTCGCACACTGGCTCTGGTATCTCTCAGCTGACGAGTGAATTAACAATCACAGAGCTACGAAGAGTGGTTTTGTTGGAACAGATGAAAGTGTTAGATTTAAAAGCGAAAAAGATTGAAAAGCGACAGTGTGTTCTCGAAAAAACACAACTCATTTCAGTGCAAAAACAGATTTTGCAACTGCAAATGGAAAATATTTTACATGAAAGGGAGAAAAGAGCAGAACAAACAAGTACAACCGAAATGGAACACCCACCGATATTTTTTTCATTTAGAATAGTTCTTGACAGACTTTTGTTCAGTTATGTTTCACTTGGGAGCCTATTCTACCTATCAATATTCAGTAATCACTAGTTCTTATTTCAATTCTTTCTAGGCTTACATAAACGTAGTGGCTCGTACACTTAGTATTTTTGAACCCCAGCTTGGGAACGACTGATTTAAGGTTTCTTTTCTTGTAAGTTTCCTTCAAGATATTGTGTAAGAAGTTACATTGTATTTATCACCACATTTAGGATCCATATACAAATGCATAAATTTTCTGCGGTCATTGAAAGTCATTCAAACACTTTTTAAACACGCTTTGTACTTCATTCTTCACGAATATGAGGAGTTTATTGATTATACCTGTGCATAGCTAGGGGTGTTTCTGCATATAATGTACTTTTTCTACAATTTGTTTTACGTCGCACCGACATAGATAGGTCTTATGGCGACGATGGGATAGGTTTAGGAGTGGGATGGAAGCGACCGTGGCCTTAAGGTACAGTCCCAGCATTTGCCTGGTGTGAAAATGGGAAACCACGGAAAACGATATTCAGGGTTCCCGACAGTGGGGCTTGAGCCCACTACCTCCCACATTTTCTTTCCGGTAACGGTAGAGATCTTTATAATCATGTTCGAGAGAATTTCTTCGTGCTTTATAAATTTTTCTTCTCCGTTGTAAAACCATCATAAACTCCGCCATCACGTTTTCAGCCTGATTCTATCGGCTTGAGTCACCTTCTGGGCTGTCTCAAGAAATTCTGAGACCAGTCTCCATTCAGAGAGACTAAACTCCAGTTTATTCATATACATTTGGAGATGTGTCTCCGAGAGAATCCGCTGACGAGCTTTGTCTCAAGGAGCAAAGGTCACTGCTGAGACATCGCTTTTTTATTCATATACATTTGAGACATGTCTTAATATTTATGAGACAAGAGATACGTCTCCGGTTTATTCATATCACCATTGTCTTCTGCTTCTCACTTAGGTGGCTTTGGTTCGAATTCCGAACATTGCACGTGGGATTTTTGAAATGTTTGTTCCTGTGGTTCAGAATTCACGTAGTAATGGAGGTCTAATGGCTATGATCACGATATCACCATTCACGTAAAACTACTAGCTTGCTTATCTTCGTTTTGGAGAGATTTCTCTCTTCCCTCAATACTTCGTCAGTGCACCACACCAGTGGAGAGAATGGTAAAAAAAGTTGCACTTTTGTTATCTCCCTGTACCTCGAACCCCTCTGCGTGGACAAATCTCCGTGCATGAACACGCAGTGCCCGTGCGCTGTGCGATAAGCTTCGGTTTTACGTGACTCTAGATTCTGTGATAATGACCATGGGACATCCCGGCTTACGTGGAACTGCACGTGCTCCAGTACACTGTATCTGCGACGGGAGGAAGCCAACACAAATGAAGGGGAGATTTGTTCCTGCTGTTGGTGGCCTATTAGTTTTATTTCCTCCGTTGTCAAAGTTCACTTATCTATCTATATATATAAAATAACATGTCCTGACTGACTGACTGACTGACTGACTCATCATCGCCGAGCCAAAACTGCTGGACATAAAGAAATGAAATATTGAGGGTACATTTATATTACAAAGTAGGTGCTCACTAAGGGAGGATTTTTGAGTATTCCATCGCTAAGGGGGTGAAAAAAGGGGAGGGGGGTGAATTTCTATATCTCAAAAACTTAACAGTTTAAAGACGTGAAAATTGGTATTTGGAATCTCCTTTAAAAGGAAACACATTTTTTTTGTTTTCCTCTTAAGGGGGTGAAAAAATGTTGAAAAAGGGGTTGAATACCTTTTATGAGGATACTTAATTTCAGAAACTGAAGATGTTACAGTCATGAAAACTGGTATTTGGAATCTCCTTTAAAAATAAAGAAACGTATATTTTTGGAAAATCTACTTAAGAGAGGGTTAACAGGAGTGACAAAGGAAGTGAATTTTTAAAATGAGTATATCTACAATATATATCGAAAACGTATCATGTTACAGACGTGAACATACGTATTTTTTGTTTTCGGAAAATTGACGTACGGGGGGGGGGGGTAAAAAGGACTGAAAGAGGGGTTGTATTCTTTTTTTGAGGATACATATATATAAAAAAACTGAAGATATTACAGACATGAAAATTTGTATTTGGAATAAACTTTAAAAATAAAGAAACACGTATTTTTTGTTTCCACTTAGGGATTAAGAAGTGAAGAAAGTGTTTTTATGAGGATACATATATATCAAATACTGAAGATGTTACAGACGTGAAAACTGGTATTTGAAATTCCTGTAAAAGTAAAGGAAAACGCATAATTTGTTTTTTGAAAACCCCCTTAAGGGGAAGTGCTAAAGGGGTAAATTTTTAAAATGAGCATATCTACAGTATATCTACTTGCTCGTTGCTTTACGTCGCACCAACACAGATTGGTCTTATGGCGACGATGGGAGAGGAAATGCCTAGGAGTGGGAATTTAGGGGGCCGTGGCCTTAATTAAGGTACAGCCCCAGCTTTTGCCTGGTGTGAAAATGGGAAACCACGGAAAACCATCTTCAGGGCTACCGACAGTGGGGTTCGAACCCACTATATCCCGGATGCGAGCTCACAGCTACGCGCTCCTACAGTATATCTCAAAAAGTTAACAGATTACAGACGTGAACATTGGTATTTTTAATATCTTTTAAAAATAAAGTAACACGTATTTTTGTTTCGGTAAAAACACTTAAGGAGTGGGGGATAAATGAATTCAAAAATGAGCTGAATTCTTTGTTTGAAGATATTTATATCTATCTCGAAAACGAAGGATGTTACGGACGACAAAATTGGTATTTGAAATCTCCTTTTAAAATCAAGACACACGTATTTTGTGGCAGGGGCGGGAGGGGGGGGGGGGGGTGGAATCAACTTAAGGCGTGTGTAAAAGGAGTTGAATTATTTGTATGAGGATAAAAATAAGAAGTGGACTTAAAACAATAGATCCCCAAGGAGGTTTTGACTGGGGGTGAGGAATGATAACAAAAATATGCATTTATATGAAACCGTTTGAATTATGAAGTTAAAATTTCAAATGATATCCTAGGTATTAAATAAAAGAAGGTTTGAAACAAATTTAACCGCTCAGAGAGTTAAATCGGGGTTAAGATCCGAAAACAAACATATTCATTCCTTCCTCCGAAACGGTTTAACGTGTGAAGAGTAAATTCCAAATAGCGGTATATATTTTGAATCTTAGGCGTGAAATAGAAAATCTTTTTTTGACGTTCCTCCCCTAAAGTGTTAATGAGGTTAGCTCCGTAAACGAAATTATTCATCCCTCCAAAACAGTTTGACGTACAAAGTTGTAATTTTACGTGAAGGGTCTTCTCTTATGTCTTAGGTGTAATATATCGTACACTTCAAAATGATTCTCCCCTATGGGGTTTAGATGGTAGTTGACTCTCAAAAAACACAATATCCATTCTTCCGAAACCGTTTCAGACACGAAGGTATTTTTTTTAATGAAGGGTGGTCTTCTATATCCTACATCTTAATAAATATTTAAAAACATTCACCCCTTAACAAAGTATGCATTCCTCCATTACAGTTCGACGTACAAAATCAAAATTTGTCAGGTTGGTCATTTTTACATCCTAGACGTTAAATAAGATAGGGTTTAAAACATTCAAATTCCCCAGTATGGGGTCCAAAAGAGTGTTAGATCAGAAAATAAATAAAACCGCTTGACGTACGACCTGAGGGCGTATTTTACAGGCTCAGTTGACAGTGGACTCTCCAAAATGTTTAAAACCGTAGCGAAGCACGGGTCTCTTGCTAGTTTCATATAAAATATTAATGTTCAGTAACCGAACCCGGGACTTCTGGCGGACGACTCGGTCGCTACCTTTATACCACGAGACGGACTTAAAACATTTCAGACCGGGCGAGTTGGCCGTGCGGTTAGGAGCGCGCAGCTGTGAGCTCGCATCCGGGAGACAGTGGGTTCGAACCCCACTATCGTCAGCCCTGAAGATGGTTTACCGTGGTTTCCCATTTTCACGCCAGACAAATGCTGGGGCTGTACCTTAATTATGGCCACGGCCGCTTCCTTCACATTCCTAGGCCTTTCCTGTCCCGTCGTCGCCATAAGACCTATCTGTGTCGGTGCGACGTAAAGAAAAAAAATCAGAAAAATGATAAAGGAACATTCAATGAATTGAAGTACTTTATTCCTTCCTTGAATGAAATATGAGATATCTGCTTCTGGTATGGTGTTCAGCTTATCCGTAGCAGCCTTCTGGAATGCTGTAATGTCCTGAGGAGGGAAGGTACACATTTAAAGGTTAAAAAAGTCAATTTTTCAGTGTATATTTTCCTTGTAAAATATATTTCCATGTTTAATGTGGTGAAACGAATATTTATCTACACTACTTCAAAATATATGGTGGTAAATGTACATATATGTCACTAGCTGCGTCCCGCTCTGTCATACATTTGTTGTTCATTTTACGTAATGCTGACTTTAACACAAGGTTTTTTATTATAATTTGTTGTATTTGCATGATGTTTTGCATGGTAGTGTATTTAGTTTCTATGACCAGTAGCTTTAGGCTCTTTTCCTCGACACAAGATGTTTAACATTTAAATCCCAGTAGCTTAATATAATAATTGGAAATATTGGCATGGAAGGTAACGATTAAAAAATACAATATCTTACGAAGAAATATTTGTGAGGTTCTAGAGTAAGTCTAAATAATTTCAAAACCAAGCCCCATGGTGCTACAACCTGACGGGTAAACGGGATGATAAGTCATCTCAGTTACTGTGTTGATGGGGTGAAAGTGGGATCATTGTAAGTACTTACTGTAGTTGATAATACAAGAAAAGATCTTCGTTCGGATAATCACGTTCACAAGGTTTTACTGTATTTAAATAAAGGTTACAGTTGAGAGTATTTAGGTGTTGTAGTAAGTTAAGGATGTAACGGAAAGTGTGTATACGACCCCAATATTAGAGTGCATTGTATTTCCAGTGTATAGGACCCTCACAAACATTACTTGAGATGAGAATTGGAAAAGATCCAAAGGACGGTAGCACGATTTGTTCTGGGTGATATCTGACAAAAGAGTGGTGTTGCCAAAATGTTGTAAACTTTGGGCTGGGAGGACTTGGGAGTAAGAAAACGAGCTTCTCGACTAGGAGGGATGTTCCGAGCTGTCAATGTAGAAATGACTTTGAATTACATAAGTGAACGAATAAGCTGGAGTGGAGCTTTTTTAAAGAAAGATCATAATAAGAAAGTAAAGTGGGAATTCAAGAGAAAAAATTGGGGAAAAGAGGAATCAGGGAATGGAATAATTTATCAAGGGAAATATTCGATGCCGCCTATGTGGTGTAGTGGTTAGCGTGATTAGCTGCCACGCCCGGAGACCCGGGTTCGATTCCCGGCTCTGCCATCATCGAAGTGGTATTCCGTGGTTTCTCACTTCTCCTCCAGGTAAATGCCGGGATAGTACCTAACTTAAGGCCACGGCCGCTTCCTTCCCTCTTCCATGTCTATCCCTTCCAATATTCCCTTCTCCCCACAAGGCTCCCATTCAGCGTAGCAGATGAGGTCGCCTGGGCGAGGTACTGATCCTCCTATCCACTTGTATCCCTTCGACCCAAAGTCTCACCCTCCAGGACACTGTCCAAAATGCTGATCAATGATGATTTATTTATTTATTTATTTATTTATTTATTTATTTATTTATTTATTTATTTATTTATTTATTTATTTATTTATTAGCCTACCAAGGCACTGCTGCTCAACCCTGCAGCCTGTAGATTACGCGAAGTCGTGTGATCAGCACGACGAATACTCTCAACCGTTGTTCTTGGCTTTCTAGACCGGGGTCGCTATATCACCGTTAGATAGCACCTCAGTTGTTCTCACGTAGGCTGAAAGAACCTCGAGCCATTCCCCAGATACAGAAAAAATTCCCTCACCTGGCCAGGAATTGAATCCGAGGCCTCTGGAAAAGAGGAGGACTCGCCACTTCCACAGGCCTACTACGCAGCCGGCCTAAAAAAAATCAGAAAAATAATAAAGGAAATATTTAGTGAATTGCATTACTTATAGTGGAAATACGCTTCGCTCCAAAAAATCGAGTAAATATGAACATATATTTTACGAGGCCTATTTAAAAACCTGTGCACTATTTCATCAATTATAAAGAATGAATTTTCAGCGTGGATATTTTTCTTTAAATAGTGTTTGTAGTTTTTGAGCTACAAGACATTGCATTTTACTACATTTAAGCTGACTTTGTTAAGCGACGAGCAGTGGAAACCCCAATTTGGGCGTTTTATGAACAACAACCTATTTAATTGATCTAGTTTTGCGGATAATATTGCGCTATTTGGTGAAACAAAAACTTGTTTACACGGTCTGACCACCAGCCGCTCGCCTCCGTGGCATAACGGTTAGCGCTACTAGCTGCCGTCCTCGGAGGCCTGGGTTCGATTCCCGGTAATGGCAGGAGTGCTCGTATGAGGTTAAAATGGTAGGCTGCATACAGCTCACCTCCGTTGGAAGTGTGCCTGAAAAGAGCCGCACCACCTCGATATGAGGACACAGGTTTACTTTTACCGCCAGCTTGGATAATGGAGCCAAGCAAAATCAGCTTACGCCTAAAGTGCTGAAAAGACTTATACAAATCGGGGAAAAATCGAACGGGGCTGTGTCGGGGTCACGGCCACAAGTTTTGAAGTAGAATGTCGAAATAAAATACCTATAGCTCATTCCACGTTAAGGAAACAGTACTGTTCTTATGGACCTACAAGGAGTGAACACACCCCTCTGAGACACCCATAATTCCTCATGATTAAGGGATATTATACTGTACTTTGTAATGTATTATGAAATACAGATAAAAAGCATGAGGCATTCTTGCCCGTGAATTATTAAAATAACCACATAACATTTTCTTTTTCATAAATATATTCGTAGGGAGGAAGCACAATGGCAGGAACAGCCATCGCTTCGTTGCCTTCCTTCATTTTCCTTCAATGTTCTCGAATGCCAAACTTCCAAGTGGATTCCAACTACCACGTAAAACATGGTCTGCTCTAAACAGAATAAGAACAGGCCATGGTAGATGCAGAGACATGTTGTTTAAATGGAACAAGTTGCCGACACCTGCGTGTGACTGTGGAGCTGCACGACAAACCGTACATCATATTGTCAGAGAGTGTGAAACGCAGGCATACACAGGCAGCAAAGTGGATTTTCTGATGGCAACTCCAGAAGCAATACAGTGGATTAATGATCTTGACATTCAGTTGTAAGGAGCCTTTTCTTGTTCATTCTTTTCTTGTTGTGTAAATATGTATATAATTTATTTCTGAACTCAACTTGATTGTATGGGCCATACGCTAAATAAAATAAATACATTTTCCTTCTTCTGTGTTGCTCTGGTACAAGCCTCGTGTAGTCCCTCACTTTATTAACCGCCGGCAGCTCACTTCTGTAGGGAAGTCGTCTACAGTATTTATTTGTTGCGTGTGTGTCTTTAGGCTTTAAATCAGTGCGTACTTGTCTTGTGTTGAATGAGACTTTGTTGTGTATTGCACAGTATTTGCGTGTGTTCTATTATTTTCGTACTATACATAAGTTGTTACCGAATATTTTGATGTTGTGGTGTGTAGTGATACGTCATGGCATAACTTGTACTGATAAAAAATGTCGTGTGTTTTATTTGTGCTTGGTTTTGTTATTTAGTTGTTCTTTCTTAAGCGATCTTTCATTTTACCACTTTTATACGACAACATTTAATTAATTGTTATTGTTTTTGTGAACGATACGACAGCACAGTAGTACCCCGCGTTGCCTGGGGAAATTTATTAAATGCAATTAAGTGCATCCCTCACCCCTCTAGCCCATAAAATATTATTTTCCTATTTTCTCCAGTAATTTGCCTTACACTTCAATGCTGAGTTTTTTTATGTGCCGTAGTTTACCTCTGATTCTGTACAAACCAAAAATAGCCCCTGTAATCCCCCTCCGTCCCCTTTAGTTCATAAAAATAATTTGCAGCTTAGTTTCTTCCGCTTTTTATCTTGAACTCAAATATTGAATTTCACAAATGTATGTGCCGCCGTTTTCCCGTGATGGTGTTGAACAGAGCCGTTCGACATGGCTGTTGTCATAGGAGCAATACTGTTTTCTTAACATGGAATGAACTATAGTTACAATGAGTTTAAAAGTGTTATTGTTGATATTTTATACATTCTGCACAAAGTTGCATATCTTTAAGACAAAGCCCAGAAGTTCCAAATCACTTCCCACCTCTGGAGTGGTAGATATGCTTGGCTGGGGCTCCGGTAGTGCGCAACTCGCCTCACAACACTCGGCCGCCTTTGAGACGGTCCTTATAAGACCTTTGCCGTTGCACATAGGTGATTTTGAACTTCTAATAAGTCACTCTATTTTAGAAATGCGTTTTCGATCATTCTGAAGCCATTTATTGCCCATATGTCACGACATGTTGCGGAATACACTTTTTTTTCGCATTTCTTCGCATCCTATTTTTTTAAATGATTTTGTTTTTGTGGAATACACGCAGAACCCACTGACTTGAATCAAACGTCACGCCACACGACGTGCTAACACAGTGGAGTCCAAAGCTACACTAATTATGATTAGCAGTGCGAAACGGCTGTTTTAGTACCCCAAAATGGCAGCACTATTGAATCATCCGATAACGTCACACTGAGACCAGACTCTTGTTGCTAGGTACACTAGTTCTTCCTATTTAAAATAAGATATTGAACACTGTCATCGCATATGACGTCTAGACATTTTTACTATTTCAAAACGTCCATGATTTTGTATCGTCAGGCCATAGAGTGTTACATGTATATTTTCCTTTTTTTTTTTTTTTCAGGTAAAATACGTCTATAGTATCGAAACCATACTTGGGCTTCGCTTTAGATTTATAACAAGTCCAGCAGGTCACATCTTTCAGCTCATGCATTTAAACTGGTTGTCAGCACATGTAAATGTTACAACTAAAATTAAATTTAAGAGCATCACTATACCAAATGCATTATATCACTGTAAGACTTCGAAAAATCATTATCAAGATGATTAAGCGGCTGAATGATTTTCAGCAGCGTTGCCTCAAAAGATACTTGGTTTTATCCCATATCGTGACCGAGTCACAAACGAAGGAGCATTACAAAGATCTAAGTCGCGACGTCCGTCGGTAATTGTAACTGAACTTTGAATGAGATTGGCCACAATCTGCGCACGCCTGACTGAGGATATCTAAAAGCAGTAAAACGGTGTAGGATTGCCATGAAATGAAATGAAATGAAATGGCGTATGGCTTTTAGTGCCGGGATTGTTCGAGGACAACTTCAGCTCGCCAGATGCAGGTCTTTTGATTTGACGCCCATAGGCAACCAGCTCGTCATGATGAGAATGAAATGATGATGAAGACGACACATACACAAAGCCCCCGTGCTAGTGGAATTAACCAATTATGGTTAACATTCCCGACCCTGCCGGGAATCGAACCCGAGACCCCTGTGACCAAAGGCCAGCTCGCTAACCATTTAGCCAGGGAGCCGGACTAGGATTGCCATAATCGAAATATACGAAACCAGGACGTTGTCGCTATTTGAGGGTCCAAAACTAGGACATAATTTACATTGGTATATTTATAATAACTTCATTGAGGAGAACATGCATTACCACAAAAATGTGTACTTACGGTGCACTAAGCATGTACGTACCACTCGCACTTCTCACAATCAAAGCCAAGAACAGACGGAAGGACCTTGGTTTAATTTTGAATGAACCTGTGAAGCTCACTACAACTTATACAGTATGTTTCATGCTGTATTGTTGGCTACTAGTAGCATTGTACAGATATTAGTGTCAACCTGTTCATATCTTCTGTCCAGTGGACAGATATAAGAGGAAACACACTCTCTACATTCGTATTTTGCCCAGGAAGATAGAAATAATACCCTACAATTTTGAGAAGTTAGGAATACTGTTCCCCAGAAACACAATCTTGGAAACAAAGCTACCCATTTCTTGCTGGAATTTATATTCTCAAAATCTTCAACCTTTGTGTTTTAGAAAAACCAATGTTACAACCTGATCAGGGAAAAGACTTATCTAATTAGCAAGTTTTATTTTCTTGTATCCACTTCATTGCTTTTTCAGTATTCTCCTACGAAACAATATCCGTTCAAATAGTAATGTCCTTCATGATCCAAGATATATCTTTGCTCATGATGACTTTTAGATATTTGGTGGCAAATTTAGATTACCCAAAGATGACTTTGAAAACCTAAATAACTACAATAAAAATTTCGCTGTCGTTTCGGCCTGGACGTTTTTTTTTTTTTTTTTTTTTTTTTTTTTCGTTGTAGAAAATCCGTGAGATACGGCAACCCGAGCCTGGTGGCAAAAGGAAACAAGTCCATTCTCGGACGAGTTGGCGTCAAACACTGAAGGAAGACCTCAACCCCATTGCAGTCGTCTGGAACGATACTTAAACTGTTGCGAAGAACCGACACCTTTGGAGTGATCTTATTGCCCAATCTCGATGTTGATGAAATTTAAGTTAACAAAATATGTTCCTTCCCCCTAAAGTTGTTTTCAACCAGGGTTCTGGTCGTATCACACAGCGCTATATCGGTACAATATGTTACTTTGTACTAGGAAAGAAATGTCTGGACCAACAAAGAAGTGTGTATGTGTGCGCTGTCATGTAATAACAATTATCCATAGTCTAGAAGTGAAATATGTCCTCCAGGCCGAGTGGCTCAGACGGTAGAGCGCTGACCTTTAGGGCCCAAGTTGATCCTTGCATAATCCGGTATGTTACGTATGGTGGAATTTAGGAAGCAACTTTAACTACAGAAGATCATCTGCCATTATATTTTCAAACTCGCAAGTAGGAAACCCATGCCCGTGCCATGCTCTGTTATTCAACGACTCGAGTTCGAACAAGTACAAAAAGTCATAAATCCAGTATTCAACAGCAGAATATCAGGAAGGTGCTGGAAACCCGGAGGGGTGCGTGGTGGGTAAAGGAAAATGCAAATATGAGGAAATGAGAAAATATACACTAATATCAACACCAAAAGATAACATGTATCGAAAGAGAGAGTTGAATCCTCATATAAGAAAATATTATACAATTGGTTAAATCGGCCACAGAAAATTACAATTCAATAAAAGGAAAGCGTGTGATGGTTAATTAAAGTATTTCCTGCGAGCGGAAATGAATACAAAGCTGAACTTCCTAAAAACAACATGTAGGGAACAGGGAATGGGTAAGCGAGGGGAGGGAGGTCGAATCCTGCATGGATAGTTATTTGAATTTAAGCTAGAGGGAAGCAATGGAACACTGTTCTTTGTTTAGGATTTCGTGTAATAATTTTGAAAGCAAGTCCTTGTCCACATGTCGTCGCACTATATCTTCCACATAATTAGAGTTCAATGATTGAAAATTAAGTTCTCGCTATAGAGGAAGGAACGAAATATTACATAAATAAAATAACAAAGAATAAATAAAAGAACAGTGGTTCTACGCCTCTGCATTCGGGAGACGGGCCTGAGGCACAGTGCCGGACTTCACGCCTGGCCCCATCCGTCGGCTGTCCTGAGAATGGTTTTCCGTTGTTTTCCATTCTCCTGCACTAAGGCGAATGCCGGAACAGTTCGGAACAAGCTCCTAAAGACAGCCCTGTACTATGAACCATTTCCAATGTGCGCATGCGTAACACCGCAGCCAAATAGCGGGAACCAGCAAGCTACAAGCGCGCATTACAACAGAAAGGAAACAAATAAAAAGCAATAGAGTCTACGCAATGGGAGGTAATATTCCATATAATACAGTACAGGTACTTTGTGTTTTCAAGCTGCAGAATGAGCACAAGTTTAGCACGCAGTTATAGTCGACGGGGAGTTTATTCAGAAGACAGCAAGCAACACAAGCAATTGTGAACTTTGGAAACGAACACTCACATTTCTTAAAGGAAGTGAATATATTTTACACACACATTTATCTACAAAATGGTATTTTATAAAATCCTTTAAAAGTACGAAGTTAATGAAGGACACACAGTATCAGATGCCGCTTCAGACGCGATTGCTGAACAGAAGTTTTATTACACGAAATGAAATGGCGTATGGCTTTTAGTGCCGGGAGTGTCCGAGGACATGTTCGGCTCGCCAGATGCAGGCCTTTTCCTGTAGGCGACCTGCGCGTCGTGATGAGGATGAAATAATGATGAAGACGACACATATCCAGCCCTCCACCCGACCCTACCGGGAGTCGAACCCGGGACCCCTGTGACCAAAGGCCAGCACGCTAACCATTTAACCATGGAGCCGGACTTTTATTAGATATGTTACACGTATGAATGCCACTACCCTGAAGGTTTCATGAGTTTTTCGCTATCTCTTCAAGTTTCAAAGGATGTTTCTGTTCTACACGTCTATGCAAAGTAGTTCTTGCTTCGTACACACTTCGTAAACATACTGAACTTATAGAATAGCCGTATTACCTATCTTCTTATTCACAAAAACCACACAAAATGAAACAGAACAACAACAGCGAAAGAAATAAAAGAAAATGAAGCGATCAAAACGAAATAAAACCACCGGATAAAGATAGACACCTTACGATAATAGCAATTGTTAACTCGAACAGTTACATTAGCGCGGTCTCGTTCAGCTAGAGGTAGAGCATAGAAGCGCGCATGCGCGTTTTGTGTTTGGTTCATAGTAAGATCCTGTCACTAGGCGCTAGTCACTTCGTAGTATAGGCCACGGCCGCCCACCCTCTCACCTTCTCCGCACATCTCCTTCACCGTAACAAATCTCCCGGCCTGAGAGATGGCGTCACCGTCAAAGAGGCCCGCCTGCCCCTTCAGGGGAGGAATGATAACGTTTAGTAGTAGTTCAAGTTAGAGATTGAAGGACGAAACGGGAGAGCATCACACGGTGCACAAATCCAGTTAGCCAGGCTTAGAATGAACGTGCACAAGACTCGCACGTCTGCCGAAGGCCCTCCACACAAGACCGCTATCAAAGAGGGAAATAATTGGCATATTTATAGCAGCACAGATGGAAAGTTCTCGAACAGCGGAGGCATGGAGCAGCTTCAAGAAAGTTCGATGACGTCAGTAGTTACATGTCAGAGAAGCCGATGGAAGCTCAGCATGGTTAGTGGGTTGCTGGGAGGTAAAGATGGCGGTTGTACGAGAGTGTTGAGCAGGTAAAGAATTATTTTTGTTGCTATTTTAGGGAGCACTTTACAGGTATTATACACCAGCCTCGTGTCGGTAGATTTATTGATAGGCTAGCTAAAGGAACTCCTGCAGTACGAGACTTCGGCACTTCAGCGTCTCCGAAAACGTAAATTCAATAACAACTATATCAAGTATTTCAGTCGTAGCTTTGCTGCAGAACCCATTACTTACAGGGAAAGACAAAGACACATTCTAACTATCTCGTCTCTGAAATGCAAACTTAGCCGTGAAAATTTTATAACAAAGGCTACATGTTGATGTGAATGTCGGAAATATTCCTAATGTCGACATTATCGGCGTATTTTTTGTGAATGTCCGAAACTATTGACAAGAAATGAGTCCTCGCTGAATGGTGATATTCAGTACACTGCCAAATGTGCGTGCTGGTAATAACTTGTGTGGAACACATTCACGCACATCATGTGCTTGTTCGTTTGTAGAACTTAAAAACAGCATAAGGGGAGTGAGCCCCGTGAGTACTGCAAAAAGAAAGATTCAATAATATCATTCTCTGTAACTGCAAGTGTCATAGCAGTACGTCGTAATTTAATGCGTAACTTAACCCAAACAGTGATTATTTAAGCATTTAAATGCCTTCTTATTGGTTACGTTAGTTTTGTTAGATTGAAAATTCATCGAATATTATTTGGAGGTAAGAGTCTCGATTTTCTATCCATGTACAGCAGCTTTACATTTTGAGGCCATATCCACTATTCATTTTACACATTTTTGCAAGTTGCCGCTTTTGTGGAATGGTTTACTAAGAAGTTTATTTTCCTATATTAAGCAAAGTATCATTGAAAATTCATGTGCAGTACTCTTGTGTGTACCATGCGAATTTAAAATACGCTTCTTTAAGATGACCAATATTCACCAAATATTATGTCAACAACAGTTGTTCATTTCCTTTTAATAATTAAAGATCAAGAAGTCCAGCGCCCAGGGCATGTCGTTTATCAGCTGATTTAGAGATGACATAGAATCACTTACGGGGCTTACTTCTTCCGGTGCTGCTACTACGCTAGTAGAACATTTCATCTGCTGACAGATATATTTTTCATTGTGGCCGAGGAAACAGAAGGAATAGTAACTGCCCCAAAATGTGCTGGGGTAGTGGGACCTTAGCGAACTCCACTATTACAGACGATCTGTGAACCTAACGTGTAGTTGATTAAATTTATCTAAGATTCCATCGCTCTGTTCGATGTCATTACTCTGGAATCTTGGAATAATACGTTCTTCTCTTCGCTCGCAAATGCAGGCTGCCGGTTTTGTGGTTTAATAATTGCCGAAGATTGTTTTATATATATATTGTGCCCTTTTAAGGCACCCAATGCGGTGGTCTTCTTTCTTGATATGTGCGCCGGCTGCTCCTGCAAATAATGATATTTAAAAATACCTACCGCCTCATGTAGACTCTTCTCCTCAGGGGTGGTGCGTCCTTGGATCCCTCGGGTTGATGGGCCACACGTCGATCGGGGGGTGAGGAAATGAAAGATGGGGTAAACTAAACTATTAAATGACGGTACCCAAAGACTGAATTAAAATTTTAAATAAATAATGGTTTATTTAACAAAATTTTGCAAAGTGTAAAAATGAAAGTAAAATGGTGTAAAATAAAATAATGTGAAATGAAATTAAAATTTAAAAACAATTAAAAGATCTGCATTACAATAAGTTAATTATCTGCCTTAATAAATTTCGACTGAAGGTCGATCAAAATTTAAATATACTGGATTACATCGAACCACTGTCTCCATGACGATGACGTGACCACATTTAAAACACTGGTCAGAAATACAGTCTCATTTGAATAAATGATATGCAGTATCTTGGAAAATGTCCTCTCAAAATAAATTTGAGTAGTTAATTAATTAATTTGTTAATTCATCGAATTGACATTGACTTTGAAGTGTCTATCAAATATTTAACCCATATTCAAATTCAGTTGGGAAACACCCAACTCTAAAATAATAATAGAATACACTAACCATGTGTAACAATAAAAGAACAAGAGAGAAAAAACAAAACAACCATGAACATGGTACCTTATCCGTTATATAACCTTTGCCACATATTTAAACTACTCGTGACTGAAAACAAGAAAGTTTATTGAACCAAAAACCTGAGTGCTACCATCACTCATTTAATTAGTTAAACCTTACTTATTTAAATGTGATAGTCTGTACGCTTAAAATACTTAAATTAATTAGGCCAAATGCCACAAGTTTACATCTCAAATGACAGCGATCCCTTTACATCGTTAACTTTACCTAGTTTGCCGCTGCCTACATTTTCATTGCGAATGCATACTTGTGTGGTACCAACTCTAGATGTAGGCAGTTTCCATCTTATTTATGTAACTCATTTGCGCCACTTGTGATACAACTGCTTATTAAAGATCGCTTCATTTGCCTAACTGAAATGTAGTGGATTTCTAAGGCTTGGTGATTACTAACTGTCTTCTGGTATGACCATACCACTACTATGGTTTTGACTATGAACTAATCGATGATCTATTACCCTAACATATGAAATCTTATTTACATAAATGAACATGTCAATGGAGAACACTGCTCCCAAGAAATACTGAAATTAAAATAACCTGACTACACCTATTTTATTTACATACATTAAATACAAACACTATTCACGTATCATCAGATTCTAACATATATACAAAATATATACAAAGAAAGGATATTATAACAAAAATCCAGATCCCAAAAATCGCTGCCTAATAAAATTTTAAAATAAAAATGCGCAATATCGAATTATAAAATATTACCCTGATTCAAGTCGAAAAAGTATGTGAATTTGATGGCAATCTTTTAACATCAGACGAAAAATGTCTGGACATGACACTATTCAATCTTTACGGACGATAATTATTGGTATTACATGTCATCAATGATTATACATGACTGTCGAAACACCCATTGATCGGTCGCTCTGTTCACAATTCACCTCGGACTCTAACTTGCATATTTTCCGAGCATCTATTTTCCCTGGAAACTATTTGAAACAATACAGGCTTTTCAACTACAACCCTTACACATGTCGTCGCATATTTAACACTCTCAGTTAAATTATTCATCTCTCAATTCTATTTATTCATCAATATTCTCGACGTAGTAACGAATAGTACGGCCTCGCTCGTATCAGGCGGGCGAAATAACTGTGTCGTTCACACATCCATTTTTACGACATTATTCATGACATGGTCCAAATATCACATTTTCCATTTTCCAACGCAGAACATCAGGGATATTACTATTACTTTGCTCGTCATTTTGATCATCTACCATTTCACATATTATGAAATATCAGAGCTAACTTATCAATGGCTTCCTGTCACTAATTATTTAACTGAAATAACGAGATTGCCTCTCAAAAACACGGCTATCGAAATGTGTAACCACGTTTACATAAAAAAAATCAAATTTTGCGTATCAACCAGATCGTCGCGAAATACAAAGTATGAGAGCTACCGGAAACGGTCATCTGAATAATGATTACATAACATGAAATAATAAACTGAATGCGCTAGTAGCAAAAGTAAACATTTAAACTAACATGGCAGCATCTAAAAAATCAAAACGTCAACAAAATATAACGCTCATTACCACAGTTATTATTATTATTATTATTATTATTATTATTATTATTATTATTATTATTATTATCATTATCATCACTTTAAAAATCTGCACTACACTGTATGTTAATTTCTTTTAGTAAAATAGAATTCTCATATGTGAAAATGACTTACCAGAAATAATATGAAAAACATTTACTTAAGAAAACTACGCAAATAACACTCGCTAACACATATTTATTATTAATATTATTATTATTATTATTATTATTATGATCATGATTTTACAATTACTATTATTGTGACACTATGGCATTTATATTCCGAATCGCCAAATATAATTGTCGTAGTCTCACGTTTAACTCAAAAATGAAAATGATATCAAACTACAATTAATATCATCTGACACGTGAATTATTTACAATCCTATCTAAAATTCTAAACTACATTTTTGATCATCGATTGTTCATAGTTCTACATATTTACATATTTACATTCTGCTCATTTACCTTATTTGTGCTGGAGGCAGGTCAGGTCACCCTCCGGACTCCGTCATGATGAATTTAGTACTCCATCTTCAAGTTGAGGTGGTTATCCAAGAGGTCACACGTACAAACTTGATGCATTTTACGATAGCGTTGCACACGTCCAAATTTATATTAGCACTCGCATTTTTTAACACTCCTATGAAGATTATTCAATGACACTGTATTGAGCACCTGACGTGAAGTTGAAAGTCTGGACTCCGCTACCTGCCTAGCCTCCTACTGTCGTCTCTCTCACCCCTCTCAGTTTGTTTGTGTAATGGATTATTGGTTATTCACCTTCTCTGACCATAACACTGGACTCCAGGTCTTAGTGCCGCAGCATTCCACTAGTGAAAACAAAGTTCTTCTCCCTGTAACTAGCTTGATTAATTCTGCTCCCAAATATCTCACTTGCAATAATAGTTCTATGAGAGTGTGGAAAAATTAAATGTAATGTTCCCAATGATATGTGGAGATTTTTATAATAATCGTCCTCCAAAATATGACTTTTCCACGAAATATACAAGCCATACGTGAGCTAGGGAAAACGTTATGCAGCTACGTTTTACGAAGAGATTCATTGTTCATTCCGGTCCTAGCATGTTATAAGTTCATTCAAGGCAAGTGTTGAGAATATAACTATCATTGTCATTTGTTAATTTAATTGCCTGATTATCTCTGCGTAAACTAAAGTTGAATAAAAGTTTGTCAAAGTGTTCATTTCGGCTAAGATATTACTCACACAAGTAAATACGTTACTCACTCGGATGCCAACAGCTGTACAAGACTGCGAATTCTTACAAGACTGAACATTCCTACAAGACTGAGATTCACCACACCGGCGTCGTCGGTTTTGTAAACAGTCCTCCCCCCACTTCGAAAATAGTTCTGTGGAAGGGATGTGGCGTAATAATCCTGCACTTGGAACTGTAGGTTAGAATTTTAGGAAATGTGTTCTAAACATTCCTAATTTTGGTCCGATTTATGTGTTACATTGCGTTATGAGAAACGATCACAGGTTAATTTATACGACGGCGCGCGTCACTGGCTCTATTTTCTGCAAGAGTATGGCGCCTTCCCGCCATGACTGTTCATTTCCTGGGCGATACCACTCTTCCATGTAAAATTGAAAATTTCTTATTTAACCACTGATTAATCACACTTTTGCACTGATAAATCCTCAAATATTATTTGGAAGTCAGGACACACTCTTTCACAGCTACTTCGGGCACCAAATCGCGAAATACTAGCTGTAGATTCCCGCTATGACAAGACATTAAAATTTGCAATTTTGTGATTGGCTGAGACGTTCACGCTCTTAGTAGCTTGGATTCTTCCACTTTCTGCCAAGGGATGACGGGCATTATTCGTTTCTCTCTCGCACTTCTAGGCAGGGCACATTCCGATATGCGGATTCACGTGGGAACTGGATAGAAAGTTTCCACTTCTCGTCGGCATCATAAACATAATTGGACGTACCACTCAGGCTAACTACTTCCTGTTCGTGCCTTAAGACGTATTCTGTGGATATATTTTCAGTCTGAACGGCGCCTGACTGTTGCTTTGTGAGACTGCAAGCTTTTCCCAGCCTACTGCAGTATTCCCATATGCGAATTATTAAACATTTAATTTATGCATCTGTTATGCACGTTCGCTTATGGGTGCAATATATATATATTTGTTAGGCTCGGTTTTAATAATTATGTCGTGTTTCAAAGGACCTACACTTAATAAAAGCATCTTACTTTTTAATGACTACAGGACTTCAAATGTCTTCAAAACATATTTTGGTGTCAGAAGTTAGTCGAGAAACTTATTCTATGTAGACGTTGCGAAGAGTATTACAATTTATTAAGAAAATATTAATTCTGCTTCTTGTTCTACTTGACTAGGTCGGCAGTTACCATCTCACAGCATGCAGTACGTGAAAGTATGTCAAAGCAACAAGCTTGTAGTTTTAAGAGCCTGTCGATGTTGTCCCACGGGGATCTCCAATTTTACGCGAAATCCGAACCACAGGGATGCGTTTTTATATTTCAAAAATGCCACATGTATTGGCCGAGATTCGAACCACGGCTGTCTCGGTGAGAAGCCAATGACCATGCCACTTGGTTATTATACCCCCGAAAGGATGTCGATTTTTTATTCATTCATATTGGGGTCAACTTATTCTAGTAGTCAAAATTTGAACAAGGACTTCTATTCTATGTTTTCCACGGAGGAATATCTTATTGATAGAGCAAAGGACCACAAATATATTATTGTTGTAATTGGCAGATAAAGTGTAGCTAATAGTAAAGCCTTGACGTGCGATACTATGCTTTATTTGATTTTCTTTTCTTTTCAGTGGCCGGTTGTAAAGACAAGTGGAGGAACCTGCGGACTGTGTTCGTGAGGAAACATAAGTTCCCTCCGGGCAGTTCTGGGCGAAACAGTAAGCCATATTACCTGAGTGAAATTATGCAGTTTGTGCTTCCTTTCGTTAAAGTTCATCACTCTTTTGACGTTCCAACTAATATACCCTCACCAGTTCCTGAACCAGATGCTACGGAGTCTCTGAACTCTGTGGAAAGAGATAACGATGACAATGAACTGACAGAGACCGAGGATTGTGGCACAAGGCTTGTCGATTCAGAACAGAACGTTTCACTGGCTGCTGTCTGTGAGAAAGGGACAGAAACTTCCGACAGTTCACACGAGAAGAAGTGTGGAGTTAGAAGGAAATTACAGTCTAATCATGGGGCAGGCATTGACCGTGTGTTTATGGAATATTTTAAAGAGAAAAGAAGGAAACTGGAGAAACGCGAGAGTCCGAGGAAATATTTCCTGCTGAGCTTGGTTCCTGACGTAGAAATGTTGAGTGACGGCCAATTCCGTGTGTTCCGGAGAAAAGTACTGGACGCTATCGACTACGCCATTGGCTACCAGGATACTCCCCAACTATCATCGACTGGCTCATCTTCAGAGTACGTGTCAAACCGAGGTATGGTCTCCAGTCAAGAGTATCCCAGTTGAGGGAGACTGTATATCAAACAGGATCTGATGAATAAGTAACTTCCAGTATATTCATCGTACCCTTCGGATGTTATTTACAAACCTCAGTTGTTCTAAAATTTATGAGCATTAGAATGTGACTGGAAATGCACGATGGTCCTTAATTTTCAAAACAAACACGTACTGAGTTTAAGGATCAAGTGGCGGTGGCTGTTCTACTGTGCAGATGTATAAGTAATAGTATAGTTTAACACTATAAACTCATCAGTATTGTAAGGCTTAGTGCTTGGAAATAAAATAAATTTTGACTGTTACTCCCTTGGTATAGGTTTAATAGCATTAATAGTACTCACGTTACTACTCACACGTGGCAGATTTTAGTGTCTGACCATCTCATCCACATCCCTAATCGACAACTCATAACAAAGCTAACTTCTACCGATTGGTGGGCCTCTTTTTTAATCACTTGGTGAGCCAATGAACAAGGAACGAAGTGATCGGCCACTTCATCCTATAAAGATTGAAGACCGTGTTTTCAGGAAGCATTGGCAATGCCGGCCTTGGGCGCTGTGGGTTTCTGAACAGTTTTTCATCTACCGCTGCACCTCAAACCAAGCTGCCTTGGAAAGTCTAGTCTCGTCTGAACATCTCTACTTTAATTGGCTGAATCTCGTTAAGAAGATAGCACTGCGCTCAAGAAGATATTTAGCTAGGCTGTTTTCCTTTAACTCACTGATTTCACCCCGTTGGCTCAATTATATCTTCACCAAAATATTCCACTAACCAGACGTGTATCACAGCGTTAACGAAGTTCTTGGGAAACGACGGGCAACAATACAGTTAAAAAGTGACCTGTGCTAAGGTGCCGTTTATTCCCTGTCACGCTTCATGTTGTGTCTCTTATCACCTTCTCCTGACCTCATCATCGATAGAATTAATTTTAAAGCACCTAGCGAGTTCCATTTGGTATATAGTGGGTTAGAATCCTACCGTCAGCAGCCCTGAAGATAGATCCTCGTGATTTTCTATTTTCACACCAGGCAAGTGGTGAGGCTGTACTTTATTTAAGGCCATAGTCGCTTCCTTTTCAGTCCCAGCCCTTTCCTGTCCCCTTGTCACCGGAAACTGAATGATGTTAAATCAATAGCAATCAGACACTCGACAATAGATCAAACTGCTACAAATAAATCGCGCGATTTTCAGTGTACAGAAGAAGCCCGTTATGTCATCGTGACGGAGTCTTCATCGAAGACTACAGCAGAGATGAAGACAACAAACATCTTTGGAATCTTTATGAGATCAAGTATCATCATAATTTATAATTATATTGGAAATCCATTGTAAAATGTTTTATACAACCTTGGAATCAGTAATAAGGAAGTAGATTGTATGACACCTTTGTAGAAAATGACATTTGTGTCAAATATCGTATGATTAAACAGCAGATATCCTCTTTATCCTTTTTATTTGATCTATATTTTATTACTCCGTCCCATACCATATGAACAGAGCCTCTAAAAATACAGGTTCTTCTTCTTCTTCTTCTTCTTCTTCTACTACTACTACTTCTTCAAATGTTGTATTGGGCTCCTTGTAATTTTGCCCCCCGCCAAAAAAAAAAAATTGGTTGGATACAAAGAAGATTACATAAAGAAACAAAACACTCACTTATCCCAAAGAGATCCAAGGAGTACAATTATCCCCTTTATCATTTTTATTTGATCTATGTTTTATTACTTGGTCCCATACCATATGAGCAGAGCTTCTAAAAATACAGGTTGGATACAAAGAAGATTACACAAAGAAACAAAACACTCACTCATCCCAAATAGATCCAAGGAGTACAATTATAGTTCTCTGGTTCACACTGGTGCTGCCACAATTTGTAAGTTATGCATATTCATGCCTTTTGTAATAATCTTGAAGAATAGAATTTGTACAATTAACTTGTGTTCTTCGAAGGTTTGTTTGATTATCTAGATTCTAGATCATCAGCGTATCGATAATCCGATATGTTTATTAGCCAAGTCCAGAGATGAGTGCTATTATCCAGTGACGTATGATAATGTAGTTCGTATGACAGTTTACTAATATCTTGCTGGAATAATATATATATATATGTCTAGCCTAGCACAGCCCATGTAAGGCAGATCCTTCAACGAGGGTGTTCGGTATCTGCCTTGTATGGGAAACCGAGTATAGTATTTAGTGTGGTGGAGAGCAGCGTTATGTATGACAGGTCATTTTCAGAAACAATGGGGACAGCAGAAACACCTAGTCCCCGAGCCAAGTTTAAAATTAAAAATCACTCGATCCAGCCGGAAATCGAACCAGGGACCTCGAGGATTTTAGGCCAAGACGCTGACCACTCACCCATGGAGACGGATGTATCTTGGAATAACACCTTTGTAATGTACGCAAGTAATTGCGCGGTGGTATTTACTCATACTTTGCCACAAGCTGGGATACTGTAAGTGCGCGAGGAGATTTGCCTATCCAGTTACCAAAGTGCTACCTCAATATATTTCCTCTAAACTCTTCCTTTTTGCTGCTGTTTCCATATATCGGTGAGGTCGCGAATGTAACAGTAGTACATGATTGTAGATTTGACCCAGTTTTACGACTGGATGCCCTTCCTGATGTCAACTCTACTGTATGTGGAGGTTTGTATTCAAACCGTTACGTGTTCCTGTGATGATTGGCAGCTGGTACGTTGAATGTAAATGAAGACACCCAGTCCCCAAGCGAGTGGAATTAACCAGACATAGAAATCAAACTCGGGATTCTCTGTACTGAAAGTTATGACGCCGATCAGTGCTGCCGTTTATTTTCAGCTGATCATCGTACGCTCGAAGTTGTGCGTAAGCATAGAAAGTCGTACCGTCTGGTTGGAAATGTGCTATCAAATCCTCTTCGAATCCATTCCTTTTACTACACCAGAAATACACGCGTAAACTCAGCATTAGTCTCATAAGTTCTGTATTCGTGAAGCCTTGACAGCACGGTGAAAAAGCAAATTTCCATGGTTTTATATTGTGTTCCTGATAATAAAAGACTTTCGTGGATTGTTTAAATATTCATAGATATTGAAACCAATCGTACATGCAGATTAAATTGACCTTTAGAAGATGAACAGGGTGGGAGTTTCCGTGGATGTTGAAATCAAACATCTGGTATGTAGCACCTCTTGCATTCAATCACGTAAAAACTTCGTTATGATGTGTTTTTCCATCGTTGATTCATACTTTCAAGTTAGCACAGACATGCCTTTATATTTATGGATATATTTGTCGCTACGTACACTCTCACATGGAAATACATGAATAGAATGGATTGTAAGGAATAATAGAGCGATTGCCTATTTCTACATTGATGCCTTCATTCCGCCGCCTGCGGTAAAGAAGGTAGCCATTCCCATTCTCTTTGTTTCTGTACAAAATCTTAATTTTTTTTTTCATAACTTCTATTCACATTATATGCAAATTGAATTAGAGGTCTATGTAGCATGTGTGTCTTTACTAAGTTGTGCAATGTGACATTCGAAGGATCTGATATTTCTGCAAAAACGATTCATATCAGAGGTTTCTCGTAATTTGGTTTCCTGGAAGTTACACTTACAATTGTATAGTCACTCAAGAATGAATGAGTCCAGGGTAGTGTATGCTTCTCGGCATTTAATATTTTGAAAACCCACAGCCTGTTTCCAGTCATTCGACCGGGTCAGGAATGGAATGAGTGAAACCCCCATCTAGCGGCGAGGATAGGCATTGTACCGGCTGGCGAAGCCTGTCGCACTCCTCTGGGGCAATGATTAATGAATGACAGATGAAATGAAATTATATTGGAGTGTGTTGCTGGAATGAATTATGACAGGGAAAACCGGAGTACCCGGAGAAAAACCTGTGCCGCCTCCGCTTTGTCCAGCACAAATCTCACATGGAGTGACCGGGATTTGAAGCATGGAACCAGCGGTGAGAGGCCGGTGCGCTGCCGCCTGAGCCACGGAGGTGCTATTTAATATTTTATCAAACTTAGTTTTAATTATTATCAAAATATAATTCACATCCCATGTACATACAAACCTTGCGGATACCCTGTAACATTTTGTGAATACTAATAAATAATAATAAAATATCATAAATAAAAATATATAAATAAACAACGGAATAAATAAAATTACTCAAAAAATTAATAAAATACTTGAAATAAATTAAATTAATAAAAATAATTAATCGACATCTCCGTAGTATGGGCGCCAGAGTTCACCAGAATGGATCCCTCGAATTTAGATAGAGCATGATAATTCTTTATCTCCCAGGGCGTGTACACAATGCTGCGTACTGGTACATCTGCTACAGGCGTTACCTAACCTTCTGAAAACGACTAAATAGGTAGGAACTGCAGCTAGGTTCATCAATAACTCCACTGATTCTAAAATATCTAACTATAATCTCAATGAAATCCGTGCATGAGCACCTCATCAACACACCAAAATATACGTATAACACACACACACAAAACATTGCTGGAAGACTCCATATTTACAACAACAATAATGTAAGCAGTGGGAAAACGAAAGCGAGAACTAAGCCACCATTTGCGGTTAGTCCGTTGAACAATGTACATATATGTAGATAAGTATCCTTCACTGTCTCTGTATCAACACGACTTGCCGATTCTCATAATCGGCAATATTATATCATCACACAGATACTGTACCTCGTAATACTGTGTTCACTGACTTTAACACTTGTTGTAAAGATATATACATTTGAACAACACACGCTTGTCGTTCCTGAACATAAATTATGGAAAGTCTGAGATATAGCACCTTCCAGCTTTCAGAAACATGTAATAACAGGCCGCCACAAAATGATACAATACTCAATGCGTAAGCAGAGACAACGTTCCACGAACGTTTGAGGTCCAGTCCAGCATAGTGCAGCAGTTCACTCCAGTACCGTATATCCAGTGAGTACCGTATATCCAGTTTCACTCCCGTATGTGTTAGCACTACTTCATTCCCGTACAGTGTGTCCGCACTACTTCCTCGATTATGTTGTGAGATGGACAGCAGGCAATGGTATGCTGATAAACGGGGTTAAAAGTCAGGTTGTGAGTTCCACAAATAGGAAAAGTTCTCTCAGTTTTAATTCCTGCGTTGATGGAGTGAAAGCTCCTCTTGGGAATCATTGTATCTAGGTATTAATATAAGGAAAGATCTTCATTGGTGTAATCACATAAATAGGATTGTAAATAAAGGTTACATATCTCTGCACATGGTTATGAGGGTGTTTAGGGGTTGTAGTAAGGATGTAAAGGAGAGGGCATATAAGTCTCTGGTAAGACCCCAACTAGAGTATGGTTCCAGTGTACGGGACCCTCACCAGGATTACTTGATTCAGGAACTGGATAAAATCCAAAGAAAAGCAGCTCGATTTGTTCTGGGTGATTTCCGACAAAAGAGTAGCGTTACAAAAATGTTGCAAAGTTTGGGCTGGGAAGAACTGGGAGAAAGAAAACGAACTCCTCGATTAAGTGGTATGTTCCGAGATGTTAGCGGAGAGATGGCGTGGAATGACATTAGTAGACGAATAAGTTTGAGTGGTGTCGACAAAAGTAGGAAAGATCACAATGTGATGATAAATTTGGAATTCAAGAAGGTAAAATTGGGGCAAATATTCATTTATAGGAAGGGGAGTTCGGGATTGGAATAACTTACAAAAGGAGATATTCAATACATTTCCATTTCTTTGAAATCATTTAAGAAAAGGCTAGGAAAACAACAGATAGCGAATCTGCCACCTGGGCGACTGCCCTAAATGCAGATCAGTAGTGATTGATGGAACATCAGTTCCCGTACAGTGTATCCGCACTCCTTCTTTCGTACCGTGTGTGTTCAGTTTATATAGACCTCAGCTCTCACATGATACGTCGAGATTCATCCTGGCCATCCAATCATGAGTAGCTCCTCTAGTCAAGACCACGCCCCGAACTTCTTCCAGTGTCACAAGGCAATCATAAGATCAACAAACTCTAGAGTGTTTCACATGAGTCATAGAACTTTCCGACTACAACAAGAAGCCCATCTCATCAGACACTGGGATATACACATGACTCGTGCAAAGTTTCCAAGTTCAATATAGCAATGTTTTCCCAGCTGTTGTACAAAACAAATTACTCATACCACATATGGAGACCTCCCAGCTTACAAATATTAATGACAAAATAACAACTGAAATACAGATGATAATAATAATAATAATCGAATACTGACAATAATATCTATCACTTCTACTTGTAGTGCGAGGGTGTGATAAATGTACTATCACAACCCTCATCAAAAAGTATAACTCAACTCAACTCAACCCAACTCAACTGTGTGTAAGAAAGTTATGCACCTCACTAAAAATTCCATGCATGAAAAACGTGAACAACGATATCAGGCCAATAGCAGTTTCATAAGCGTTAATGCTAGTAGTAATTTCATCCTATGGTGGATTATAATTAAAATCCTTACACTGATCCCACTGACCTACGTCTTTTGCAACAGTTCGCAAACACACTTCACGATGACGCTCTTCAGAACATTACAAACAATACGAAACTACTCTAAATAAGAAATTTCCATCGTCTAGAATTGGTGCAATCCTTTTGTGTTTCCAATGGTAAAAATTTCAAGCACTACCCAGAGCGAGTGAAGACAAATGACGCTCATTCTCGATCAAACGACTATCTTAGCATCAGTCGGAGTAAGTGGTCTTGGTGGTCTAGGTAGTATTGGTGTAGTGCAGGCCTGTCAAAGACTCTGGCCACTACAAGAGCGTTGCAGCAAGCACGGCAGTCACAGAAAACGTATGCTGATGCTGAGGGCTTACTTAGCCCTGGATCAGCGTGCTGTACGCACCGAACTCTATAACATTCGGAATGCATCTTCAATTGATATTGTGTATAAAATCTAAAAACAATTTGCTCGTTCACATTTAAATTGATTTCAAATAAAGGGATTACTGAGAAACTATGATAAAACCATCCTATTGTACGAATGATTTTCTCCTCAAAATAATTATGAATGCGTGTAAATTATGGATAATTTTTCGTATTCTAGTGGGGAGAGACATGGAAAGAGGAGAACTTATGTATAAAGGTAAATGTTTAACAACTGAAATTGCATTGCTCATACAATCAGTAGTATTATTTAACGTGCATTTATAAGACCTTCCATAATGTTTTTGTTAACAAGAAATGATTAATAAACAAACGGCCTTCAGTAACCACAAATAAAGATTTTACTTTCTTTCCGAGTCAGATAATAGAAAACGTAGGTAAATATATCGTGTAAAAATGTATTAATAAAATAAACACGTAATTAACTTATCCTGTACTATTATTTTACTTTTTTCGGTTGTTTTCACTCCATAATTCTTTGAATATTTAATTTTTTATTGATTTAAACCCAGCCATCATACATTCAACCTTCTTGTCCCGCCTTTTACTGCATTGTGCGAGCTGTCTATCATGCGGCCAGGCAGAACACGCTAGCCCAGTTTGCTATGCCTGGTGTAGTTGATTTTTATAAATGCATCGTATTTTCAATATTTTAATGCCTATATGGCATATTTTAAAGCGTTATGATTTTTCTTTGCTCTTTATTCCATCTGCAACATAGATTTGACAGTAATGGTGCGCGTGGTGATGCTACTCGTCATGTGCAGAGGAGTGGTGCTGATGTCATACGGAGAATCTCCTGTTGAATTTTGCTTACATGCTTTGTGCGAGGCCGGGAAGTCCGTAGCTTGCAGAATCGCTGTAATGGTGATGTGAACTGGCTGAATAAATTAAATAAATAAATAAATAAATAAATAAATAAATAAATAAATAAATAAATAAATAAATAAATAAATAAATAAATAAATACGTGAATTAAGTTACGCATATAATATGTGTGTTAAAAGTGAAACCAGTCCTTTAAAAACATTCTGTTAACCATACTGAAACATGATGAAAGGGAGATCAACTTCGAATGGTAGATAACTAATTTACAGAAACAGTTTTCAGGTGACGTAACATCTACAGACAATAGGGTACTGTTTTATGGAGCACGTCAGAAAAATGTAGGGAGTGAGAAAATATTTCAAGTAGTTTAGCATATAAACTCCACAAAACACAGAACATGTAACCAGAAAACTCGCAAATAAAAGGTCTGTTCAAAAGCACTTAACTTACTAGAGTGTTTAGAGAATAGGTCGGTAGATGCAGGGTGGGTCTTCGCCCATAAGTGTCCACGGCATGTCCGTGGTCCAACAGCTCTGCACTCTGACCGGCCAACCGAGCGGCGGAGGGATGGCCACGGCTCTATCGTGGCTATCTGTGTCAGTGCGACGTAAAGCAACTGAAGAAAGGTGTCGCTAATGTAATTGTTGGTGCTTTAAATAAAGAAAAAAAGACCATATCATATCTTCTTAATGTGTATGAATTACCAGCCACTAACAATGTGCCTGTGACCCTGTGTTTGATGGATTCCTTGAAGTTATTATGGCCTTCTAGTATTAAATACGGCTGGCTAGTTTTGTTTGTTATAGGTACAGGTAGCTACATGGTGAAATCAGGACAACACTGAAAGTATTTTTCCTAACGAAACTCATATAACATGTTTAATACGTCATGCTCTTCATTGCACTGCTGAGACAATACGCAACCCTTTCCCATTAGTGGATTGATTTGTGGCCTTTACAAATATTTTTGTTGTTGTTGTTGAATCCTCGTCGAAATTCTAATTGTTTGGATCAGCAGCACCGAATATGACTGTTCCTCCTGTGTCAACGGTTAATAGACGGGGAAAGTGGCTGAATGCAGCCTTGCATTACTGTGCTCAGCGCAAAACACATGGACTTGAATAATGCTGCATCAATAGAAATAGTTCAAAATATTCTGGCAGGCAGTGAGTTGGACGACAATCTTGGTTTCATATCTGCCCATTTTCTTACTAACAGCCATCGCGTCACTGGAAACTGTGGAATCTCACTAAAATGAATCATTAACTGCTTTTGAAGAATAATATGCAATATGTCGTGTTCCTAATAGTATAGGATAAATATCCTGGTTATAAACAAATCTACCGAGCTCGATAGCTGCAGTCGCTTAAGTGCGGCCAGTATCCAGTAATCGGGAGATAGTGGGTTCGAGTTCCACTGTCGGCAGCCCTGAAGATGGTTTTCCGTGGTTTCCCATTTTCACACCAGGCAAATGCCGGGGCTGTACCTTAATTAAGGCCACGACCGCTTCCTTCCACTTCCTAGGACTTTCCTATCCCATCGTCGCCATAAGACTTATCTGTGTCGGTGCGAGGTAGAGCAAAATTAAGGCACAGCCCAGGCATTTGCCTGAAATGAAATGAGAAACGACGGAAACCATCTTCAGGGCTGTCGTCAGTGGGGTTCATACCCACTATCTCCCAAATACAAGCTGATAACTACGTGACTCAAACCCTGCAGCCACTTTCTCGTTTAAAACAACTGTTTTTCGGGACAACAGACGAAGCTTTTCAGTTCAAAACTTGTGCAAAGTGATGGTTGTGAACAGTAATACGGGGCCATCTCTGCTTCAACCACTAAGGAATAATGGAATAATTAATGCTAACTCGTATTTTATTTTGTCAAGGGGCATAATTCTTTCAGTTTAATAGTGAATATTTACTGGCACATTTTGAAGCTTTTAAATTCATATTGAAGGTGCTCAAATACGTCAGCCTCGTGTCGGTAGATTTACTCCTGAAGAACTCCTGCGGGACTAAATTCCGGCACATCGGCGTCTCCGAAAAACGTAAAAGAGTAGTTAGTGGGGCGTAAAACAAATAACATTATTATTATTATTAAATTCATATTTGGTAGTTTTTAAGGCATGAACTTCCGAGCTGTAAGCACAACTGACTTCAAATTCAGAATACTTATAACTAGGGCCCGTATGTTTATGCAGTAATAGGTTGGAATGCAAACTTACTGAAGCGGGTAACGAGTAGAGTCTACCCCACGACAGTAATGCCATGAGGTTTGCATAAACATTACCGGTTCGGCCCATTAGAACCCCCTAGAATTTATGTTACTCACACTACAGTACGTTAGAGCGGGTTAGTCGACATTACCTAATAATTACCCCTTTATAAGGCAGTACTCAATAAAACACTTTCTTTTCTAACTAACTTTATTTACAGGCTCTATAAGTGCTAAATAATACAATTTAACAGAAAACACAATCCAGTGCTCAGGAGGTCAGTAATAAGATGGGAATTTACTTCCCACCGCCTGCTGTCTGCCATTCAGAAGTGGGAAATATTTTCAATGACCCACCTACGGACACAATTTCAGTTCAGTTGCTTCATTTTTTATTTAGCAAAAATATTTCGGACATCTATGTGGGCTATGAGAAGCATATTCCCACGTACAATGTGAAAGAAATTTATATCTCAGAACTCTTCAATTGGTAATAGGAAGTAAATAATCTCAGAACAAATGAGAAAAATGCACACTAAACAAAGAAAATTAATCTAAATAGTATATAGACTTATAAAATGTTGATTTCTTACCCTATTTTCACTTCATAAAACGTGTTCACAACAGGCGTTGCGTTGGCACAATATAGCAATTCAGATGTTTTCCAAAGAAGCTAAAGATTCCAAGGAGATCAGAATAATAATAATAATAATAATAATAATAATAATAATAATAATAATAATAATAATAATAATAATAATAATAATGTTATTTGTTTTACGTCCCACTAACTTCCTTGACGGTTTTCCGAGACGCCGAGAGTAGTATAATACAAGGATTCGGCCGCCGCCTCCGCCTCCGGCTCTCGGGAGAGGCCTCCATCTCCCGCGGGAAATTTGAATTTTGGCGGGAAATTTCAATTTTGGCGCGAGATTTAAATTTGTAAACAAAGCCACGTGCTTTTTGACAGCTGTCATCGACAACAACGCATCGCTAACCTCACTGCTGCCATCTTGACGGGCCTAAACCTCAGTGGTACCAACTTAACCTCACTAGCGCGAGATTTGAATCGGTAAACAAATCCACGTGTTTTTTGACAGCCACGTGCTTTTTGACAGACAACAACGCATCACTAACCTCACTGCTGCCATCTTGACGGGCCTAAACCTCAGTAGTACCAACTTAACCTCACTAGCGCGAGATTTGAATTTGTAAACAAATCCACATGCTTTTTTGACAGCTGTCATCCGCCATCTTTAAACTACAGAGCACCGTGCTGCCCTCTTTATCGCAGTAGCTGCAAATTCGTCACCTGTCATCGGCAGTGCTGCCATCTTGGCGGGCCTAAACCTTAGTGCTACCAACTTAACCTCACTAGCGCGAGATTTGAATCGGTAAACAAATCCACGTGCTTTTCTGACAGCTGTCATCCGCCATCATCAATCTATAGAGCACAGTGCTGCCCTCTTTAGCTACTTACCTTTGAAATGTGGTGGCGGATAATTTGAAAAATGCTTTTTGACAGCAGCCATCTTTGAGCACCGTGCTGCCCTCTTTAGCTAGATACCTGTGGTGGCAGACAATTCCACGTGACAGCAGCCATCTTTGAGCACAGTGCTGCCCTCTTTGTGGTGGCGGGAAATTCCACGTGCTCTACAAACTCACGTGCTTTTTTCTGACAGCTGTCACCCGCCATCTTGCATCACAAACCTCAGTGCTTCACTCTTTAGCTAGATGCCTTTGAAATGTGGTGGCGGCAATTTGAAAAATTCTACATTCTCTTGTTTGGAAACAAACCTATGCGCTTTTCTTGACAGCTATAATCCGCCATCTTTAATCCAGAGAGCACCGTGCTGCCCTCTTTAGTTGAAATGTGGTGGCGGCAAATTCTACGTGCTCTTGTTTGGAAACAAACCCATGTGCTTTTCTGACAGCTGTCAACCGCCATCTTTAATCCAGAGAGAACAGTGCTGCACACTTTAGTTGAAATGTGGTGGCGGCAAATTCTACGTGCTCTTCAGCTGTCATCCACCACCTTTAATCAAGAGAGCACCGTGCTGCCCTCTTTGTGGTGGCGGATAATTTGAAAAATTCTTTTTGACAAGGAGTCATCTTTAATCCAGAGAGAACAGTGCTGACATCTTTAGCTACTTACCTTTGAGGCGGTTAATTTGAAAAATTCTATTTGACAAGCTGCCATCTTTAATGAAAAGAGCATCATGCTGCTATCTTGCGGGTAATTTTTACGTCACAGCTGTCATCCACCATCTTGCATTGCTAACCTTAGTGCTGCCCTCTTTAGCTACTTACCTTTGAGGCGGACTATTTGAAAAAAATCTATTTGACAAGCTGGCACCCGCCATCTTGCATCACAAACCTCAGTGCTGCACTCTTTAGTTGAAATGTGGTAGCGGATAATTTGAAAAAATTCTCTTTTGACAAGCAGCCATCTTTGAACACCGTGCTGCTATCTGTATCGTAGTAGCGAGCAATTTAAAATCTAGATGCTTTTTTCTAACAGCTATCATCCGCCATCTTTAATCTAGAGAGCACCGTGCTGCCCTCTTTGTGGTGGTGGTAAATTCCACGTGCTTTACAAACCCACGTGCTTTTTGTCATCCGCCATCTTTAATCAAGAGAGCGCAGTGCCGCACTCTATGTAGTAGCGGATAATTTGAAAAATTCTTTTTGACAAACAACCATCTTTATTCAACACAGTTACCACTATCTTACGTCGCTTACCTCGGTGCTACGCTCTTTAGTTGAAATGTGGTGGTGGTAAATTCGAACAAGTTTAATAATACATCGGGGGGGGGGGAGCTAGAGTAAGCACGTGCTGCAGTGATGACGTCATCATGCATGTTTAGATTTGTCCGTTTTCTTAAGAGTAAGTCGGTGTAAACGAATGCAATAAGTATGCATCATAAAAACAAGAGTTTTCATGTGCTGGAGCGATGACGTTATTGTAGGTGCGCATGTTTAAACCCGTTCGTTGACTAAAAGCTTTAGTCTTCGAGAAACAGTGATAGAGAGTGGAGTGCAAACATGACGAAAACATTAATAGTTGATGTGCAAGGGTTTAAAGTAAACGGAAACAAATTTGTGTTTAAAGAGGTGGCTGTGTTAGATTGCAGTGTGTTGTGGGCACCAAAACTTGTTAGTTTAGTATTTAGATCACCGTTCCCTTACTGTTTGCAAACAGATGAAGATATAAAGCAGACTCAGTGGATTGAAAACAATTTAGGTTTGAAGTGGGAAGAAAAAGGAATACCTTATCGTTTTCTACCTTTAATGATGAATGCACATTTGTCAAGAGCAGGTCTTGTTCTTTTAAAGGGTTGTGAAAAGAAAGAATGGTTGCGTGATTTTCTACCATCATCGTGTGAAATTATCGACATTCATGAATTGGGGTGCCCATCATTTAAAACTCTTCCGAAAGAGCATAGTAGAGAAACAAGTAAACAGTCTTTACAACATGTATGCATGCTCTTTGATTGGTTGTGTTGCAGTGCATGCCGGGAAGTGAACAACATATGTAAACGGCAGTGTCGAAATAACCTTAGTGTAAAAGAAACATTTGTAGAGTAAATACATCACGTCATTTCTAACAGATACTAAGTGTAACGCAGTTGAAAAGGCGATCGTAAAGATTTATGCATGCAAAAAGAAACTAAACACTTTTACTGAAGATGAGTTAAATGCATTACCAAAGGCATTTTTGGTTAATGTAGCTGCGAATGCTGTAAAGAAGATTTGGGATAAGGTGCCTCGTGAGTGGACTCAAGATCCTGTTTTGTCAGAGCTTCAAACGTGTAGTTTACATCATGAACACGTGAGTTTAGGTAGAAGACCTTCTGTGAGACAGTGCCGTACATGTCAACTAATTAAACTGTATCACGGACCTAAAACTAACGAGTTGTCTTCGCTTATAAACACTTATCATGGCTGTGGAGAGAGTAAACAAGGAAAAGGTGAAGAAACGTGCTGGGAAAAAGATGAGGAAGCATGTTGGGCTTGGACTCATCAATAGAGTGATTGATCTTCTTTCCGTCGTGCTTCATCTCCCCTGCGGTCTTGGAACACGTTCGCCTGACACGTAGTTACATGCTGCCTGCATAGAGTATGTCGTGTAGCTGTTAAAATCTGCTTCGTAAAGTTATGCTGTGTGTGTGTTATTACCTAGTGCTTTAGCTGCTCAGAAGATAGCAGCACTTGTCGTTGTTGGTGCAATAAAACGAAAACTGAGTGACAAAGACCGTAAAATAGACGAAGGATAAAAATGTATATATATTCTAAAATAAATATGAATTGTCAAAACATATTACAGGTGTTGTTTAATCCTACAGCATGTCCTAGTGACTTAGAAGAAAGGAAATGTAGAGGATTAAAAGAAAACACACATAAGATTTAAAGTACATCCTCTTTATTAATCCATGAATTAAAGCTGTTAAAACCAAGCCATTTAACATACAGTTTATTGCCCCGACGTCGAATAACACGTTCAACTAAATAGTGATCAGGATATTTTGTTTTCTGCAGTTCTCCGATGTAGAATCCTCCTTCAATAGGCTGTTCTCTGAGATCGCGAATAAATACGTAACTGGATTAGTAAGCTTAACACTTCTGATTTGAAAAATTTCAGTGCTCCAGTTAGGTGTGTATCCTTTTGCAAAGATAGACTTGTGTTTGCTGATGCGAACAAAATCACCTTCTTTAAAGCGATGGCGACGTGGATCAGCTGTTTTAATTACAAGATGAATAGCATCTAGACGAGGTGTATTCTTTGTAACAAGACGTGGCTTTGTTCCGATAGTGCGATAAGGTGTATCGATGTAGGTAGATAAAAGTCTAGGTAGCAGATCAATCCAACGATATGAACCTTGCGCAGTAAATTATCGCCACATCATTGTTTTGAGTGTACGATTAAAGCGTTCTACAATACTTGCCTTGAGATTGCTGAACGTAGAGTAGTGTTGAATGCCAAGTAACTTGAGGTAAGAAGAAAAATCCTTGTTGTAAAACTCTTTACCTTGATCAGTTTGAAGAAGCCTTCGGCAGCGTTTCGATTCTTCAACAATATGTTTAAATGCGTCTTTAACTTGAGCTGCTGTTTTAGAACGCACGGGTTGTGCAAAAGCAAACTTCGAGTACACATCGATAACAGTAAGTAGATACTTATACCCCTTATTACCAGAGGCATATGGAATCATTTCTACTAAGTCTGCTTGCCAGAGATCACCTTTTCCTCGTGTAATAACGCGTCTGCGACAGTAGGTGCGACGTGCTGGTTTATGTAACTCATGTGCGATGTTTACCTTTACAGGTGAGATCTTCTCTTGACGAGCCATTACAAAATAATACCGGCATAACGTAGTTCTCTTTCTATGTCTAGAATTTCTGATCCGTGACCAGTGTGACCAGCCCCTTGCGATGCTCTTAAAAGTTGTAATCGTTCAACGAGTAATTTTGGGTCATTCCAGTATCTTACATCCACATACGGCAACAAAGGCTTGTAGATAACATCAAGACTACGTGCAGTCGGAAACAGCTTAGAAATAAACTCACGATACTTGTAACTCTTATTCGCATTTACAGCTTCTGTTCTCTTGTAATTACGTCGTGTTGCGTCAGTAGCATAAAGTATTGCTTTATATTTTTTAAGATCATCTTGTAAAATTATATCCTTGTCAGGTATTCGTGAGAAAAGAAGTTCTAAGAGTCCTTTCGTAGGTTTATAGGTAACACCCTTGACAATGAGTTCGTTGTTATTAATCTTAACATTTCAATTTCCTATCCAGAAACAGTCATCTTCGTAGCAAATACCGTAGGTAGTGTCAGTTTGTCCTGTAAAAAGTTTTTCTATATAAGGCGCAAAGAGAGATCCATAGGTATCTTGAATAAAAGTTCTAAACTGATTGCGATACTCTGGTGTAATCATAACCTCAGGCAAAGGTGGTAGATTTTGCGTCGATGTAGTAGGTGTTTCAGCAATAACATCTGTAGTTAAAAACTCAACACGCTTAGATGGTGATGTATCATTAAGTTCTTCTTCTTCCTTATCTTCCTCTTCCTCTTCTTGATCTACATCCTGCTTCTTCTCTTCCTTATCTTGTTCATGCTTTTCTTATTCTTCATGCTTCTCTTTATGATATGATGTTTGCATAGAAGCAAAACTTGAAGTAGACTGCGGTAATGAAGTAGAATTAAAAATTTCTTTGAGTGATGTACTTAGTTGTGTTCTTAAAAATAAATCCGTGTCTGCTTGAATACGTTTAAGCTCTTTAAATTTCCGTCGAATATTGTTTCGAGCTTGGATGATATGTTTTGTGATCTCCTTGCTAGATGTTAACATGATGATGGTTTTTTTTGCTAGGGGCTTTACGTCGCACCGACACAGATAGGTCTTATGGCGACGATGGGATAGGAGAGGCCTAGGAGTTGGAAGGAAGCGGCCGTGGCCTTAATTAAGGTACAGCCCCAGCATTTGCCTGGTGTGAAAATGGGAAACCACGGAAAACCATCTTCAGGGCTGCCGATAGTGGGATTCGAACCTACTATCTCCCGGATGCAAGCTCACAGCCGCGCGCCTCTACGCGCACGGCCAACTCGCCCGGTATGATGGTTTTTAATCAAGTAGTTACTGTAATTCTGTGTTAATGCATATAAAATGATCGAAACCCATGCGATATAGTCCATGCTGTACATCACTTTCTTTATCAATAACTAAAAAAGCTGTAACGGTTTAATGACCAACATTTAGCACACATACGTTTAAAGTCATCGAATGTCATATCAGTGTTAACATGATCGTTATACACATGTCGCATGTTGCGCTCATCTTGCCGAAAAAGCACAATAACATTTGCGTTGTTGCGTATCAACTGCTTAGGCACACGAGAATAGGTTTGGCACAAATAGATGCAATCAACATATTTATGCCGACCCATACTAAAGAATGGACGAATAACGTTTTGCTGTTCTGTTGCGACATCATCAAAGATCATAAGAGAATTAGGAAGCACATCGTCTGGTGATGGTACTTGCTCATGCGAATTAAATTTAAAATATCTTATTCCATCTTTAACTAGATCGTGCATTATAGTTTGTAGAATAGTATATAGCGGCTGATAGAGTGACTTTGCGAAAACGTAAATATTCTCGAAGCGTACACCATTTACAGAAGTAATAAGTGTGAGTAAAAGATTTGTTTTCCCGCATCCCGACGGACCTGATATAATACATCGAACAGTAAAAGGAAACAACGTTCCATGACGTTTTCTTGTAGTTGTACTAGAACTAGGTAAGAGATGTGGTACGATGTCGGTAACAGGTAGTGTGTCTTGCTGCTTTATAATATTCATGATAACTGAATCATAAAGTACGTAATAGTAATATATATATTAAACGAAACAAGAGGCAACGGTTAGTTTATGATTTGCTCTTGACTAGTAAAGTCGTGTACAGCATGGTGAAACAACGATATCCAAACGACATGAAGAAGAAGAAGAAAGTAAAAACTGTTGGATGGAAAGATGTTATAAAGGCTGCGCAAAAAGCTATTCGAGGGGAATACAATCCTCATGTACCTATTACTAAGGCGTTACGCGCAGCAAGAGCGAGAATTTCTCCAAAGTGCAGAGCAATATTTAGTAAACGTGCGCGAATTATTCCTGTACCAAAACGAGGAGGATTTCTTCCTGCGCTGTTTGCTGGCTTAGCAGCTTTAGGGTCATTGCTAGGTGGTGCTAGTGCTGTAGCGAGAACTGTCAAAGCTGTAGAAGAAGCGAAACAACAGTTGAAAGAGAGTGAACGTCATAACAAGACGATGGAGGCAATTGCGTTACGAGGCAAAGGTGTGAACATGAAGCTAGCGCCATACAAGAAAGGGCTTGGTATCTACATTTCTCCAAAAAACGTCTACTGAATGCACTGCCACATCGAGCTCTAACGCATGATGAAGTTTTCACGTTTGCTAAACAACTAGGAATTCATTATTTTCGAGGAGTGTATATGCGCGATCAACTACCAGCGCGCCCACGTAAACGTGAAAGTGCCGTAATTAACTTGGGCGACAGTCGTGGACCTGGAACTCATTACGTTGCTTATGTAAAGCGTAAATCTAAAGTATGGTATTTTGATAGCTATGGAGACTTACCTCCTCCTTTTGAGCTCATACGTTATTTCGGAAGCAGTGCAGACATTGTTTACAATAAAAACCGTGTGCAGAACTTTAATACACGCATGTGTGGACGATTATGTCTTATGTTCTTATATCAAACCCAGACAGTAGAGAAAGTGCATTAGTGTCTACGTGATGACGAACAGTGAAAGAACGTTTGCTGTACGTGGAGAAGGACCTGAAACAACCGTCTATTTTAATCCACCAATCGAACTTGGTTATCAGCCGCATAGTCTTGGACTAGTATCGTTTGAAAGCTACAATAAAATCTATAATGTGCGTGATGGTGTAAACAAGTTCTATTAGGATGAGTATGTGCTAACACTACCCTCAGGTAGTTAGTAGACGATATTCACGACTATATTGGAAGTACGTTAATTGATCAGTTTGGGGAAGATGGTTTTAGTAATCATAATTACAAGTTCTCAATCACTATAAGCAACATTACACATAAATGTGTTATTGAATCATCATTTAAGATTGACTTCAAATCACAACCTGATTCGATTGGACCACTGCTTGAATTTTCATCGAGGGAGCTCCTACCGAACGTACCTTACGAGTCTGATCAACCTATAAAACTCTTCGGTGATTATAATGTGAACATTACTTGTAATATTATTACAGACTTGAATAGTAATCTACAACCTTCGCACGTCCTGCACGACTTTATTGTTACAGAGGAACGTGGATATACTATTTGTGAGAAACCAGCAGTAGTTCTTTATCGTCCTGTGTCTGCAAAACACATTAGCAACATTACTCTTAGACTTGTAAATAAACATAATCAGCTTATTCATTTAGATCAGCACGCGTACGTAGCTTACAAACTACATCTTAAACCAGTATGAAAACCATCTATAAAACACGGTGTACATTCCGAAGACATACTACATGTGTGCAGAGACTCATCGTGTTAACAGATACCCATAAGCAGATACTCCAAGATTTAGGATATACACTACTACAACAGAATGGAAGAAATGCTAGACATTACGAATACAGTAGAAAGTCGTGAAGGTGTAGTACGAAGTGAGCTTCATTCCTATCAACCTTTTACGTTTGGATTAAATAACAATGATGAACTTCATTTTATTATTAATCAGCAAGATGTATACACCTTACCACACGAAAGCTACCTCTATATTGAAGGACGACTAGAAACGTCGGATGGAAGTGGACCAAGCACTTCACAACTAAACAACCATGATCTAGCTTTTCTCTTTTCTGAAGCGCGATATGAAGTAAATAATGTTGAAATAGATCGAACGAAGAATGTTGGTATTACAAGTGCAATGAAACTCTACCCTTCTGTCTGTGATGAAGAAAGTAATCTTTTGCGGATGGCTGGATGGTGTCCAAAAGCTACTAACAACTGGATGATTAATGAGGATGGTACTTTTACGGGTATGTTATCACTGAAACATATTTTTGGATTATCAGAAGACTTTACACGTATTATAATCAACGCAAAACAAGAGCTTATTCTAATCCGTGATCGAAGTGATTACAATTCTCTTAAAGCAGTAGAAACACCAGTAGAATCGAAAATAACACTGCATCGTATACTGTGGAGGATTCCACATGTAACCTTATCTGATCGTGAGAAACTTGGATTGCTCAAGATTGTAGAAAATGATACACCATTACCTATACGTTTTAGAAGTTGGGAGCTGCATGAATATCCTGTGTTACCACCTACAAACAAGCATAGCTGGGCTGTTAAAACATCACGTTTTACTTAGAAGCCCTTGTACATTATTTTTGGATTTCAAACTAATCGTAAATTCAATCACGAAAAAGATAGCTCACTGTTTGATCACTGTAAATTAAGACACGTTAGACTACATCTCAACGGAATTACGTATCCCTACGAAAACATAGACATTAACTTTGATAAAAATAAGTTTGGGATGCTCTATGACATGTTTTGTAAATTTCAATCATCGTATTATCAGAAAGAAGATCGTCCGCTATTTACACCTCGAGAATTTAAAAATAAAGCACCGATTGTAGTTATAGACTGCTCTTATCATGAAGAATCTATAAAAGAATCCCCAGTTGATATTCGTTTAGAATTTGAAACATCTGAAGACATTCCTGCTAACACAGCAGCCTATTGTCTTATTATTCATATGAGTGATGTTACTTACCATCCGCTAACGAATATTGTTACGAGACTATAAATAAGAATAGCTCTTTATCATTTTCATTAGTGTGTGCTTCGACATCGTACGCTATGGAACAAAACTGCAAATGTGCATGCTGTTTGCATGCTCATACGCAACATCTTATTTATCTTACACGAGTGAGTGAGGCTATTAAGATGTTCTATAAACATAGATCTTCGATGCCGAAACATCGTATTCAATACTTACCGCCAGGATTTTTATCTACGTACGCTGCCTCTTACGTACATAATTTTTGGGACATCCTTCCTCTACACAGTAAGATGTCGATCGAAGTAGCTTTATGCAGAACTTGTCAAAGACATTACAAGCATCGAGGAGAAAATGGTGATGATGATTGGGATGGACCAAATCCGAGGATTGAACACTGTACACAGTGTATGAATGAAATTTCTCTAGTACCTCATGATGATGATGATGATGATGATGATGGTTATTCCGAAAAGGAATAACAACAAGGTAAGAGGTATATGATCTTCTCTGTAAAGCATAACATACTTAGTATAATATATTTCTAAATGTTTTTGTTTAATTTGAATGTTGCAGGAGGCATTTCAGAAGCATACGTTGTTAAGAAGAATACCAACCTTGTCAGCAGCAAAAACGAACACTGTTGTAGTACATTTGTAAATAAATATTTGATCACATTGATCTTGTACTTATTGCATTGCTTTACACCACTTACTCTTAAGAAAAACGATCAGGTCTAAATATGCACAATGACGTCATCACTGCAGCACGTGCTTACTCTAGCTTTCCCGATGCATGTTTAAACTTGTTCGAATTTACCGCCACCACATTCCTTTAAAACCGACTTACTCTTAAGAAAACGGACAAGTCTAAACATGCATGATGACGTCATCACTGCAGCACGTGCTTACTCTAGCTCCCCCCCCCCCCCTCGATGTATGATTAAACTTGTTCGAATTTACCGCCACCACATTTCAACTAAAGAGCGGAGCACCGAGGTAAGCGACGTAAGATAGCGGTAACTGTGTTGAATAAAGATGGTTGTTTGTCAAAAAGAATTTTTCAAATTATCCGCTACTACATAGAGTGCGGCACTGCGCTCTCTTGATTAAAGATGGCGGATGACAAAAAGCACGTGGGTTTGTAAAGCACGTGGAATTTACCACCACCACAAAGAGGGCAGCACGGTGCTCTCTAGATTAAAGATGGCGGATGATAGCTGTTAGAAAAAAGCATCTAGATTTTAAAATGCTCGCTACTACGATACAGATAGCAGCACGGTGTTCAAAGATGGCTGCTTGTCAAAAGAGAATTTTTTCAAATTATCCGCTACCACATTTCAACTAAAGAGTGCAGCACTGAGGTTTGTGATGCAAGATGGCGGGTGCCAGATTGTCAAATAGATTTTTTCAAATAGTCCGCCTCAAAGGTAAGTAGCTAAAGAGGGCAGCACTAAGGTTAGCAATGCAAGATGGTGGATGACAGCTGTGACGTAAAAATTACCCGCAAGATAGCAGCATGATGCTCTTTTCATTAAAGATGGCAGCTTGTCAAATAGAATTTTTCAAATTAACCGCCTCAAAGGTAAGTAGCTAAAGATGTCAGCACTGTTCTCTCTGGATTAAAGATGACTGCTTGTCAAAAAGAATTTTTCAAATTATCCGCCACCACAAAGAGGGCAGCACGGTGCTCTCTTGATTAAAGATGGTGGATGACAGCTGAAGAGCACGTAGAATTTGCCGCCACCACATTTCAACTAAAGTGTGCAGCACTGTTCTCTCTGGATTAAAGATGGCGGTTGACAGCTGTCAGAAAAGCACATGGGTTTGTTTCCAAACAAGAGCACGTAGAATTTGCCGCCACCACATTTCAACTAAAGAGGGCAGCACGGTGCTCTCTGGATTAAAGATGGCGGATTATAGCTGTCAAAAAAAGCGCATAGGTTTGTTTCCAAACAAGAGAATGTAGAATTTTTCAAATTGCCGCCACCACATTTCAAAGGCATCTAGCTAAAGAGTGCAGCACTGAGGTTTGTGATGCAAGATGGCGGATGACAGCTGTCAGAAAAAAGCACGTGAGTTTGCAGAGCACGTGGAATTTCCCGCCACCACAAAGAGGGCAGCACTGTGCTCAAAGATGGCTGCTGTCACGTGGAATTGTCTGCCACCACAGGTATCTAGCTAAAGAGGGCAGCACGGTGCTCAAAGATGGCTGCTGTCAAAAAGCATTTTTCAAATTATCCGCCACCACATTTCAAAGGTAAGTAGCTAAAGAGGGCAGCACTGTGCTCTATAGATTGAAGATGGCGGATGACAGCTGTCAGAAAAGCACGTGGATTTGTTTACCGATTCAAATCTCGCGCTAGTGAGGTTAAGTTGGTAGCACTAAGGTTTAGGCCCGCCAAGATGGCAGCACTGCCGATGACAGGTGACGAATTTGCAGCTACTGCGATAAAGAGGGCAGCACGGTGCTCTGTAGTTTAAAGATGGCGGATGACAGCTGTCAAAAACGCATGTGGATTTGTTTACAAATTCAAATCTCGCGCTAGTGAGGTTAAGTTGGTACTACTGAGGTTTAGGCCCGTCAAGATGGCAGCAGTGAGGTTAGCGATGCGTTGTTGTCTGTCAAAAAGCACGTGGCTGTCAAAAAACACGTGGATTTGTTTACCGATTCAAATCTCGCGCTAGTGAGGTTAAGTTGGTACCACTGAGGTTTAGGCCCGTCAAGATGGCAGCAGTGAGGTTAGCGATGCGTTGTTTCCTGTCAAAAAGCACGTGGCTGTCAAAAAACACGTGGATTTGTTTACCTATTCAAATCTCGCACTAGTGAGGTTAAGTTGGTACCACTGAGGTTTAGGCCCGTCAAGATGGCAGCAGTGAGGTTAGCGATGCGTTGTTGTCGATGACAGCTGTCAAAAAGCACGTGGCTTTGTTTACAAATTCAAATCTCGCGCCAAAATTGAAATTTCCCGCCAAAATTCAAATTTCCCGCGGGAGGTGGAGGCCTCTCCCGAGAGCCGGAGGCGGAGGTCGAATCCCTGTATTATACTACTGCCGAGGTGCCGGAATTTAGTCCCGCAGGAGTTCTTTAACGTGCCAGTAAATCTACCGACACGAGGCTGACGTATTTGATCACCTTCAAATACCACCGGACCTGCCATGTTGGGGTCAGAAGGCCAGCACCTCAACCGTCTGAGCCCCTCAGCCCGGCGGTCAGAATAGTTCTACAGATATTTCCAAGAGTGCAGCACACGTCAATACATGGGAAATAAACTCGCAGCGCCCAAAAATGACAAAAAACCCAGGTGGGAAAATAATTCCCATCGCCTTATAAAGGGTTAATTTTGTTACTAAATAACCCCTAATCTTTATGCAAACCTCATAGCATAACCGTTGTCCGGGTAGACTCTACTTGTTACTCCCTTCAGGAAGTTTGCATTCTAACCTATTACTGCATAAACATCCGGGCCCTACTTATAACCTGTTTCCCTATTTTCTTGTTAATTATTAAACCAACTCCTGCTTTTCCCATGTTTGATTTTGTGTTCATAACTCTGTAGTCGCCTGACAAAACATCCTGCTCTTCCTGCCAATGTAGGCCCACTTCACTTATACTGACTACATCTAATTGTACTCTATTCATTTCCCATTTCAGATTTTCTAACCTACCACAACGATTCTATCTTTCAGTGTTTCTACCTTGTCTTCTTTCCCTAATTTCTTTTTTCTCCAAAACCGGGCGAGTTTGCCGTGCGGTTACGGTCGTGCAGCTGTGAGCTTGCATCCGGAAGTTAGTGGGTTCGAACCCCACTGTCTGCTGCCCTGAAGATGGTTTTCTGTGGTTACCCATTTTAATGTTAATGTTATTTGCATTAAGTCCCACTAACTACTCTTTTACGGTTTTCGGAGACGCCGAGGTGCCGGAATTTTTTCCCGCAGGAGTTCTTTTACGTACCAGAAAATCTACCGACATGAGGCTGACGTATTTGAGCACCTTCAAATACCACCGGACTGAGCCAGGATCGAACCTTTCGAGTTGGGTTCAGAAGGCCAGCGCCTCAACCGTCTGAGCCACTCAGCCCGGTTACCCATTTTCACACCAGGCACATGCTGGGGCTGTACCTAAATTAAGGCCACGGCCGCTTCATTCCCACTGCTAGGCTTTTCCTATCTCAACGTCGACATAACATATGTCTGTGTCGTTGCGACGTAATAAAAAAACCACAACGAAAGAGCACACTACACGAAATCATTATGCTACCATAGCTCTATACCTTTATATAGTGAAAGTAAGAAGTGAGTGCTATCTCGCCAAATCTAGCCCTTTTTTAAGAGGATCGTAGAGGTAATATTTATTCATCAACATTATTATTGAAAAATCTGGATGTTTTTGAGTGGTGATCTGGCGTTCGTAATAGATTCAGCCGTTCGAAAAGCATAAACAATAAGCAATGACCTCCGGATTGCCTTCGTTTCATTGTGTGTGGAGGTGAAATGAAAATCCACAGCCTGTTTCCAGTCATTCGAACGTGTCAGGAATAGAATGTGTAATGAATGAAGCCTCCATCTAGCGGCGAGAATAGGAATTGTGTCGGCTGCCGAAGCCTGTGCACCCCTTCGGGCAATGATTAATGACTGATAAAATGAAAATCCACAGCCTGTTTCCAGTCATTTGACTGGGTCAGGAATGGAATGAAAGAAGCGCCCGTCTAGCGGCGAGGATAGGAATTGCGCTGGCAGCCGAAGCCTGTCGCAATGACTAATGACTGACGGATGACATTATATTGGAGAGTGTTGCTGGAAGGGAAGATGATAGGGAAAATCGGAGTACCCGGACCAAAACCTGTTCCGCGTCCGCTTTGTCCAGCACAGATCCCATATCGTACCTCCTCTGGCAAACTAGCGAATCTGCAAATTGTCAAAAAATTAGGAGAGCTGAAAGAAATTATGATTTCTCATGTGAAATCAATTTTTATATTTAATGATTGTGTTATGTGTTAGCCACACAGAATAAGCTGCTGATGTGATACTTTGTCAGAGGGTACACATTATATAAATAATACAATCTAGACCAAAACTTTAGAACTACAGGTTCCCTTATTCGTCACTTTCTCTAGTTTGCTATAGTGGGGAAGATACGGAGTGACCGGGATTTGAACCACGAAACCCAGCGGTGACATTCCGGCGCGCTGCCGCCGGAGTCATGGAAGCACCTTTCTATGTGGAGGTCTGAATCATTATTTTCAAGCAAGGGAATATGATATGAACATTGACAGATTCACAAACGTTAAACTGAACTTTGGCGCAAAATACGAGGTACTGCGGCATTAGCAAAAATATTAGGTAACGACCGCCACGCCACAGTTTCGGCCAGACGCCATGGTGCATGTCGCAGGTAATAGCAAGTTTATGGGCGCGCGGAGAAGTGATCACACTTCCTCTTCTATACACTATGGTTTCACTAACAGAGGTAGGTTTCAGCGACGCTAGGTTGGGAATGGGCAAGGTCTGGGAAAATAGCAACCACGGAAGAGCGCCGACGCTTGTCTGATGTGAAAATGGGAAACCGCGGAAAGCTATCATCAAGGTTGCTGGAAGTGGGGTTCGAGCTCACTGATTTTTTAAATGTAAGTTTACAGCATTACGTCCATTCTGCGCAGTCTACTCGTTCGGTTATTATCATCTGCGAGTCTTTTGCATGCCTATATCGTATCGTACGGCATGGAGTATCGAATGGTCTTTATTCCACTCTTCAAAAATCCGACTATCCGACTACCTCTGTCAGGTCTCAGCCAGTGATCTTGGGCTCGAGGACCGACATTCTACGACTGATCCAAAGGTATTTTAGAATACGGATAGTGTGAAATCAAAGTCGTCTCTTCACTTCGGTCAAAAATAGCTAATGTCAATTCTGAAGACATCTGCTATGTACTGTTCGCGCGTATGGACTCTAATCTTCCTGATATGTGAAGACTGCTTCTTTTTTTCCTTCTTGTTATTCAGCAGCGAACCTTACATAGTATTAGACATAGTAGATGTTCCCCTTTAACGGAATATACGTGTCTTGTTATTGCACTCTTCAGAACAACAGTATTCGTCTACTCGTGAGAGCACATAATTGAATCATTTGTGATGGTGGTACTGACGTGTTTTCACTCAGCACAACACTCGAACTGCTCACTTCAAGATAAGATCCTTTGAACTTTTGGGTCTTCCTGTATCAGCTCAACCTAGCCTAGGATCTCTACACCTGGGAGCGAGCAGCGTTGTTGCCAGCGTTGCCAGATACTCTCTTATGGAGATAGAGCACGTAGATACGGCTCTAACACCAACAATCAATGGGATTTCTTTGGACGTTCTATTCTTAGCCCTTCGTTTCAAAATGCGAGATCGAACACACTATTATTGCTAACTATTACGACTGCAAGTCTATGCTAAGAAACTACAACAAACAAACAAACAAACAAACAAACAAACAAACAAACATACAAAAATAAGAACCCTAGTGCTACACCCTGATGAGCCATGTCTTACCAAGGAATCGTTTCTCAGCCCAAAGGTCTGCAGATTACGAGATCAGCACGACGAATCCTCTCGGCCGTTATTCTTAGCTTTCTAGACCGATGCCCTACTCACCGTCAGATAGCTCCTCAATTGTTCTCACGTAGGCTTAGTAACCTCCAATCAGTCTTACGATCCAGTAAAAAACCGCTGATTTGCCCGAGAATCGAACCCGGTCCCTCCCGCTAAGAAACAGAATACTCCTTGACCGCAGGGCTGGCCTTAAGAAACTAAGCACCTCCATAATCCTCCACTCGACATAGCATTGTGTGCATCTTTATTTTTCACGCGTTATTGTAGAGTCGTCCGAACCGAGCGGTGTGGCGCTACGGCTATGGAGCCAAGCTCTGCATTCGGAAGATGCCTGGGTTCGAACCTCACCGTCGGCTGTCCTGAGAATGGTTTTCTGTGGTTTCACATTTTCACTTCTAGGAAAATGCTGGGATAGTCCCTGTTCATAAACCAACGCCTATTCCTTCCACCTCCTTATCCGATTTTATTCACCATCATTCATTTCATCTTCATTATCTCAACTGATGTTGGCATGAGGAAGGACAACTTGCCGTAGAACATACCATATAAATTCATCTCACCTCATCCATGATCCCGTATCAAGAAACGGGACTAAGAAGTATACAATCAACAAAGTACAGCCGCCTGGCTCCATGGCTAAATGGTTTGCGTGTTGACCTTTGGTCCAAAGGGTTCAGTAGTTCGATTCCCAGTGAGGTCAGGGATTCTAACGTTAATTCCTCTGCCTCGTGGAATGTGTGTGTGTGTATGTGTGTGTGTGTGTGTGTGTGTGTGTGTTTTGTCTTCCACATTAGAATTCAGATCTTTACAGATAGGCGTTAAATTGAAAGAATTCGAATAGTTTTGCATTTAAGTACGCTGAAAATTACCGTCCAACTGCATCGGGTTTATCACCTTCCGGTTTACTCTTGTGGAGAACGTGAACAAACTACAAAAAGATGCTACACATTCAGTCTTTTACACTGCCGTTATTGGACTATCTACTTAATCTCATGTAGCCAAGTGACGCAAGGTGCCTGATGAAGAGGGCCCGGATTCTTCTGTAATTACATATTCTTGTAGACGACTGAAATGGGACAGTCAGGTTCAAAAAGTGAGGCAATTTCTAAGATATGTACCGGGAAATAGCAGCAAACATTCCGCGGAACAAAGTTCAGGTGCCGGAATACGGTTCATTTCTTGGAAAGTAGTGAAGGCGAGTCTATGCTTCGAAAACATTACCTGGACGAGTGTTATAACGGCATATATTCGCAGTGATATTCAAAACTCCTACAGCTGGATCGCAGTAGATGAAATGATAGACTATTATGGACGCTACATTGCCACTGGAAAACTGGATCCAGAAGCCTGTCCAAGTCACACCTAATCCGTTCTAGGAACGGACAAACCATACACGCCATACAGCAATTACACGATTTCTAACGACGGGTTGAAAATGTAATGGCTTAAAGGCATACAAGCAGATAAAGTTGGAGGCAGTGACGTCACTAGACAGACAATATGATCCCGGCAGCTGGTAGCGACTTCCTCTGTTCTGTTTTGTTCATCACCAGTTCTGCTCTAACACTGTAATCTCGTGTCATATTCTAAAGTTTTCGACATGCGCTGTCGCCTATATTCTTAACTGTCGCGATCTATAGCAATATCAACGGGGGATGTCCGACTCGTTAGCTGGACGGTCAGCGTACTGGCCTTCGGTTCAGAGGGTCCCGGGTTCGATTCCCGACCGGGTCGGGGATTTTAACCTTAATTGGTTAATTCCAATGGCACGGGGGCTGGGTGTATGTGTTGTCTTCATCATCATTTCATCCCCATCATGACGCGCAGGTCGCCTACGGGAGTCAAATAGAAAACCTGCACCTGGCGAGCCGAACCCGTCCTGGGATATCCCGGCACTAAAAGCCATACGACATTTCATTTCATCTCGTGTCATCATCATAGTTCTTAGTCTTTCCCTGAAGTGGGAGGCAGGCCACTCAGGGCTACAATTGGCTTTACATCGCACAGACACAGATATGTCTTATGGCGACGATGGGATACGAATTAGTAAGTGTGGCCATTCATAGTTGAATATAATTTGTGTGTGTGTAAGCGTGTGTGCATTTATTTGGTCAACCTGCAATAAATTAGAGTAATAAAATATAGTACGCGCAACTTTTAGTGATACCTGGGCTCCCTAGTGCTGAATCGGCAGACCTCGGTTATCTTCGAGATTCATATTGGCAACCTTTGAAACACAAAATATGAATCGATTTGTGCATCGCCGTGAGACATCAGGCGTACATTTTACGTACTAGTACTGCTGTTGTTTACACAGCAAAGCCAAAATATAGGTTAGCATTGAACACACAGATATAGTATAGTAGATAGACTGGCAGCGCTGTATCTCGTAGCACTGGTGCTAGTGAAGCCCGAAACTTGCGGCCGCCGCCATCTTACGTCACTACAGATCCACTGTAAACATATACGTTATTGTGTTATGTACAGTTTTGGTTTATATTGTTTTTATGCAAATTTTCACTTTTATTTTGGGCAAACTACTGTGTGGTAGAATGGTGAATACCTGCGCAGTGTTTGAGTGTGGTTTTTCTTATTCGCGAAGACAGAAGAAACTGGAGTTTCAATACAACGGTAAGTGACTCACATGTACACTTGTTGTCTAGTTATTAATGCTATTAAATTTACTATTCTTCTTCTGCCGCTTTTCCCATATTTGTTGGGTCGCGGGTGCGAACTGTATCGCACATGTAGATTTGGCCCTGTTTTACCGTCGGATGCCCTTCCTGACGCCAACCCTATATGAAAGGATGTAAACACTACTGCGTGTTTTTGTGGTGGTTGGTAGTGAAGTATGCTGTGTGAATATGAAGCGGTAAGTGTTGGGACAAATACAAACATCCAGTCTCCGAATCAGAAGAATTAATCAGACGCGATTAAAATCCTCGACCAGGCCGGGAATCAAACGCGGAACCCTCTGAACCAAAGGCCTCAACGCTGACCATTCAGCCAAGGAGTTGGACATTAAATTTACTATTAAAGACGCCTAATTATGCAGGAGACAGAGATAATTTCCTTCCGATGTATATTTGTTGGCGTAGCCCCCTTGTGGTGGAGTGCGTAATAATAATAATAATAATAATAATAATAATAATAATAATAATAATAATAATAATAATAATAATAATAATAATAATAATAATAATAATAATAATGTTACTGCAACACTTTGTTATAGGTTGATTTTTGTTTTTGTTATATTATTAATTAAATAATAGTGGTCTTGGTCTCTTCTATTCTTTAAGGATATGTTGTAGGGATGTGGAAATCACTATTAAAATTAGAGTGAAAGGATTAGTAAGGTTGCATAAATCGATAGGTATTATGTTTATTGTCACAGAATCTCATTGAATATATCTCAGGATTTGTGGTAAAGATGTTAGTAAATTCTCTACAATGTGATACTTGTAAGGAAGCAGCTGTAGAAAAAGAAAATCCTTATCCAATCGTTTCTTTGAAGATTATGGGAAATCTCTATGTTCCTACGAAGGATGTTGATCATGTGTGAAAACTTACTGAGATCTATTTTAAAGAGAATGCATGTAATGGTTTAAGCTCAGTTATGAAAGGGAACATACCTAATGAAGCCACAGCTCATTTGTATGAAAGTAATTTGTTTTCAATGTTAAGCTCACATGGTTTAGATCTAAATCCAATGGACACGCATGTTTATCGCCTTATTAGAGTAATCTCATCACTCTTCTTGAAAATACGTGTGAATCATGCTGTAAGAGAGTTGAATGGAAACAGAACTGACCATAGATCGGTCTTAAGGGATAGCGATTTTTAAGTATTTGTACATCGATACACCAATGTTTCTTTTCTTTAACAGTAAAATAAAGGATATAATAGATCTAATTAATCAGTATTATTTTTAGTATTTCGATGTGCTTATAATTATTTTAATTATCTCTTATCCAATATTCCCGTTTCGGCTACTATTTTACATTAATACATCGCGATAGTGTAGTGACATAAGATGGCGGCGGCCGCACGCTCCCGGCTTCAGAATCCTACTGCTCATTGCCAGTCTAAATCTGTAAGTCTGTGGTTGAACATGAGTGAGGAAAATCCACGTACATCACAGGAACCACCTAGAACTCCTACACGGAAACGACCATCAAGGTCTATACACAGCGAGGGAAGAAAAATAATAGCTCAAGTTGCATTGAATTGGCATGGGCAAAAATAAAACGCGAATTCAAACGACGCAATATTACGGGAGACCTGTCAGCAGTTAAGTTACGACGACTTACCATCGAGGCATTCCATTTAGTATCTGCCGCAGACTGGGAGGGGTATGGCAGATAGGTGAAAGAACTGGACGAGGAATACTGGGGGCACGATGGTGTCATGGAAATAGCCGTGGACGAGGTTGTAATTAATAGTACTGCAGATAGCAGTGACGATTGTGAAAGTGATTGTGGAAGTGATATTTCAGAGAATTCATTCTAAGATAATTACGGTTTAGAAAATTCATATCGATCGATCATACTATCGATTCAATTCAGATTTCATTTCCATTCAGTCGGCAGTATTACTGGAACCGGAAGAGCTCCCTCCTTACTCCTCACACCCGTAAAACCAAGTATCACTAAAAATTGCGCGTAATGTACACAGGTTGTTTCCACTGAGTGCGCAGTCCTCTGATCAGTGCAACCTGAATTTTCAAATGGGTTCCAAGAATTTGATCCATTCTAACATCATAAATAGCCTTATTGTCTATGTGCAATTCATCACAGCTGAGAACACAAAGTTTATCTGCTGTGGGTAAATGTTCACTAACTTTTGTCACCAACTCCAGTACGTTATCAAGAATACTGGGACAACAAGTAAACTTCGCGCACCACCTGCTTGAAGTTGTTGATGAGGGCAAAGGGAATCCAAGCTTTTCCTTCCAGAAGTAGGTTTTAGGAGATAAAACCCCGATCATTACTGAATAGGAAATGTCTTCCCTTGTCCATGGAGTAATTTTTCCTTCACTGTAGGTGTGAACAGTCGGGCGGGCCAGTTCGCCGAACGAGAGTTTTCTTCGATTTTGCATTTAATGACGCACCGTTCTTGTTTTAATTCTTATGCCTGAACAATAAACTTCCGAATGCGTTTGCGATGATTCCGGCTTTTATCGGAAATTATTTTTCAATGTTTCCGTAGTTCTTTCAAAGGAATCAATTTTTTCTTAAAAGCGTGAACTGCTTTATTTAAATATTCGTTTTATCCGAATAATAATAATAATAATAATTGTTACCGTGTTTTGGTGGTAGGTAGAGGTGGAAGAAGGTGCGGGCGTGAATGGGTCTCAAACTACGGAATCAAAGTTAATGTAAAATTTAACAAGGTTATATTTTCTTTTCAAGATTAAGTAATAACAAAGAACAGGTACTTAGTAGCCGAAACACAATTTGAAATGTACAATTACAGGGATTACAGAATTTGGGCTTCGAGCCCTGAGTTCACAATTCTTGAGCAACTAGCCCAACTTTCCGATATACAAATTTTAACAAAGGGGCAGAAGACCCCAATCAAACCCTGGAGCACTTGCTCCAAATTACACAGTAAAGCCTCCTCGAGGCATACAACACTCCGTTTCCAAAAGAGCCACTCGCTCTTTAATTTAAGCCTCTCCCAGGCCACACCAAACTCCACCTTCAAGCTGTCCTCAACGGACATAAACACAGGGGTAAAATACCCAATCTACGGAGGTCTATTAAATGAAAAGCAGGTTAATTAAATGACCTCTAAAACAATTTGAGAGGAGGCGAACTTGCACTCCTAATACACTTTGATTAAGACCTACTTGGCCCTAGGCCGTTAATACAAGGGCTAATCCCATACTAAAGAGGTGACTTAAGAAGAGAACAATTTGTTTTACGTTAACGAAGAATAGATTGAGAAAACTAAGTTCACCTCACAACAATATGAGTGGGAGCTCGAGAGGGTTAGCACTCTCTATCCCAGTATGAAGCTTTAAAAGAGAATATATGAAAAGAGTAGTTACATTTTAGGAAAAGGTTACATGGTTGAACGCTTAGAACCCGCCCCGAAAGTTAAACTGCTGAGCTAGCAAAGAAAGAAGTTATTAATCGGCCATTACCTTGTTGTTGACCGCTGCCGAAGAAAGAGGCGCTTCCCGCCCCCTGCTATGTACTTAACACACTGAAAGATGGAACAGAAGTGGCGCTGAGACCCAAAAATCAGCAGTTTATATCCTCTCGCGGAAGGTTCTAGGCGTTAGGGGAATGAAAACACCCGCCCACAATAATTTTATTGGGTAGGACCCCGCAACCGATACAAGTTGGGGGAAGATACACCCGATTGGTCAGAAATTAATAGAAGAATTTCGGGATTGGATACATTCATAACAAGGGGAAGAAAAGGGTAAATATTGCCAACTTAAACAATGACAGAAAGAAATTTAACAAAGAACAAACTCTTGAAATTAAATTTTCTCCAAAAAAATAGTTCTTTGACTCCTCACTAGGTTGCACTATTGTTGATCTTCAGTAGTGTCCTCTAGAAGAGAAAGTTCACACTTCTTACTTCAAGTGAAACAAAACCACATCAAAAATGACACAGTTCAAAAACTCAAATTTTTCCACATGGTGACATCTTCTGAGAAAGTAGAGAATTAATAGCGTAGATAAAGTTCAGACTTCCTCCAGCAGAGGAGTTTCAACTGGCGCACATTTTAAATTAGCGGAGTGGAGGTGTACCGCCCGATACAATAATAATAATAATAATAATAATAATAATAATAATAATAATAATAATAATAATAATAATAATAATAATAATAATAATAATAATAATAATTTCGTGTGGCTATTTCTAGCCGGGTGCAGTCCTTGTAAGGCAGACCTTCCGATGAGGGTGGGCGGCATCTGCCATGTGTAGGTAACTGCGTGTTATTGTGGTGGAGGATAGTGTTATGTGTGGTGTGTGAGTTGCAGGGATGTTAGGGAACAGCACAAGCACCCAGCTCCCGAGCCATTGGAATTAACCAATAAAGGTTAAAATCCTCGACCCAGCCGGGAATCGAACCCGGGACCCTTTGAACCGAAGGCCAGTACGCTGACCATTCAGCCAACGAGTCGGACATTTTCTTCGAATAATTGGTCATAATGAATACAGTGAACACAGCCCTTATTTATTTCTTTGGTGGTAATATCCGTAGAAATGTCTTATGTTTCTGTGCGTGGTTTCTTTGGGCTTACATTTTCCAGTCTTTCCAAGGCAGCTAAACGAGGTTTCCTTATCTTAAATTGCAAAACTGAAATTGAATTACTTGTATCCTGTTGTTCCGCATGACCTGGTAGTTTCAGCTTAGATTTTTCAAGTCATCTTCATAATCAGAAGTAGACAAATTCTCGCCGCACACGTATGCATTTTTACAATTGACCGAGTCCAATCCTTTTCATCTAGTCAACCAAACTTCGCAAATCACAGGATCCGTAGTATACCGTATCTACTCCCAGATATTTTTGTCTTTCGAGAATAATTTTTACACGTAGCTACCGCACAAAAACTCATTCTACCTCTGGGAACAAATTAATGACTGCAGCACTGCTTCACGAAACGCACTCACAGTTAATGCTTTATAAATATCTAAAAACACGAGATTACAAATCTTCAGCACTTAAGGGCCCGTGTCGTCTCAGAACTCACGAGTCTCGAAACTCACGAGTACCGGGCGAGTTGACCGCGCGGTTAGTGACGCGTAGCTGTGAGCTCGCATCCGGGAGATAGGTTCGAATCCCACTGTCGGCAGCCCTGAAGATGGTTTTCTGTGGTTTCCCATTTTCACACCAGGCAAATGCTGGGGCTGTACCTTAATTAAGGCCACGGCCGCTTCCTTTCCATTCCTAGGCCTTCTTTTCCCATCGTCGCCATTAGACCTATCTGTGTCGGTGCGACGTAAAGAAAAAAAAAAACCTTCACGAGTTTCAAAATTCACGAATTGCAAAGAGAGGATTAGTAAGAACAGGTTTCTGTACCTGGGCCAGTCTCAAAACTCACGAGCAGGGCCAGTTCTTCTTTGAATGGATAAATGCCCATCCTACTATAGTGATGGGATAATCGAATAATTTCCATCCGGTTATCTACATAATCGAATAAATCAAATAATCGAATTAGTTTCAAATATCATTCAGTTATATCACGTAGAATAATCGGATGCGTCATGAGTACATTTTTCGGCTTAAGTGTGTCGGATGTATAATCGATTGAAATAAACGATTAGATGAACTCTTACGAAAAATAGAAATACGCCTTTCTCCCCATCCATGAAGTCTAATGCTGAAGACGGCACAAACACACAGTCCGTGAGCCATAGGAATTAACAAATGAAAGTTAATATCCCGGCCAGGAATCGAACCCGGGATCCCCTAGACCCCTTGGACCAAAGACAGCATGCTAATCATGTATCCATGGAGCCGGACGACATAACATTATAGGTATATTGCCTGCCGCTAGTTAAAAGAAATTATCAATTGTTAGTCCTGGAGCTTAGTTCCATCAAGCGGCCAGAAGACTTAAACAAGGAACTTTATATTACAGATATTAAAGATTAAGACTGTTAATTCACTCATTTAGTTTCAACATTCAGAGATTCATTTGATGGGATAATCAAATACAAAATAATCGCTTATTCGATTATGTTTTCCATTCAATTATTTTTCCGATTATTCATTTGAAATTCCATTAGAATGACTGGGGCAACTGAATAGTGAATGCCATAAACTCACCAATCTCATCACCAAATCAAACTCCATGGCGCAACAGGCCCGAAGGACCATGGCCTACCAAGCGACCGCTGCTCAGCCTGAAGGCCTGCAGATTACAAGGTATCGTGTGGTCAGCACGACGGATCCTCTCGGCCGTTATTCTTGGCTTTCTTGACCGGGGCCGCCATCTCACCGTCAGATAGCTCCTCAACTGTAATCACGTAGGCTGAGTGAACTTCAAACCAGCCCTCAGATGCAGGTAAAAATCCCTGACCTGGCCGGGAATCGAACCCTGGGCCTCCGAGTAAGAGGCAGGCACGCTACCCCTACACCGCGGGACTGGCTCCAATCTCATCAATACAGGGAAGTTAAAATTACCTTCTCCATTCCCTTACAGGAAGCGAGCGGATACGACGGGCGGTTTCTTATAAGCTTTCCGAAAATAATACGAACTCATCCTCCACACGTATGAATGAGTCATGCACTATCAGATGCCATTACTTAAAATACATATATTAATATATTGTATCACGCTCCCACGCGGTTACACGAAGCACAACGCTATAAAGTATTGACTACTTGGCTCACGAAATTTATCAAGTCATAAATTAAAATTCTACCCCCTGGAGGCCCGGGTTCGATTCCCGGCTCTGCCACGAAATTTGAAAAGTGGTACGAGGGCTGGAACTATGTCCACTCAACCTCGGGAGGTCAACTGAGTAGAGGTGGGTCCGATTCCCATCTCAGCCATCCTGGAAGTGGTTTTCCGTGGTTTCCCACTTCTCCTTTCCGGGATGGTACCTAACTTAAGGTGTCCGGCTCCAGGGCTAAATGGTTAGCGTGCTAGTCTTTGGTCACAGGGGTCCCGGGTTCGATTTCCGGTAGGGTCGGGAATTTTAACCATCGTTGGTTAATTCTACTGGCACGGGGGCTGGGTGTGTGTGTCGTCTTCATCATTATTTCATCTTCATCACGACGCGCAGGTCGCCTACGGACGTCAAATCAAAAGACCTGCAACTGGCGAGCCGAGCGTGTCCTTGGACACTCCCAGCACTAAAAGCCATACGCCATCAAGTACAGTACAGACAATACGCGACACTTACGGATTTAGCCTTGTTAAAATGGGAGACTATTCGACGGTGGCTCTCCTAGTGACTTGACCTGAAAAGTCGTGCTAAATTCAAATATCAGTGGAAATGCATAGATGAAAATGGATAAATAAATTACGTCTAGAAAGAAAGTATTATTGAGATATTAACTTAGAAGTTGCTAAAGCAATTCTGGATAAATGAATGAAGAATTATTTAAAAGGTTATTATTTTTAAAGACTGAAATTAGACATATAAACAAGTTGTGAAATGGACTGCTGTGAAATGGCTTGCATTACTTGTTTTTGCTTTAACATTCCTGCCTGAACTTTTACGGTTAGATTTGTCTTTTTTCTCATTTAAAAAGCTTTGTATCATCACATTAAGACTGTAACGGTTCAAATCCCGTTACAAGATGATATCTGTATTTTTATTATTGTATGATTTTATCTGTATTTTGTTATTATTATTATTATTATTATTATTATTATTATTATTATTATGTCAGTATTATTATTATTATTATTATTATTATTATTATGTTATCTGTGATATTGTTACTATTATTGTAATTATCCGTTTATTCAATTCGATTTTGCAATTGCCTGTTGCTTGCAAGATTGTACTTAGATGTATGCATATATACGTATGTGTAGAATAACACTCAATACCTGTACAGTGAGAATTGTTGTATATATCAGAGATTGGATGTGACGTTGGGACATTGTGCAGGATTAGTGGAGATTCTGCCAAGTCATCGCCGCGCCATGGCTACGGCATTGTATTTATTTAGATATGCGCTCACGGAGTTAGCCGCCTCCGGGCTATTTCACCACTGTATGTAATATTTGCCGCGTTGTGGGAGTATGTCATTGTTATTTCTGGAGATTACGTAGCGGTGTCAACCAACGTCTATATAAGGTGGATGCATATTGTAGCGTCAGTCATTAGTTATACGGATGCAGTACAGTGAAAAAGTCTACTAGATCAAGAGGCCTTAGTTGGTCAGTGAACGAGTGTGAACGAGTGATGGTGAAGACTCAGTGAGCCATTAATTATTGGTCATTGAGAGAGTGAGACCAAAAGGTTGGTCGCTCACTCAGTTGAAGACACGGACGCAAGGGCTTACCATGGAGTCAGAGAGGGCAACCCTGGACCTACCAAGAGGTAATACCATATTGACTTACAAAGAAGTCAGATGATATGGAGAAGAAGCAGTCACAAGGATGTATCACCAAGTTAGGCGTGACACATCTACAGTAAACACCAGAGCAAAGGAATACGTCGTAATTACACTAAAAGTGTTGAAGGTACAGTCAAGTGAATCAGTGAGGGAAATATTTCGTATAAATTGTTAAATGTCCGGTCAAGAAGAATTCAAATTCATGCCTAGTTTCTTTCAGTTGCAATGTCATAATTTCATATTCTCATCTGTTTTATCGCAACAAGACTCACTATTTTTATATATTATTTAAAGAATATATTTTGTTCTATCAAACGAATTCATGGTTTTATTTCAATGAAAGTAAAATATTTTAACCTCAAAATTAATGGGGAAACCGAACGCCAATCTCCTTTTCCCAGAACTTATATGGTATGTTGTCAAAAGTAAGCTTATTACCCCACACCCTAGAGACAGTCAAGAGTCTCATTCTATTATTGCTGTACTGAGTGACAGCTGGCGCCCTTCAAATAACGTATGTGTAAGTAAGCAGGTAACAAGTAAGTGTGAGTACAAAGTCCGACAAGTGTGTATTTTATTTAATGAATGTTAATTTTCATAATTTTCATGTTAAATGCAGATATTCAGATTTTCCATATTAAATGTAGTTTTATATATGTTAGTAAAGTTAGTCAGCGAGTTAGGAAACTAAGAATGTGTCGACGCAACGTGGGACTCGAATAAATTCAGAATTTGTTCTGAATGACAGCATATCAAAGGGTTCATTTTGGGAGGAGTATGCAAATTTAAGCCAACGGAATTATTACCGGTAAATGTTAGGAGTGTAACTTTGTGATATATATTTGTATTTTGGGGATATGTCAAGGGATTTGAAGAGGGAAATTAATTTGAGATCGCGTACTATCACTAGTGAACCAAAGATGGACAAGGAAGACAATAACAAGTCATGTGACGACGAGGTCATTGCTTCTGCGGACATCCAAGGTGAGATTGAAAACAGGGAGCAGGTGAGCACGATGGAAGGTTCTGAGGAAATTCAGGAAAGTGCAGAAATTGAGAAGCACACTGAAACCCAAAAGGAAATCGCGGGGGGAATGAACCAAGATATTCTAAATTTGTTGATGCCCAGATTTACCGAGCTCAGTAATGAAAATAAGAAGCTCAGTGAAAAGAGTAGTGAAAATAATAAGAAAGAGATGAAAGAGATGAAAGAATTAATTAGTAACAGTAATGAAAATAGTAATAAACGAATAGAAAAGATGAGTGAAAATAATAATAAAGTGATAAAAGAATTAATTAGTACTAGTAATGAAAATTTTAATAAACATATTAACTCTGTGAGTAGCAAAATGGATCAATTAATTAGCAGCAATAACCAAAATTGTAATGTGATCATTAGTAATATAGATACTAAGATATTAGAGATAAATAATCAAACATCTAAGTTAGAAAGTAAGTCAAATGAAAAGTGTGTTGACCTTAGGGAAGAAATGGAGTCGAGTCGGAGCGAGCTTCATACTCAAATTGAGCATGTCAAAGGAACTTGTACAGAGAATATCAGACTGTTAAGTAATAAAATTTCGAGTAATCGGGAAGAAATTCGTGAGGTAGTCGAGAAGAGATTGGACAAGATTTGCAATGCAGTTGGGGAAGAGATGGGGGAACAGATTAGTAGAATGGAACAAATTGAAAGCAAACTTGTGGAAGTCAGTGAACTACAGAACGAACAGGAAACGCTATCACAGCAGGTGAGAGAGAGAGAGAGGAAGAATTGCAGGAAGGCGTGAGAATAGTGGAAGAGAACGCTGAGAGGGGAGCGGAAGAAGAAATTTTGAGTTGCCAGGAAGTGATACGGCATGAAGTTACAGGTAAAACGGCGGTAGTGGTGCTAGTAGCGAGTGGTTTGTTCAGTAGGGATCGTGATTTAACCAAGTTTTCTGGAAAACAGTTTAATCCTATAGAGTTTGTGAAAGTAGTTGAGAAAAGATATGCAAGTAAGTTGAGGAATAATATTATTGAAAGGGAATACGTGCTGGAAGTCTTGTCGAATGTTTTTGCCGGTGAAAGTAAAACATGGTTTCGAGTGTACTGGGATAATATGTCTAGTTTAGGAGAGTTTAAAGTGTTCATTGATAGGCTTTGGAAAGAATGTGTGCAAGGGCGCGCGCGCGCGCGCGAGAGAGAGAGAGAGAGCGCATGATGTCTGGGGAAAGTAGTATAGTAGAGAGAGAGGGAAAAATGTTAGTCGTGTATCAGAGTAGTAGTAATCCTGATGAGCAGAGGATTAATAGTTGTGTCGATGGTGGTAGGGGTCAGAAGAGTAACCAGAGAGAATCGGAGGATGGGAGGCGTATGTATTTAAGTTATGAGAGAGAGGATCAGAGGAGTAACCAGAGAGAATCGGAAGATGGGAGGCGAACGGATTTGAATTATCAGAGAGATTATGATAGTCTCAATATGAATGTTATCAAGGTGTCGTTATCAAGCCAGAGTATTGCAGATTCACAGGGAATCGGGTAAATTAAGTGAACAGTCTGAAGGTAGTAGATGAACAGGTACGTAGTATAAGTAGTTATGTAGTGAAAGTAGATTTAAGAGTATAGTGTGATTGTGACCTAAGTAGTGTTAAGTAAGATATTTAAGTAATGACGTAGTCGTAGGTAATGAAGTAATTAATAGTAGCAGTAAGTTAGACGTAAGAAGTGTTCTGGTAAGTGATGTAAGTACTTATAATACTGAGAATATGATGTAAGTAGTGAGATAGTAACTCCGATGATGGAAATTGTGATATGAAGAAGGTACTAATTTATAACAGCCGTTGGGTAAGTCACAGTGAGTGAATAAGATGATAGCGGTAGTAATCACGATAGAAGATGATTGTAAGTTTCATCTATGCGTTGTACCAAAGCTTGTGTATTCGGTTATTTTGGGGGCTGACTTGGTTGCAAATCATGGAAGTAGAATAGACTTTGATTTAGGTAGTGTGTGTTTGTTCTGGGAGTAATCTAGCAAAGAAGTACGTATTAATTATGATGGTCTGAGGTAAGTGTGTTGGTGACGTGTGTTCTTTGAAATATATGGGAGGTAAGTGAAGTTGTTCCTAGTGAGAGGAAATGTTTTGTTGGGTGTGTTACGTGCCTGTAAGACCAGTATCCGAGGGATAGTCGGTATGAGGCAGTGACGTGAGGTAATTTGAGTGAATTACAGGAGGAGTAATTGTGTTCGATGTTAGGTAAGCATCGAGATGTATTTAGTGCTAAGTGAGGAAGAACACGTATGTGAACATAAATTTGTAGTAAATGACCATTGATCGTTTGTGGGAGGTAAGTACCCCATTCAACTTAAAAATGCTAGTGACGTCTAAGAACAAATAAACATTATGCTGGATTACGGAATAATTGAACCATCTTGTAGCCATGGTATTGAACCTTTAATTATTGTTGCCAAGAAGGATGTGATTTCTTGAGATATATAAGTTAATAAGGGCAAAATTGATTCAGTTTGAGTGACAGAGTGCTACTCAGAGTTCCATTTCATCATCTGCAGAGGCGGGAAATATGTTGTAGTTGTTCTTTTGTATCAGGGGTATTTCACTATTGTGAACCGTATCGGGAAGTGTGCATATTCTTTAATAGATCAGGAAGGGGATATTGTCGGTATCTATAGTATTATATATGTGTAAAGGAGTACTTCACGTGAGATTTGTTGAGATAATAATAAGATGATTAACTTTTGTGAGAAACTGGCAAAATAAAACTAACATCTGCGAATTTGCGTGTGAACCAAGTGTCGTTTTGGTGTATTGGAAGAATAAGTGCTACATTGTCATGTTCTGTGTGACAAAACTGAGAACAGGACATTGGACAGTTATCTGCGATAACAATATGCGAGAAAAGTTTTCATATAAGTGAATTTTCACAAAATATTTTGATATGTTAAAAAAAAGGAGAAGAATGTTGTATATTGATTGAAAATTATTTGTGTGTGTTAAATGAAGGGCTATGCTCTTGTGTATTGTATGAGAATGGGACACTGGACAGTTATTGCGATGACAATGTGCGAGAAAAATTCTCATACCTTTGATATTTTATAAAATGTATGGATGTTGAAAAAGAAAATTATTGTTGTATACTCATTTAAAGTGTTTATATGTGTCAGTGTTATATTTATATTATGTTGTTCATAAATCAATCGATTCTTTGTTCTTCGATTTATTTATGAGGGAGGCGAATTGTAACGGTTCAAATCCCGTTACAAGATGATATCTGTATTTTTATTATTGTATGATTTTATCTGTATTTTATTATTATTATTATTATTATTATTATTATTATTATTATTATGCCAGTATTAATATTATTATGTTATCTGTGATATTGTTACTATTATTGTAATTATCCGTTTATTCAATTCGATTTTGCAATTGCCTGTTGCTTGCAAGATTGTACTTAGATGTATGCATATATACGTATGTGTAGAATAACACTCAATACCTGTACAGTGAGAATTGTTGTATATATCAGAGATTGGATGTGACGTTGGGACATTGTGCAGGATTAGTGGAGATTCTGCCAAGTCATCGCCGCGCCATGGCTACGGCATTGTATTTATTTAGATATGCGCTCACGGAGTTAGCCGCCTCCGGGCTATTTCACCACTGTATGTAATATTTGCCGCGTTGTGGGAGTATGCCATTGTTATTTCTGGAGATTACGTAGCGGTGTCAACCAACGTCTATATAAGGTGGATGCATATTGTAGCGTCAGTCATTAGTTATACGGATGCAGTACAGTGAAGAAGTCTACTAGATCAAGAGGCCTTAGTTGGTCAGTGAACGAGTGTGAACGAGAGATGGTAAAGACTCAGTGACCCATTAATTATTGGTCATTGAGAGAGTGAGACCAAAAGGTTGGTCGCTCACTCAGTTGAAGACACGGACGCAAGGGCTTACCATGGAGTCAGAGAGGGCAACCCTGGACCTACCAAGAGGTAATACCATATTGACTTACAAAGAAGTCAGATGATATGGAGAAGAAGCAGTCACAAGGATGTATCACCAAGTTAGGCGTGACACATCTACAGTAAACACCAGAGCAAAGGAATACGTCGTAATTACACTAAAAGTGTTGAAGGTACAGTCAAGTGAATCAGTGAGGGAAATATTTCGTATAAACTGTTAAATGTCCGGTCAAGAAGAATTCAAATTCATGCCTAGTTTCTTTCAGTTGCAATGTCATAATTTCATATTCTCATCTGTTTTATCGCAACAAGACTCACTATTTTTATATATTATTTAAAGAATATATTTTGTTCTATCAAACGAATTCATGGTTTTATTTCAATGAAAGTAAAATATTTTAACCTCAAAGGAAACCGAACGCCAATCTCCTTTTCCCAGAACTTATATGGTATGTTGTCAAAAGTAAGCTTATTACCCCACACCCTAGAGATAGTCAAGAGTCTCATTCTATTATTGCTGTACTGAGTGACAGCTGGCGCCCTTCAAATAACGTATGTGTAAGTAAGCAGGTAACAAGTAAGTGTGAGTACAAAGTCCGACAAGTGTGTATTTTATTTAATGAATGTTAATTTTCATAATTTTCATGTTAAATGCAGATATTCAGATTTTCCATATTAAATGTAGTTTTATATATGTTAGTAAAGTTAGTCAGCGAGTTAGGAAACTAACAAGACACTTGTCAATAAAAATATCGGCACATTCCTTACACATATGATGCAATGAATTAACATTTAAAAGCTGGACAATTTTCCTCTTAACATGAAGCCTACTAACAGAAAGAAAATCTATAAAATCCCGGCTTTAACCTGAGAAGAGGGATAAAAGAAAGAAAAGTATGACAATGTTGTCGATGGCGATGCTTTGAGGAATATTTACGTACAATTAGAGTAAAATGTAACATACCCTTGGCTGTATAGTCGAGGATTTTAAGTCGCTGGCCTGAAAATGATCTGAACAGATCTTATAATTCTTTTATAAGCGTAACATCCCTTCTTTCTTGTACACCTTATCCAAACCACTTCTGTGACATTTCAAAACCCACAGATCACACCTACAACAACACGTCGGTATTGAAGGTTAACTGTTGCACTATACAATAAAATATGCGTATTATATTTTAAGTCAGTTAAATATGGGTCGAGCAGATCAGAAGATTATGAACTACTATACAAATCTCTTTGTCACTGGAAGAATATATATGCAAACACAATATTACTTACATTTTCTTGCACGAGGGAGGCGAAAGATAGACCGCGCTTTCTTCTCTACTTCATAGTTACTGCAGCCAGGATGGCTACATTTACTGCCCTTTTAACCAACTGCTATGACAGAGGTCCCGGCTACACTGTAGAAAAGCCGGAACTCCACTGGCAGTAATTTACTGCTTCTACGAGCAGTATCGTATACAATGTGGAGTGGAGTGGAAGTGCATTGCAAGCCGATAAAAACGTGATATTATCAATATATTATTATTGTTCGTTTATGTCATATGTTATATCGTAAAAATGACACGGCTGACGTTTTTTGTAACTGTTATTTTGTGTGTTTTGATGGTAGTTAGACGGAGAAGATTCCATCAGAAAAAATGGTGGATACATCCGCTACTAACTAATAGAAAGAATGAAGGAATGTTTTTCACTTTACACCACAAACTTAGAAAGTACCCTGAAAAGTTTTTTGAGTACTACCGGATGTCTGAAACGTCGTTTGACTACCTTTTGTCAATTGTATCTGGCAGTATTAAGAAGAGAAATACCCAGTTAAGAAATGTATAGGAGTTGAAGAAAAGCTATCTGTTACACTAAGGTAAGTTTATTTATAATTCATTAAATACAAGATTTAAAAAAATATCCAGATTTGCTGATATTTAACATACATTAAAAGAAGTGTCCTTTCATAAATCACAGTTGATGGAATGAGAGCACAGAATCGTCGGAACTTAAAATACCTTCAATCTCAGCTGGAGAAAACACAGTATCACTTCCTGGAGACAACGTTGATTGGTTAGTTGACTGCGATGGAGATATAGCGAACACGGGGTTCAAATTTCTTTCGGGTAAAATCGGTTGCATTGGAACTTGTGAAGTTGAGTGAAGGTTTTTTTATTGCATAATAAGCAGAAGGCTGGCTTACATATGATTGGTTGACTAAGTTTTTGCCATAGGAGAGATAATATTGCAGTAACTGCATGACTTGAATTTGGAAAGCCAATGATGCAGAAGGATTTAACGCTTTCATTTTGGGCAGAAGTGATAGTAAAAATAATTTATCAGCGTCATTGTCTTGTGACGGCATTTGAGATTGATTAGTTGAATGGTTCTTTAACAAGTTGATCAGTTGTACTTCAAAACTCTCCTTTTTGGCACGTGGGACTCTTGGCATTACTGCGGGTAGTGAGTTATCTTCCAGATCTTGCTCACCATTGTCACTTCTTTCGGCATTATTTCCTTCCCCTGACCCAGTGGTCCTAGAAGAATAAGGACAACCAACACCTTAGTAAATAATGAAAATAAATATATAAAAGAATGTGGTTTTTCAATACATTTTTGTAGACAGTTACCTCCGATTTTTAATTGTGGGAAGAAGAAATGACATCTGTTGATGATAAACATAAGGCTTTCTCAGAAGCACCACTCCCACTTTTCAATACCTGGGTTTTCAAGGATCTGAACTAAGTATCCTTCATGGTTTTCCATTTCTTTTGAAATTCTTTGCCTAAAAAATCAAACAAACAAGTGCAGTAATAAGTATACACCGAGTTACAGTAATATTGACGAATGTAAGTTTACAAAGAACCACTAAAAAGACCTTGGAATTGCCCAAAATTCCTTAAAGCATGTCCTGATAGGAATTATCAAAGACTTTTTCAGTATTCCGCATCATCATGATCATCTCAACTTCAATTGAATCTATGAAATATCAAGGCTTCCAATTTGAACGTTCTTTTAGTAGGAATTTTGTTTATTTCCATTATCCTTAAGTAAGCTCTCGTTCTATGTTTGGGAAAGTAATCTTTTCAATTATTTTAGTACGGGAAAGGAATTACTATTTTATTTCAGGATCTGATGCAATTTCCTTGGATAAATAAAATAATAGTGTTTAATTACTTTCAGATATCTGGCTACAGGATGTTCCTTTCGATCACTGCACTTCCAATACCGCATGGGCCGTAAAACTATACGGAACATTGTTGAAGACACATGCGAAGCTTTATGGAACACATTAGTTAGTGACTACATGAAACAACCAACAGAAGAGGACTGGATTAAAATAGAACAAAAGTTAAAAACAAAGGCTAATTGTCCACATTGCTTGGACGCAATCGATGGTAAGCATATTCGCCTAGTGAAACCATCATTGAGTGGAAGCAATTTTTTTAATTACAAAAGTTATTTTTCGATGGTGTTAATGGCTGTGGCAGATGCAGAATACTGCTTTTATTACATAAATGTCGGATCTTACGGAAGATTAAATGACTCAAATGTGCTGAAATCCACAACTTTCGGGCAACAATTGTACTTTGGTACTTTAAATATACCTAAGCCAAGATCAATATCAAGTAATTCAGTAGTCCCTTGCCCTTTTGTTTTTGTGGCTGACGAAGCTTTTGCGCTAAGCACAAACATATTGAGACCATTTCCTAAAAGATCACTTACTGCAGAAAAGAGGATTTTTAATTACAGACTCTCTAGAGCCAGACGTTATGTGGAGTGTGCATTTGGGATCATGTCTAATAAATAGAGAATTTTACATCGTCCTTTGGATGTTGACATTGAATTTGCTGATTGTATTGTAAAAGCGTGCTGTATTTTTCATAACTTTGTTAGATGAAGAGATGGATACAATTTTGAAGAAAGTTTGACGTGTGAAATGGAAAGTATACCCGCGCAAGGTCTGAGAGCTACAACACATGGTATTAAAACAAGGGCACGTTTATGAATTACTTTTGTTCTGATGAGGGATCAGTTCCTTGGCAAAACAAATATGCCTAAGTTAAAGACTGTAGAAACATAAACATAAATGGAGACATTGTTAGTTTAGGACTATACATTAAAATTGTGGCGTTAAGGTTGAAATGAAAAAAACTAAATACTGTAGTACAATTTGTAGATCAAACGACCACATTTTAATATAAGGTAAACAGTAATGTTAAAAAATTTACCGGATGTAATTTGTTAGTAAAATCTTAAGAATAGTATGTATTCTCTTATTTACTTACGTATTTCATTTTGTTGCTTGTCATCCAATGTCTGGTACAATTCACCGACGGTGGCCTCAGTGACTTTCTTCCAGGCTTCAATTTTTGCACTCCTATTCTCATAATTGTTATTCGCAGGGTTATAGAGAACAGGATATTTTTCAACTTCCATTATTAGTAATTCACCATCAACCTCCATTGCAACAAGCAAATACAGCTAAACACAACACAACACAACTGAAGAGGAGCGCAGTGTCCGACAGCGAGGTTCGCAGTAAAATACTGTCAGTGGAGCCGAGCACGGACATGAAATTACTGCAGGTAAATAGAATCCGTCCTATTTCTCGGCAGTACGACCTTGAAACTGGTGTCGCCATTCGTACTGCCGCAGTAAAATACTGCCCTTGTAGCCACATTGAGTACAAAGCGTGCTTCCCATTTTAAAGCAGTAAAATACTGCCAGTGGAGCCCTGGCCTTAGGGTGACCAACTCTAAATTTTCAAATGGGGGACAGACACAAAAGGAGGACTTTTCATAAACATGTTCTAAAAATGGAGGACAAATGGAATTTTAATATTTACATACAAAATTTAGTATTACATACCTTATAGCTGTTACGTTGATGAAGATGCTGACGTTGTAGCTATTTTATGCTGATACTTATCGACTGCACCCACTTTCGACAGCAAAGATGAATTATTTTCTTGTAATAAATAATTGTAAAACTCCACATGGCATGTTTTTAAAGTTGTACTTCACTATTATAATACCCTAACCGACTCGGTCAGCAAACGGTTTCTTTCTTATGACCATTGTGTATTAATCAGGGAAAACACTCTTTCAACGGTTGCATTGCAACCTAGAATAACGAAATAAAACTGACAAATTTTAAGCAGCTAACTAAATGTTTCAATGTCAGGGCTATATTTGATAAACTCACACCACTGCTTATCTAATGTTGTATGTTTATCAATTTCCGAACTCCTAGTGTAATTCTGAACATTGCAAAATTGGCCAAAAGGTTCAGAATCGTCTATCTCCACACCTTTAGACTGCAAATACTCGAGACAAGGAAGAACATCTTCAAATTGTATATCTTTCATACTATGAAGCCAATGGTGGACCTGTTGAGGATCCAACCAGCCTTCGGGCTGAATACCCAACATACATACATACATACATACATACATACATACATACATACATACATACATACATACATACATACAGTACATGCGTAATTATTGTTCCTTTGGTGAAATTTTTATCGTATAGTATTATTAACGCACTTAAGTTTGTAAACTGGCAACCCTCTATCGAAATTCACTCATAGAGCATCAAAAACTTACCATTTTATAGCAATTTATTTCAATTTTGTGTCTCCCCCCCCCCCGCACCGCGATATTCCTTTAATCTGGGGACTTTTTGTTGCTATACATTTTTGTGCCCCCCCCCCCCACTTCTGAATCCCAATCGCCACTACTGATCGAACCTACCGAATTAGGCTCACAAGTTAATTTTCTATTTACATTACACAGAAACTAGAATAGTATATTTCTTGATACTAAAGCGAGCAACATCAGTCATCAATCGTCATACTTGCACACAGCACACGTGGTTGATGGTCAGTGATGCTCTAATCGCGAGAAGATTCAATTGTAACAACATTTTCAAAACCACAGTTATTTGGAATAGTTCAGGGCTATGCCATTACAACAGAATTAACTGAATATAGCATTTTGAGCTTCGAGTTGTATTTGCTGTAATTGACGCCGAGGTATTAATGGCTTCACTGTAGAAGATAAGGTGAACCAATGACCTCGGTGTTATGCTTCTTGAAATTACAACCATTGTCATATGCAGGTAACCTTCTGGCCTAAGGGCCAATGATGGGTAGGAAGAGTAAGCCTTATGTTTTGTATACAAGTAGTATGTTGGTGGGAAACTAGGGACGAGCACTAAATATAAAAATCAATACAACACTGAGAAGCAGTCGATGTTTTTCTAAACCACTAGATCGAAGCTTGCGCAATAACACATAGATTCTTCTTAAAGGTCAAGAGAAGTCCTCCATTAGATAACCATTATCTTACTGCCTCAGTAACAATGCAGCACAGCACACATCTGGTGACTGCACCATATTATACAGATCATATTGGAGATAGTGCCGACAGCCATGTAAAATAGCTATGGAAGGTTCAATAGCGTAATTGAATTCGAAGATATTTGGTTAAATGAAGGAAACGTGTGATATTTCTGTGATACTTATAATCCTGCCAACGTCGATAGTTTTTCAGGATGGACAAGTTTTGTGACTAATTTTCAAGTCATGGTTACATATGCACAATTGAGCTGTAATATTTCCGAATTAATGCAAGTGCATGTGTTGAGAAACAAGCATAATATGCATACAATCCGTTCTACAGCAATGGACATAACAATGAGAAATACCTTGACTCATGCTACGGACATTTAGTCACTGCATTTCTGTTCATCTCATCAATTCTGTAGGCCAATGGGGAAGTTGAAGAGTAATCCATGAAGTTCTCAGACGAAGTTATGATTTTGGAACATGCACGATTGCTAGTTTCATCACTCGTACAGTAGCAACACGAAAAAAAGCGAGGAATCCTTAGCTAAAAAAATCCTTAAGTTTGCATATATATATAGTGCCGACAACCATGTAAAATAGCTATGGAAGGTTCAATAGCGTAACTGAAATCGAAGATATTTGGTTAAAGGAAGGAAACGTGTGAAATTTCTGTGATATATATATATATATATATGTAGCCTATATTATATCCTGCCTTTCATTATAAGGAAAGGATATATTATTTACATTAATGTACCCTATGCCTATCCATAATAAATAAAATTATAATTCTGTCTGTGCACTTTCACATTTTAAGTACAGTACCAATAGTTCGTTTTTATCTCAGATCAGGTGTACAAGTCCGTCTGCTTGTTTGTTACGACATAACGGGAGAATCACTGAACAGTTATTTCCGTTATTTTATGTCGTTTACGTACGAAGGGAGTTCAATATTTAATGCAACACAATTTTTTTCTAAAAGCAGGCTGGTTTTATTGAGGATTCAAATACACCATGTTATTCCCCAATCATTTTGCTACAATACCCTATTTTCAACACATTCTCCGTTCAACGCTACGGCCTTACACCACCGTATTGTGAGGGTCTGTATGCCTACATGGTACCACTCGACTGGTCGATGTCGGAGACAACGTCGTGCTGCATCGGTAACTTCCCCATCATCCGTATAGTGCTTCCCACAGAGTACATCCTTCATTGGCCCAAACAAATGCAAGTCAGAAGGCGCGAGATCCGGGCTATAGGGTTGATGAGGAAGAACAGTTCACTGAAATTTTGTGAGCTCCTGTCGGTACGCAGACTTGTATGAGGTCCTGCGTTGTCGTGGAAAAGGCTCACCGTGCTTTTGTCTATTGCCAGGTCTCCAGTAGACATTCTGCCAGCGCCTATGCATATTTGTGATGCCCTGATTTTCCGAAGAAAAAATTCAATAACTGTTCTCTGTTTGGTACGCACCTTCGTTACAGACGCCATTTTGAAGGCTAGTTATAGCGCTGTCACCTAGTGGAAACTAATGAAACTCTACGAGACAAAGCAGGAATATTCAAAAATGTTCCAAACGAAATTCCAATTTTTAAAAACCGAAATTGCCACGAAAAAAAAATGTGCTGCATTATATATCGAACGCCACTCGTATTGATCTTATGTTGCGATAATTTAATAATTGTGATTATTACTAAATATGCCAAGGAAGCGTGTGAAAAATCAGAGGACCGTGGTAGGTACAAAACATGTACAAATATTTGTCAAGTTTTAATAAATGAACATATTGTATTGTAAAAATAATTTGCAAGGAAGACCAAAAAAGGAAAGATTGAAACTCCAAGAAAATAGAAAAGTCAGTACACAACTAGTTTATGTTTTCTTTTGTTTCGAGCCACCAAATTTTTGTTTGAACATGGATTTCAGACGATAATGCATATCGAATACAAATGACACCAAAGTAGAGATTAATGCCAAAAAACCTGAAAAAAAAGCGGATCCGAATGGGAAAAAATAGCGATGAGGAAGGCGAAACAGGGACGCGCAGCTCAACCGGCAAGAGAAAAGGGAAGAGAATAAAACGGGAATAAGCACAACAAAAATAACTAAAGGGGAAACACCAATGACGGATTGAACGTTCCACTGAGTCAATCACTGCGTTTTCAGCCACTCAAAATCTTCATGATAAATCACTGCTGCCATGGCACAGGGGAAAAAAAATCAAAGTTTTTAAATGGCCAGGCGAAAATACCATAAGGGCTTGATGCTTGAAGGGCCACTAAAAAGATATTAAAATTTGGATAACATTCTTAGCTCACCATCTGCCCTGTAGAAAGAGTTCCAGTTAAAAGCAGCGTGAGCAGCACGCTGCGAAAAAAGCAATCAAGAGCATCCACACACCAGCACAGTCGAATCCCGGACTGAAGAGTCGGGTTTTTTTTTCGGGGGGGGGGCCCCCGAAGCCCGCTCCCCCCGCGTGACCATCGACTCAATCTACATGGCCTCCGACATGCTATTATTTCTAAGAAGAAGAAAGAGATAGCAGGGAGGAGTGGGAGGTGATACAAGGAGTATCTGCCGGTTTCCGAGTCAGACTCGCTACCACGGCAAGAGTTTGTGTTAGGTATATGGTGTTGAAGTATGGTATTGAAGGGTCAGGGAAAAACCACATAGGCAGAAAGAAGAAAGAGCCTACATGTAAAACCTGACATCTTGTGATAGCACATGCAAGGATGTGGGCTGGATAAAGTCCAGAGGTTGTGTTAGTTAGGAATAGGTGTCATGCAATCATAACCATTTCCTTGCAGTTTTTGTTATTATGGGGATCAGTCCTTCTTGTCACTGCCGGGTCGGCTCGGGTCTGCTAGCGTCTGGGCTTTGGGCCACAGGTTCGTCCCATTGTCCAGCAGCCAGCAGTCCCTGGTGCCAAGTCTCCTTTTGGAGAGGGGGGAATTAGAGCCAAGCCTTGTATGCAAGGGGCTATCTTCTTCCTCCTGTCGATGTCCCTCTATGCGGTGTTGTTTGAACACACTTGTCACTGCAGATCTAAAACTAAGGTTATTAATAACATATGTATATACAAGTTCTCATTGGAGTGCCGGCTGTTTGCCTGCTTTCATGTCCAGCGTTCAACCTAGATTGGAGTGAAGTAACTTATTAGACAGATAGTTATTAGTGCTGCTTATAGGGCGCGGGATGGTGTTCCGCTCCCATGTCTCTGTAGGGGGGCGGGGGTGGATTGATACGTCCTTGGCCGTCTGGCTGCGTTGCCGTCGTCTTCTTAGGTTGTATATTTTGTCAATCTTCCTCACCTGGTCCCTGGGTCTAGGACAGCTGAAACATATTTACTTATTTACATAGGTGTCTGCAGTGTGTGGGTTAATGTGGTATATAGGTGTCAGCTTGGCGGGAGGGGGTTGGCTATCGACCCCTCGCCCACCCAACCCTGTGGCTGAACAGAATGTGCTTGGGTGTAGGATACTTTTTGTACAGATCGACGTCGTAGCGTCCGATCCCGCTTATTAACGGGTTGATCTTATTACTCCATGACTTTCTGTACATGTTTAGTGTCTGTTTACGTATATGGTGCCTTATTGAGCTGACTTTCGCAATACTGCGTAGTTGGCGTATTGGCGTGTCGAAAGGGAGTCTGGTCGCTGCTCGTAGGCATTTATTTTGTATTAATTCCAGCTTATCCAGGTTCGTCATTGCAGTGAACCCCCACGCTGGGGCTGCGTACATGATTATTGGTCTGATTAGGGCCTTATAAATGTTTATGGCTACTTCCGTGTTAATACTGGACTTTTTGTTCAGTATAGGATATAGCTGGTTAAGTCGTATGTGTGCTTTTCTTTGAATTTCATTGATGTGGTGTAGCATGGTGAGTTTTCTGTCTAGGACTACTCTTAGGTATTTGACTTTGTCATGCCACACTATATCTTCGTTGAAAAGCTTTAGCGCTTTTATGTTGACTGGTTTGCGTGTGAGTCTGTTCTTCTTAGTGAACAGCACTGCTTGGCACTTGTCAACATTGACCTTGATGCGCCATTTCGTTAGCCAAGGCTCGAGAGTTCTTAGTGCTACTTGGAGCCTCTTTCGAGCGCACGCTAGCTGTGGATGTTGAACTGTGATAGCGGTGTCATCAGCGTAGAGGTGTGTGGTAGTGAGTTCGGTAGTAGGCATGTCGTTTGTATACAGGACGAAGAGGATTGGGCCGATAAGGGACCCTTGGGCTACGCCCGCTCTAATCCTGCGTGTACTTGACAGCGTGTTATGTACGTCTACTTTGAACTCTCGGCCCTCCAGATAAGATTTAATAAGTCTTATATAGCCTGGGTGGAATTCGTGGTCTATTAGTTTCGCTAGTAGGCCTTCGTGCCAGACTTTGTCAAATGCTTTCTGGATATCAAGGAAAACCGTTCCTGTGTCTCTTCGTTTGTTGAGACCTATGGTGGCTTGTTCTATGAATCGAGTGAGCAGTTGTGGTGCAGAATGAGCGTTCCTAAAGCCAAACTGCTCGTTGCGAATTATACCTTTTTCCTTGATATGCCCTATTAACCTTTTCAGTAGTATTTTCTCGAATACTTTACTGAGGGCGTCCAGAAGGCTGATGGGCCTGTAGTTGTTGGGGTCTGACTTGTCTTTGCCTGGTTTTCCAAATACGAGGATCCTAGCCCTTTTCCATTGTTCAGGGTAATATTGGAGTCTGAACATTGCATTGAAGATGCTGGTAAGTAGTGTTAGGGCTTTGAGAGATAATTTCTTAATTATTATATTCTGGATCTCGTCTGGGCCTGGCGCCTTCTTGGAGTTAAGATGACCTTTAATCCACTTAATTTCGTGTATATTTGTCCTCTTAACCTCCGGCTTAGGTGCGTTTTCAAGGAATTCTGCTACCTTTGCCTCAGTTTGCCTGATGAAGGCTGGGTCAGATGGTATTTCGTTTGGAGTGAAAGCCGCCTCTATGGAGTCCGCTATGATTTCGGCTTTGTTACGGTTCTCGTATACTGGGCCGTTAGGTTCCTTGATGGTAGGTATGCTGTGTGTTTCTCGCGTGAAGTGTCTCGCTAAGTTCCACACTGGCCTGGTGTTGGTGTCGAAAAGTTTGAGGTGGTTGTTCCACTTTTCCGACCTGTATTCCAGTAGTTGAGTTTGAATTTCCGTGTTTAGTTCGTTTTTCATCTCGCGGTCTTCGTCTCTGTGATGTCGAGCCCAGTTACGCCTGTGGCTGTTGCGCCTGCGTATTAACTCTTTTATGTGCGCTGGAATCTCGAAAAGAGGTGATTCTCTGTGTTTGCTTAGCGGTATGCTCGCAGTTGTGGCTGTTTGAATTGCTTCTACGAGGGTTTTGACTGCTTCGTCAATTTGGGCTGTGCTGTCTATTAGCATGCCTTCGCTTCCCTGTAGGAGTGTGTCTAGCTTGCGTTCGAATTTGCCCCAGTTGGCTGCTTTATAGTTGAGCCGGCGTCTGGGGTTTTTCTCATATTCCTCTGGGTTCGCATCTAGTGTAAATATCACGGGTTGGTGCCTCGACCCCAGGTCGTTCACTACCTTAATGCTATGCCTTTGAGGAATATGTCGCAATAGGGCTATGTCAAGTATGTCGGATACGTGATCGTTCGGTGCTAGGAACGTGGGCTCACTGGGGGCTGTTACCACATAGTCCTGGGATAGCATGTGGTCATACAGCCTTGTGCCTGCTGGATTTGGTTTCAGGCATCCCCAGGTGGCGTGTTTCGAGTTTAAGTCCCCTCCTAGCACTGTGTTTCGATTTAGCCCTAGTACTGTTTCTATGTCCTGAGTGTTAAGGCTTGTCGGTCTGGAGTATGCTGCTATTACATTTATGAGTGTTCCCTGCACTGGTAGGGCTATTCCACATGCCTCTAGCGTGACCAGCTCTGGTATGTCTACCTCCATGTGCTTGATGTCCTTCCTTACCAGGACTGCCACTCCTCCAACTTTGTTAGCCTTATCGCTTCTGTGCATTTTGTAGCCTCTTATAGTGAACTTCCTCCCCGGAGGCAGGAAGGTCTCTGTTAGGAGAGCTACGTGTATTGAGTTCGCGGCTAGGAAGGCTTCGAGTTCATATTTCCTAGACCTGACGCCCTGGCAGTTCCATATTAGAACTCGAAGCTCCTGCGTGTTATTATTATTATTATCTTCGTTGGGTTGTTCAGCCATCCGGGGTTAGGAGTTCGGAGATTGCATTAGCCAGGTCCCTTAGCCAGGGGTAGGGTAGGATGTTGGCCATCATAACCCCAGTGGTTATGGCTACCGACAGGTTCAGGTTCGGAAAGAAGGTTTTCAGGATTTCTTCTATCCTTTCCCTGAACGCCTTTACTGCCATGTTCCCCGCTGGCTGTTGTGCCTGTAACTGTGTTGTTGGTGAGATTGGTGTGGTGAGAGGTGAGGGCGAGGGGGGTGGTGGTGCGGATGCCGGCTGACTATCGGCAGGTTCTCTGCGGGGGGTGGAGCTGGCCTGGGGTGGGCCTTCTAGTAGCTCGGGAAGTGCTGGCGTGGACTTAACCTGCCTTTGTTTGTTTTCTTGGGGCTGGGCCTTCTTCTTGTTCTTGTTTGAGGTCTTAGCTCGGACGGTGGTGGGGGCTGGTTGGGCTGAGGGCCCGTGGTTGTGTTTACCTACCGTCCGTACGGGCTTGAAATTTAAAATGCCTCCGCCTGATGGGCGCTGGTTGTCTGAAGGACCTTGCTTTTGGCCCTTTGTGCCTGACGGGCCTGCGAGACCTGAAGGGTCCTTTGTACCTGATGGGCCTGGGTTCTTCTTGCGTGAAGCGCCTGTGCCTGATGGGCCTGCTTGGGCCTTAGGGTTGCCACGCTTATTACCGTACCCTTTGGCCCTTTGCCTTGATGAGCGGCTTCGTAGTCCTTGCGGCTAGGACAGTCTTTAAAATTGGCCGCGTGTTTTCCCCCGCAGTTAGCGCACTTAGAGTACGCGGGGTCGTTGCCGTGGGGGCAGTCGCGGGACAAGTGGGAGGCGGCGCATCTGCGGCATCTGGGCTCCAGTCGGCACGCCGCCCCTGGATGGCCATGCCTCTGACACACTCCACATTGGGGGCCAGTGGCTGGGGGGCGGTATGGCTCGACCGACACCAGCATGTTCGCGAGCATCCGCATTTTCCGCAGATTGTCCGCGTCTGGGGTATCCGCCACTGCAACTAGGAATAGGTTGCCCTTGGCTGGCCTATTCCCTGCTCGCATCCGCACAACGGAGAATGCGGGGATATCCTGAGCTTTCAATGCAAGCTGGATTTCGTCCGCATTACTTCCGTTAACGGGGGTCCTCACTACGAACCGCTTCATAGTGCTATTGGGCAATATTCTTACAAATGTAATATTTAGCCGTTTTAGCACCTCGATAGCGGTTTCGTAGCTCTCAAAGCTCGTCATGTGCAGCCGAATCGCTAAATGTGCGTCTACTCTCGGCCTAGAGAAATAATATTTTCTCTCTTCATGCGGCAGCTTTTTGAGGAGCTCCGTTTCAAGTGTCTTGGTGTTGGTAGTGTAGACCGTAAGGGGTGGGGGGGTTGACCCCTTACGGGTGATCTGTTTCTTCTGTTGTGGTGGTGGAGGTAGGCTCTGACGAGTCTGCCTTGTGTGTGTGGAGTGCTGAGGTTGGGTTGAGCCGATAGATGTTTTGGTGCTACTATCGACTCGGGTACTTGGCTTATTTCTCCCGCCTGCCTGGGCCTTGCGGCTCAGGGGCTGAGTTACTTTTCCTTTCCCCTTTCCCTTCCCCCTCTTCCTCCCTTTTGCCTCCCTGAAGCCGTCACCCTGGTTTCCCGGCTGGGTGGCTGGGACCTCGGGTTCGGTCACCCCGTGCTGGCTGGGTCCCTCTCCCTCGGAGCTCTCAGATTCGGCCTCCCGGGATGCGCCTGAAAGGTCGATCACCAGTGGGGCCTCGTCCGACTCCGAGTTTCCCGCTCGCCCGGGTGGGGGTTGGACTGTAGTTGGCGCCATCCGCCGAGTCCGTTTCGCCCTCTTCTTCCTTCCCTTGTGCACTGTTGTCTTCGCGCTCGGGTTTGCGGAACTGGGTCCCGCTTTCCCGGCGTCCGACTGGCTGACCACTGGGTTGGGTTTGAGGGTTCGGTTCGTGTTGGGGGTAGGAATAGCCTCCATTTTGTTTTCGTGTTGCTCCGCAGCCGCTAGCTCAGTGGAGCCATACGACTGTTCCTTCCCGTGTTCGGGTTCCGGCACATCAGGGGCTAGCCCCGGTTCCCGGTCGCCCGAGCACAACGTCACGCACTCCAGCTCAGCTTCCAGGCTTCGCCTGCTCTTATTTCGGGGGTCAGCCCTGTGGCTGGCTGGCCGATTGGGGAGCGGCTGCACTGGTATGTGCGAGCTGGCTTGTACTGACGGGGTGGTAATCGGAGATGTCGTGGTGTAGGTAGTAGTGGTGGTGGTGGCGCACGCATAGTTGCGCACAGCTTGCCCCGTCAGGTAAACGTTTCCCGTCAGGTTTATTTGCTGTGAGTCAGGGGTAAAGCCTGCTCCCAGCTCCTGCACATTTCGTTTCCTGCTCTCGGAGCTCGCTAGGCGCTGAGTCACCTCCAGCTCCCGCTCGGCCGGGTCATTGACCCGAGCGAGGACCGGTAGCGACAAGCTATGCGCGCTTGTAGTATTCCACCCTGCAGACATGTGCAATATATTATTATTAAACAATATATTGCCGGTGGGAGTATTTGGCGGGGGGCGGCGCTGTGATAACTGCGCTTTGCCCTCCGCTGATGTATTGACGGCCGTAGAGTGGTCAGAGTGCCGTAAAAACGACAGCTCCTCACTCTCCGTCATTTCTGGAAGTTCTTGTAGTTTTGTCTGTATGGTTCCAGGCTTGCCGACAAATTGCTCTTTACGAAGCGTGACATTGCTCTTTTCTGAAAAACAAGCCTGGTCCCGTGTGTGTAGCTGTTGGGACATACGAAATCGAGCTAGTGGACGCGGGATTATCCCTTGTTACGGGGGTCCCTGGCCCACGGAATCCCTATCTAACCCTAGGTACCGAGAGGCGGTAACCGGCTGGGACAGGTAGTGTATTCTCTCGAAGTTCTCGGTGAAAGGAAAGAGAGAGCGCAGCGAGAGGCACGTACGTGCTTCCCCTACGGCAGTCAACTCGTCCTTAAAAAAAATTTTTAAATAGTTGTTTTTGTACGTAGGTGGATCAAAAGGTTAGTTGCACTAACGCGCCGCAGCAGCACGCTGTGTGTCGCAAACGTGTGCACAGCGGAGAAAGGGACAGACATAGCCCACACGTCTGTTAGGCAGGCCGCTGTGGTGTCTCGTCTAGTATTGTGTGAATAGCGGCCAAATGCAATGGCGCGTCAACTGGACGTTCACTCCAAATATGAGTTGCGTGCGACAATCCGATTCCTATGGGCCAAAAGGAAGAATTGCACGGACATTCATCGTGAAATTAGTGCTGTGTATGGGGAGCGGGCCATTTCCCGGCAAGGTATCGTAAAGTGGTGTCAGCAATTCGAAGCCGTACGCACGGATATCAAAGACAACCATTGCGAAGACAGGCCCGCAACTCCAGGACCCGTGCAAAGGTCAACAATGTGAATGCGATCATTAGACAGAACCGGCGCATTAAACTGAGATAAATCGCGACGCAGCTGAACATGTCGTATGGCAGTGTGTTCGCCATTGTTCACGAGGGCCTTGGATATCGTAAGCTGTGTCAAAGATGGGTCCCACGTCTTCTCACCGATGAGCACAAGGGACAACGTTTCCAATCCTCCCTGGCATTTTTGCAACGCTATGCCGCAGACGGCAATGGGTTTCTGCGGCGAATCGTCACAGGCGACAAAACGTGGCTCCACCACTTCACCCCCGAAACGAAGCGAACATCAATGGAATAGGTGCACCCCTCATCACCACAACGAAAGAAGGCCAAGGTTCAACCTTCAGCCGGTAAGGTTATGGTGACAGTGTTCTTTGACATGGAGGGTTTGCTGCACGTGGAATTCATGCCGAAAGGAACGACGATCAACGCGACGTCGTATTGTCAAACGTTGCACCGGTTGCGTAAAGCGATTAAAGAGAAGCGCCGGGGGAAATTGAGCGCCAGTGTGATTTTGTTGCACGATAACGCATCACCTCACAAGGCCCGCCAAACGAGAGAACTGCTGCAGCGTTTCAAGTGGCAGGTCTGGCAACATCCACCCTACAGTCCCGACCTAGCGCCATGTGACTTTCATCTGTTCGGTAAGCTCAAAACGGAGCTCGGTGGTCGACATTCCCATACCGATGAGGAGGTGAAGGCCGCTGTCTCCGAGTGGTTGCAGAACGCTGGAGGTAATTTATATGCATCCGGCATGGACAAATTGGTTGTGCTTTCGCAGAAATGTTTGGAGTCTCTTGGAAACTATGTGGAAAAGTAATGTTACAGTGTATGTCGTTATAGTCGTGTTGCTGTTGTATAGATGGTGTAATAAATGGCCATAACTGGGAAGTGCAACTTATTTTCTGATCTGCCCTTGTATATCTCAAAACTCTTTGTTTTTTTACATCTGCTGTTTTAGAAAAAAACCCATTAATTTTATCAATAATGACAAGCTGATTGACCAGTAATTATCTGCTTTATGTTTATCATAATTCCAACATCAGATGATGGCCTAGCAGACAAAGTCTCTCATAGTGCATTGTCACTGCCTGTGGCTCCAAGCAGCCTACGCGGTGGCCTCCACTATATGCACTAGCCATGTGTCTTCATAGGTGTGCTAGTTACCAACTGATGCGCCCAAGTTGGCACACTGGGGAAAAATGCTGGCAACCAAGAATGAGTTAGCTAGAAAATTCGTAATGTCCAATAATGGACCATTTATACTGGAATTATGAATTTGCTCATTCAGGACAAATATTTCAGGGTTCCTGTGGGAATCAATATCTAAATCATTATGTTTATCACCATTTCCTTTGTACACTGGGGTTACTATAGCAACTTCCCATTCATATGGTATAAGCACCGCCGTCTCAATCTCTATATATACTGCCTGCTCTATGCCGCGAGAATTTCGTTTACAGCGACATTGCAGATGGCAGCACTTGCCGCACCCAGAGCACATGTTAGTTAAATGAGAGTTCGTCCGTAACACCAATATAAAATGAGAAGTAACCGTTAACATGTTACTAATTGAGAAGATAAGGCACATACAGAAACTAACATTTCACATTTGAGCTTGGGTTAAGATATAAAACCAAACCCCATGGCACTACAGCCCTTGAAGGGCCTTGGCCTACCAAGCGACCACTGCTCAGCCTGAAGACCTGCAGATTGCGAGGTGTCGTGTGGTCAGCACGACGAATCCTCTCGGCAGTTATTCTTGGCTTTCGAGACTGGGGCCGCTATCTCACCGTCAGATAGCTCCTCAATTCTAATCACATAGGCTGAGTGGACCTCGAACAAGCCCTCAGGTCCAGGTAAAAATCTCTGACCTGGCCGGGAATCGAACCCGGGGCCTTCGGGTAAGAGGCAGGCACGCTACTTGGGTTAAGATATAGAAACGTAAAATATATACAATTTTACCAGTTACGGTAGATAGCCTATATTAGGATCATCCCACTGCTGCATGGTACATAAACATTGCAGAATCTTCTCGACACGAGTAACAAAGCACCTTTTCAGTCTTTTTCTTACTGTTATTTACCAGCAGTGGATGCAGAAAATGTTCTATCACTATTTCGATGACCCTTTGTTCACGACCAGATTTCATGATACGTTTGATAATACATAATGCAGTGCGGGCGTCCGTCATGTCATTACATCCACTGCACTAAATGTAGCTTCTATTGCATCTCCAGACAATCATTAGTGAGAACATAAAATAACCGATTTTGTAACAGATAAGACACATACTCCACTATACACTATACAGTTAACGAGACATCTGCCGTCTCATTAGTACACACTTCAGTTTTCCAAGTTTTGATTGCAACTGAATTATTTTAACGTACTCAATGAAATCATCATTCAACCATTGTAATGTTTTATCTGGTGGTGAATAGAAATGCACACAATCTGGATTGTTTTGCCGAATGTGCTGAGTTCTGTCAATGACGTCATGAAATGTGAAAAATTTGTAAATCGATTCCATGAAGCGCACCGTCTTTTCCGCGAATGAAAAGTCTACACATGTGTTTATAAACGTGCATGGTTTTCTTTCATGAAACGAATAGCAGCAGTAACCGCTGGGGAAATATTTGTACAGCAGAACATTTATCTTTCCAAATTCCTCTGTTTATTCATAATACTGAACAGGCTTGGATGTCAAGCCTCTCTGCAAGCGATGAACTTCTTTCACATATTTGGAGGTGATGATGCCATTGCTGTCATTTCACTATCTAGGAACTGGGGCCTCACATTTATCAAATGCTAAGAGTGAAAACTGAAAAGAAGTTTACGACTAGAATAATATGGATGAGTCACACAGGTCTCACTTTTCCCTCTCCAAAATATTTAAACATTGGTTCTATGATTGCCAGTCAACGGCATTAATTATTTATGAACTAAAAGGGATAGATCAGAGACTTCTAAGTCTTTAACGAGGTAGTAGGAAACAGAAATAGAGAACTTCTTAGAAAGTCCATTTACAACAAATCACAACAGTTTATTCACGAGAGCAGGAGATTTTCAAATATCTGTGGCGCATACACCTTCGACACTGACCACGCAAGCGAACTTGTCACTTGTTCGGTCATAGAGGAGCCTTAAGTAATTACCCATTTAAACAGCAATCACTGTTACACTCCTCTCTGTTGGTCTTAGAGTTTTATATTCAGCTCTAAGTCTTTCCTTCACTAATTGGGAAATCCCGACAAACACTATCAACATTTGCTATTTAGGTTACCTGTCCAGAGTACTTTGTGACGGAGCTGACACTAAACCAGGAGTGCTGCCATATTCGTAACCGTTTAAGATAGTATTCCCCACACCACATAGTACCGTGTGATTTGTTCTGACAGCGCAGATTTTGTCTTGTGAAAATTATGGATTTGATTTAAATGATTAACGGTCTTTTGTTCAATTTCTGGGTTGTCTTCGAAATTCCTCTGTAGTCTTTTAACTTCATTATGGTTAATACCAATATAAATGGTCATCACTTCATCAGTTAGTCATCAGCTGTTATCGCAGTCTCAGAATTCTCGAGTGGGGCCTCTAATGTCTGATTTACTGATCACTGCTGTCATTGTTACCCGTTGGAATATTGACTTGGATTGAGACATCGTTGTTCACATGAATTTCATACTCATTTTGGTTTGAAGGTAATGGGGATAATTCAAAGACTGACTACGCACGCTCTCTGGCTTCTATATATTTTTCTTTTGGTTTTATCTTTTATCTCCATCTCTAAAATTCAGGCTACAAACATAAGAATAATCAGATGAGATCCATTGACAACCCTTGGTTGATTCTTGCCTTGATATAGCGTTGCACCCGCCCATGTAACGGTCAGTGCCAAGTTATCCCGGTAGCTCTTGATTTCTTCTCAGGGTATTCCATTTTCCGCTCATAAAATCTGTGATTTTATATATAGTTATTTTACGTGGTTTCGGATGAGAATCAGTCCGCTGGGATACGCGTCACGGGAGTATCTACACGCTCAAGTAAGAACCTGCGGCTGATAACTTCAAAAGGAATCTCTTTCCATTTATGGAACTAATCAATTGCTTATATCTACAAAACTTATTAACTAACTTACAAACTAGCCGTTACCCAAACAGAAATTAAGACACAGTCACTTACTAAAGAAAAATATAAGATTATTTATAGAATAAATAATGTTCAATGTAAGATAAAGTGAAATCTGGGTAGTATTATCTGAGTAATATTTAAGCATGAAGGATTAGAGTCAGCGCTGGCTCAAATAAAAATAAACAATTAAGCGTTAAAATATTTACATTCTTTCTTGTTTAATGTTCAAATTCATATTAATATTTACTTCAATATTCGTAGCCATGTTCCGAAAAGTAATTGATTTTCTCCAAATATATTCAAGAGATCACTGAGCAATCACGATATCAATAAAAATACACGTTGTGAATACTGTCACGCTAATTATTTAAATTATTCTCACAACATTTAAGTCATCTTGCTGAGATAAAAATGAATGGTTTGCTAACTTGAAACGTAATAAAATTAAATGGGAAAAAGTCAGATTGTAAATGTAAATCTGCTCATATCTTCACTTAAGTATTTCCCAAACAAACTCTTGCGTGAGTATTAAATCGTAGAAGTGTTCTCCAACCTTTCCATTCATAAATTTGAACTCTGATTTATCTCGAGTACGCACAAATAACAACTTACGGGCTAAGACAATACCTCCCTAAAGCCTACGACATATGGCTCCTAACTAACCATTATCATATTCTTCATATTTAAAATACTTCAATTGAAGTCATTACTGCATGAAAAGAAATAAACATCTATCTAACTATTCAAGTAGTTTCCAATCCACACACTCCTCTATCAACGGCTCAATGTGCTATAGCAATCTGCTCTTTCTCAATATCTCATATGTATACGAGCTACTCAACTCGTATGGACAGTATAGAATGAAATTGTTACGTGTTATACTGTAACGTCACCGCACCAAAGAATATCAGATGTATACTAAGTCATGAGCCTAGTAAACCATATATTAAAGCACTCTCTTATACATGGTACCTGCCATTTACCAATGTCAGACATAAATACAACTGTCACGATACACAATTCTACCATAATACATGTCAATCTTACCTTAAAATGGTCATCTGCGCGAGGTTCACACTTTGACATATTCTTTCCAATATGGCACAGAAACTCACCTCGTAATACTAACACAACGTTTCCTCGTCGAATAGCAATTCTTATTCTTACCGTAGAATATAAACAAACCTCTATACTTCATCTATTCATCAATATGCTCCAATAAATAATCACATTTCAACGCCATTCCAACATACATTAACATAGCACCGGCTTACATATTGCCGTATGCATATAGCCATTACACCCAAAACTATATGCCAAACATTCTAGAATTGCCTTGTAAAATACGCATTTAATAACCTTTATCTCAAAAACAGCAGTTTGAGTTCAATGCCCTCTTTCTATGAAGAAAGGAATACGTAACTTGACAATATTCATCTGTATCGCGCAGGTAATTCGTGACGTAATCTATGTACAGGTAAGCGAGATTAATCGAAATTTCACTAGTTAAATAGACTCATTGCTACTAGGTCTTCTCAAATAACACTTCTTTCTTTTATCCAAGCTAGTTTCTACTGTATGTATGCAAGTGCGGTAGCCTGTATACGTTATAATAGAATTCTAAATCTACACTTCCATCTTATCTTATAGCCTTAAATATCTCACACTTCACTTTATATTTCACACACGTTCTTAATTAATTCATAAATAACACCAAATATTCAGCACATGCCGAGTTAGATTGAGGATGCAGATTACAAGAAACTACTCTACTAAAGAAATGTATGGACTTAGCTCGTCAGTTGCTACGTTTGGTCTGGTTGTTGCTCCAATCCTCGGTTGTAGTTAGACCCTCCGATCGGATCTGGATCTCTGGCTGGATAGCGTCTTCCTGGTCATCAGCTGGTCACATGGCTCGCCGGTCCACTCCACATCGTCCGGTCTTTTGGTTGGCCGGTGCTCATCCTCATCATCCTGTCCACTGGTTGGCCGGTCCAATCATCATCAGCTGGTCCTCTGGCTCGACGGTGCATATCCCCAGTTCAGTCCATCATGTAAATTTAGCAGACAGTCATCATTTCGAATCTGCAGACAACGAAGAAAATTCCTTTTGCGGAGTAATCAGTCATGTTATATTCCATATTTCTATTACTTATTATAAACGACGAAGTTTTCTTCGGTTGGAATAATTTCACCGTAAATAGATATTAAGTTTACTAGCACAGTGGTAACTATCTTCTCGTATGAAATTATCACTTCTGCAATATGGTGAGTCCCTTTTTCTTCAATCGTAGAGCGGTTGCTCACGGATCCAAGTCAGACGTATCTCACCACAAGTTATTTATTTCTATAATATTTCGTCTCCTTTTTCTAGCATACGCCGGTGAATTATTTAATCGTATGTTATCGCCGATTGTAAATAGTTAATATCCTCCTCAGTAGTTTTGGATATTCTTCAGTAGTGAAGCTTCGCTCGTATCTGCGTCTTACTTCTGCGGATGCAATTTTTAGAGTATATTCTTAAACAATCCTTCCGCTGCTATATATTTTTTTTAAACAATTCAAACTGAGCCTCTACTGTTCTACAGTGTCTTCCAAATCAGTCCGTTCCGTGACGTACATAGCCTCCTATATGCTGTATTAATAAGAAGTTTATTGCCTTAGTAGATCGCATGGGCCATACCTTCCTACGCCGCCATTTTGTAACTGGTCTACGAGATGCGAACGGGCACAGCGTTAAGCCAATTTTTACAAAATTATTTACTTGGGAGGATTTCAGGAATCTTCACACCTGAAGAATTTGGATTTCTTGCTATGATATACTGAGAGGAACACAACAATTCATCATTTTATAATCTGTGACACACACATAAATGCTGGATGCAAACGCACTGGAACACAACAATGTGGGTACAGAGATAAGTTGGGTGCGTTAGCTGGCGCCCCTAGCGGAGGTTTGCAACACTAAGAGCTCACGCTGATGTGATAAGCATGTTAACGGCATAGCAAAGAGCAGGCAGTATATAGGATTCAGACGGCGGTGGGTATAAGCTAGAGGAACCTATTTGTGGTGAAAATTTTTGCCTAAGGTCATAGTTTTTGTTCCGAGGTTCCTGTGGAACAGCAGAAGTGAAAGAAGGTGCTGGGATGAACAGGTCTCAACTTACGAAATTAAAGTTAATTTAAAATTTAACAAAGGTTATATTTTCTTTTCGAGATCGAGAAATAACAAGTACAACAGGAACTTAGTTATATATATATCAACAAGTTAAGAATGTACAATTACAGTTTATTAATGGCTTTTGGGCTTCGAGCCCCAGAATCACAATCCCTGAGCAATGAGCCCAACATTACTTATACACAAGGTTCAACAAAGGGGCAGAAAACCCCAATCATACCAAGGAGCTCTAGCTCCCAATTACCCAGTAAAGCCTGCTCGAGACACACAGAAACGAAATTTAAGAAAGAGCAACCCGCTCTCAAAGTTCAAGCCAATTCAAAGGCCACACCAAACTCGACTTTCAAGCTGCCATCCGGGCACACAAGAACAGGGGTAATTATACCCAACCAACTGAGGCCTATTCCATAAAGAAACAGGACAATTACATGGCCCCAAAATACCAACTTGAGTGGAGGTGTAACTAGCACTCCAAATACACCTTTTTAAAACCCATTTGGCTCTTAGGCCGCTTATGCAAGGGCTAATCCCATACTACGGAGGTGACATGATAGGAAAATTAATTACATTATGAAACGAAGAAAAACAGTTATGAAAACGTAGTCACCTCAAAAACAATATGAGAGGGAGCTCGAGAGGGTAGGCACTCTCTATCCCGATTTGTAGTCAAAGAGGCAGAATTTTATACCAAGTGTCTTTTACATTTTAAAGGAAAGTTAGATGATAAAAGTTTCGAACCTGCCCCGAGGGTTAAACTGCTGAGCTAGCAAGCAAAGAAATTATTAAAAGGCCATTACCTGATGGATGAACTGCTGCCCGAAGAAAGAGGCGCTTCCCGCCCCCTGCTACATAATCACACTAGGAAAGATGTTACTGAAGTGGCCAGGAGACAAGAAAATCAGCAGTTTATATATCCTCGCGGAAAATTCGAGACGTTTCAAGAATGAGAACCCACACCCCCCTCAACTTTATTGGCTAGGGTCAAGCAACATATCCATATCGGAGAAGACACACATTATTGGTTAAAAATTAATTAAAGAAATTCGGGATTGGCTAAATTCAAAACAAGCAGAAAGAGAAGGGTTATACTGCCAACCCAAAAAATGACTGAAAGAAATTTAACAAAGAACAAACTTATGAACACAAAATTTCTCAAAAAACAGTTCCTTCACTTCGCACCAAGGTGCACAATTGTAGTTCTTCAGTAGTGCCATCTAGAAGAGAATGTTCACACTTCCCACTACAGAGAAAACAAATATAAATCGAAAAAGACACAGTTCAGAACTCTTCAAAATTTACAATAGTGACATCTTCTGAGAAACTTTAGAATTAACATGGTGGTTAAAGTTCAGGCTTCCTCCAGTAGAGGAGTTTCAACTGGCGCAATGTTTGAATTAACGGCGCGGAGGTGTACCGCCTGGTACAGTTTTAAAAAGTTATTTTGGTGTATATTTTGCTACTTTTATTTCTTCATAATTAATTTCACTAAACTTTTTTTCTTTTTGCCAATAAAAGCTAACCAAAAGATATCTGCAGTAAGATATATTTTATTTTTACATATGTACAAAAAACATACATTATCCTTCTGCTGAAAATGCATATTACATTTTATTAAAACATGGATGTTTGGAAAAAATTCATCTTGCCACTTTAACAAGTAAGGCCTAGCCTACGTATATAATTTACACATAAGTCGTACAAGACAGAGATACCATGAGTTCCATATCACTGGATGTCAGAGCTGTTCTCCAGCAGACATTATAATACAAAACATTGAAAATGATCTATCACTCTCAATGTTACTGACTGGCATACATAAAGCCTTCAATTGCAGCTTTCACAAAATGCCCATATTCTAATTTCAGGGAAAGAAGAATGGCAATCACATCAATATTGTTACCTGTTCTACATGAACTACAAATCATATCCCTAAACACTGTGTGGTTCAAGATATTGTGATGTTGAAAGTTCTCATAGGATGGGAATTTGCTTTATTAGATTAGAGCATCATTTTCATTGGTCAATAGCTTCTTGGATCAAAGAGTGATTCCACGTAATTTTGTCATGATTTTTGCTTAAAGGTAAAGAGGTTCATGTTTTTATTCACATTTGTATATTTTTTTCAAAAATTTCTCAATTTTTCACTTTGCAAATAATAAGTTCCCCTGGTATAGCTCTTTCATGCAAACAGTAATCAAATATATACTTCAGATAAGGTACTATATCCTAACCTAATTTTCTTTTAACAACTAAACACCATTCTGACCGATACATAGAATTAACACCGAACAATTTTTTTCCTCAACAGACTAAACAGAAAAGGTCGCTCAGGTATTTGCAGCAAGAAGGGGCTACAACATACTGTATACAGCTCATAATTCAATAAATGCAGTGCATAATGTTTTTAGAGACAGAATAATTAGAGCATGCTTATGGCCACCTTGCTCTCCCACCTTGCAACTTCTATTTATGGGGTAGTTTGAAAGACATGTATACAAGTAAACTCCGCAACATAGAAGAACTGAAAAATGCAAGTTGAAGATTCATGAGATGAAATGCAGAGAGGCAACAAGAATAACCTTACAAGCTACATCGGTCTAGATGCTGAGGGAAACCATTTTCACCACTTACTGCAATGGGATAAGTTTTATTGTTTTTCAATCTAAATGGTTAGCGTGCTGGCCTTTCATGATTTACTCTGTCAAAGGCCTTGGGTATGTCAATAGCAATACAGTCCATCTGACCTCCTGAATTTTTTAATCATTAAGTTATTGTACACCTAAATGGTAAAAGTTTTTTATACAGGCTATAATGAATTCATCGAAAGTATTATGGAAACAGTGATGAAGCCCTAAAAAATAACATTTTTGGAAATAACCATACTAAAGGGAGATTCCAATGCAAAAGTGAGAAAATGGGTGTGTGTGTATTTTTTTTCTGTAACTTACCAGCAGAGAGATTGTACACCTGTAAATCACATGCTAAATTTGAGTCAAGGATTGTGAGAGATCAGACTGAAAATATTTTGATTAAAAAGAGATTCAGAAACTGCACTAAGGCACTGAAGACTTACCCTGGTGCTTATGCTCACTGGATCATTATCCTTTGGTTGCTAAAATTAGGCTGAAATTAAAGATCACAAAAATGTTTGTTAGTCCTAAACTTGATATACTGTAAAACTCCAAGATGCAAACATCATGAGAACAATACTGAGACCTCAGTGAATGGCTATCCAACCACAATGAAATGCCAAAGGATACTGAAACCAGTTGGAATCAATTCAAAACAACATTAATGGATACAGGAAATAGCAATACGATACAGGACAAGAGAAAGAGAAAAAATACATGGCTGACTGATGAAATCCTTGATTTGATGAACCAACAGAGGCTGGTAAAAAGAAAGAACTGGGAAAAATATAATTTTAAAAAATCTGCCAGATGATTAGAACAGCAAAAACTGAATGGCTGGATAACCAGTGTAAGGACATAGAAGAATCTGAATCTAAGCATAACACTCCTAACATGCACAGAAAAGTTAAAGAAGCTGCAGATTTACATACTAGGAAGAAAGAAAAGACTCTCATATAACAATCAAGAACAGGTCATTTTTTAATATGAAGAAGAACTGAACAGCTGGAATGTCTATATGACCAATCTTTACCATGATAATAGAGTAACCTTGTTCTTCTGTTTGTGACACAGTTGAAGGACCATTAATAATTCACCAGGAAGTAGAATATGCACACAAAAACTGCAAACAGAAAAGCTCCTGGACCTGATGGTATATCTGCCAAATATTACAAATTCTTAAAGAAGACCAATCATTGAATATCCACTCTAGCATACACCAATGGATACAGTAGCGGCGATTGGAGGAGGGGGAGGGGAGAGGGCATTCGTCCTCCCACTTTATGTAGAAAACGTTACATGTGAATTCCAGTTTAGCTGGCTGAAACTAAGAATTATGGGAATTATTAAAACAAGCAATTTGTACAAGCCCTTTGTCTTATCAGGTAATTCTTTCCTTTATTTTCTTAAATTATTACAAAATTATTAGCGGAAATACGCATAAAATGTTGTTCGTCGCTGCTAACTAATTTGTACAGTACCACAGCAAGTAGTGAACACTTTGCATGTGCTGTGAGGAAGGGTAGCAGGGGTATATTCATTTGCCAAGGACATGGATGCTGAGGTATGAATTACCTACTTGCCGTGCGCATTTGCCAGTCTCTTTTGTGTCTGTTAGTTTCCTAGTGTATAGTCAAATATGAAATGATTTTCAGTAGTATAATCACGCTGTACTTCTATTTAATTGTAATACATTCGTAATATTGTTCCTTTGGTGAAAGTTTTATTGTACAGTATTGAATCAAAATCTCCCAAAACTATTATTACCACATTTAAATTGGTAGGCTGTCAATCTTTTTATCTCCGTGTTGAATTTCACACAGAGAGCATAAAAACTTACTATTATCTACGTTTTTCTTCAGTTGTTATGTATGTAACCCCTCCTCACCCCTCCCCTGCCGCTATATCCCACAAACCCGAGTACTTTGTTGTCTGTACATTTCTGCCCCCCTACTTCTAATTCCTAATCGCTGCTACTGAATGGATCGCCCTTCTGACTGATTGACATCAACTTTCATTCCTATTCCAAAGAAAACAATGGCTAAATCTCATGGAGAATATAGAATCATAAGCCTAATGAGCCATGTTCTCAAAATCTTCCTAAAAGTAATACATGCAAGAATGCAAATGTGAATCATACATAAGTAGTACCCAGTTTGGATTTCCGTAACAAATCTGGCACCAGAGAGGCATTACTGCGGATGCAGGCTTTGGTGCAAAGATGTGTCTGTGGATGTATGCACTTGATTTATTGATTGCAAAAAAGCTTTTGACCATGTGAAAGATGAAACACTGCTGCATATCTTACACGATAATGACCTGGATGGTAGAGAAATCCAAATTATTGCCAACCTGTATTGGAATCAGACTACATAAGTTAAGGGTGATAATGCAAACACCAGATAAGACCAACACCAGTGCTATTGACACAAAGCAAGGAGTGAGGCAAGCCTGTGTTCTATTTCCACTCCACTATCTACTCTGAGAGGGTATGTTTAGAAGCACTTGGAAGTAAAACAAGAGGGCATCATTGTTAATGGGATCACAATAAATAATCTGCAATATGCAGATGATACTGTTCTGCTTACAACAAGTGCTGAAGATCAACAAACATTACTAAGCTGTGTGGTGAAAGACAGTACTGCAGCAGGGTTGTGTTTAAACACAAAAAAGCCCAAAGTAATGGTCATTAACAAATATGTTATTTCAACCTGTTAACCTGACCCTAGCAGGCACATCATTGCAGCAAGTCCAATGTTTTAAGTATCTCAGCACCATACTTGATCAAAGCTGGAAAAAATACTGTTGGAATTAGGTCCCAATTGAACAGATAAGGAATGAATTCAAGAGAATGATTTAATTCCTCTTTAACAGGAACTTTAATATTAATCTCCATTTCTGTTTACTTTGGTGTTATGTATTTTCTGTCTTACTTCATGGTGGTGAGACTTGGACCCTTACAGAGAATTATACCAAAAACTTTGGACTTCTGAGACGTGGTGCTACCAACGCCTGCCCAAAATATCATTGATTAATAGAATACTGAGGTTTTCCAACACCTGAACAAAAGACTAGCAGTCATGCGCAATAACAAACAGAAGAAACTTCAGTACTTTGGCCATATTCTAAAATTGAAGGAAGGAGAAGCAAGGAAAGAGGGGAATATCCCGGCTACGGAATCTACGAGAAAGATATGGACTCGGTACCCCTACTCTTTTCTGACTCGCTAAGAACAAGAATCAGATCATCCTGATGAGAGCCGACACCCGATGAGGATACGCTACAAGAAGAAGACCAATGATTGCTTCCTTTTCACTTTTGATAATACCTCATTTGCTGGACAGCATCACCAATATTTTATTCAAATTTGCCTATAACAGTACTACTGGCTGTGAGGGAGGAAAAGATATAAAACGAAATATGACAAGACACTGAAAGAAGTGATTTACGTAGCCATCCTGAAATTTCCAGCAATTTCTGTACAACTCCATAAAGCAATGTCTATTAAATAACAATTTTCCTAAATGAATCTACAACAATAATTAATACTAAAAATAAATAAATGAGGACTAGGGTGCAAAAGTTGAGTGGTTTGATCCCAGACCACAGCAAATTTTGGCAGCTGTTATGTGTGTTTCTTACCCACCACAGTTTTTATGAACTCATTCCAGATTAAAGCTCAACCAGTACTTCAAATATTTAGCACAAATAATTGCAGTTACACACATCAACAGTACAATTTACAAGTGAAGTTCCACATACAAGTAGATAGGACTGATGTCCCTAAGTTAGTTCCTAAATGATGTAACAAAAAGATATTCACTAAATTTAATTTTTCAAGCAAAAAGATTCTATGCTGGCCTGATCAGGTCCTTCAACAATAAACTAATAATAATAATGATGTTATTGGCTTTATGTTCCACTAACTAAATTTTATTGGTTTTCGGAGATGCCGAGGTGCTGGAATTTAGTCCCGTCTACTGACACGAGGCTGACGTATCTGAGCACCTTCAAATACCACACAATAAACTATGTCCCAAACTCAGAGAAATAACTTGCAAGAAAACAAACCTAACAACTAACAGTCTCTAAGAATTCACCAGTGGAATTTCCTGAGACGAACAGCACTGCTGACAAAGAAGGGTGGTTAAATGGATTGAACACTTATCTCAGCAGTTATTGGTACACTGTATACAAAATGCATAAGGCAATGCTATATGCTATACTACCAAAAAAGTAGAAGCATAACTTGAGTTCTTAAAATTTAGGAATAATATCGATGGAATTAACTTGATATAAACACACAAGCTTTAACTAAAACATAAATTATGTAAAATTATTAAAAAAAAAAAAAAAAGTGGATTGGAACCAGCATTTCCACATTACCATCGAAATGATGGTGACCTCTGAAGTATTTTAGTACTTCAGTCGACAGTGGAAGTGTTAAATTTTAATCTCTTAATGTATATAACAGGTGAAACAACAGGTTTTTTCTTGAACATGCAACCTTCTAGGAATTAAATGTCCCTTAATTGTATCTTAGGCAACATCTTACAGCAATTTTATGTACACATAGCTTGATACAGGCTTCCCCATGCAATGCAAAAACTGTACAAGAGACAGTAAATGAAGCTCATCTTAAAAACACACTGTACTCTTATGTAGTGCAGAGTCCACTTGTCTAATCATTTTTATGAAATGTTACTCTAATGTACAAACTATATGACTTCCTATAGCTGTTGTTGGAGAGCTGTATATCTGACTGGTGCAAGAGGACACTTTCTTTTGAGAGGAAAGGGTGGATGTGATAAGATCAATTACAGACATATCTATTCATCATAATTTTGTATAGACTCATCACATCAAAATTGATACAAATATGTTTTTCAAGTTATGATATAAACTATCGCATGTAAATGGTATATACCAAATATATGACAACATACACCACATAATTACTACTGTCAGAGTGTTCAATAAGGGCTTAAAACTGGACCATAAACAAATTGAGAACATTGGTATCCTATTGAATATGGAGTTATAATCAGCAAGCTGAACACTTCAGGTAGATGGATGGTATTATGTAGGGTAGATAGCTAGTTTCTCAGCAGTGAGGGTTCAAATCCTCCTCCTTCCGTTTTTAAAAAAAATATTATTTTCATTTTGTACTTTAAAAAAAAAATCATCACTGAACTGCATTTAGGGCTGTTGTACAAGTGGTAGATTCCTTATCAATTGTGTACTGAGTCTTTTCTTGAATAATTTCAAAAACTTGGAAAAATTATTGCATCCTTTCTGAAGATTTTATTTTAGCACAACAGATAGGATATAACAGACATAATAAATATTACCATGTAAATACAAACTGCAGCCAAACAAATTACGTGTATCATTGTCAGCATTATGCCGGACCCATTTAACCAAGTAATAGGTACATACTCCACTCACTGGGAATGGTTACAACTTAAGCTTCAAAGGACTGAGAGACGTCTTGTGAAATGATGTCCATTGGAAGGAAACCAACCATGGGATGCTTCAGTGACATCTGATAACATAAGGATAAGTGAAGCAATTAAAACTATCTGCAAACCAGCCATTTTAAGCATCTGCTTCATTAATCAGCTCACTGCTGGTCAAGGAATTGGATGTTGATTCACAACCCCATTGCAACTCTGGCTGTATGAGCTGCTTCCACAATAAATAGCACTTTTAAGATCTACCTAACATGCAGACATAGAGTACATCGAATGTGAAATGTGATCATAATTAATATTGGTCTTCATTATTGCAGCACACATAGGTTTGAAATAAATGCACAAAAATATTTTGCCAGCAGCAGGTTTGGACCTTCAAACACAAAACAAAGTGTAGTCCTTTTACCACCACAGTCATGGAGGTCTGTTGAAGTTGTTCCAATACTATAACCATTTTCAGTATCAACATTTTTGATCAACACAAATGTATTCCTTTCATACGCATAGCATCCTCCTCTGTGAACCATGTGACCTTGCCGCGGTGGGGAGGCTTGCGTGTCCCAATGATGCAGATAGCCGAGCCGCAGGTGCAACCATATCGGATGGGTATCTGTTGAGAGACCAGACTAACGAATGGTTCATCGAAAAGGGGGTAGCAGCCTTTCGGTAGTTGCAAGGGCGGCAGCCTAGATGATTGACTGATACGGCCTTGTAATAATACTCAACATGGCTTAGCTGTGTTGATACTGCTACACGGCTGAAAGCAACGGGAAACTACAGCCGTAACTACCTCCCGAGGACATGCAGCTCTCTCTGTATGAATGATGTACTGATGATGGCTTCCTCCCGGGTAAAATATTCCGGAGGTAAACTAGTCCCCCATTCGGATCTCCGGGTGGGGACTACACGAGAGGGGGCGATCATCAGGAAGATGGATACTGACATTCTGCGAGTCGGAGCGTGGAATGTTAGAAGTTTGAATCGTTGTGGTAGGTTAGAGAATCTGAAAAGGGAGATGTATAGGCTAAAGTTAGATGTAGTTGGTATAAGTGAAGTACGTTGGCAGGAAGAACAGGATTTTTGGTCAGGCGACTACCGAATTATCAACACAAAATCAAACGGGAAATGCAGGAGTTGGTTTAATAATGAATAAGAAAATAGGGCAGCGGGTAAGCTACTACGACCAGCATAGTGAAAGAATTATTGTCGTCAAGATAGACACTAAACCAGCCCACCACAATAGTGTAGGTCTATACGCCTACTAGTTCAGCGGATGATGAAGAAATTGAAACAATATATGAGGAGATAGAAGATTTAATACAATATGTAAAAGGTGATGAGAATCTAATTGTGATGGGAGACTGGAATGCAGTGGTAGGCCAAGGAAGAGAAGGTAGTACAGTAGGAGAATTTGGATTGGGACAAAGGAACGAAAGAGGAAGTCGGCTGGTTGAATTCTGCACTGATCATAATTTAGTCCTTGCCAATACTTGGTTTAAACACCACAAATGACGGCTGTATACGTGGACGAGACCTGGAGACACTGGAAGGTATCAAATAGACTTCAGTATGATTAGACAGAGATTCAGAAACCAGGTGTTGGATTGCAAAACTTCCCCGGGAGCAGATGTGGACTCTGACCACAACTTGTTGGTCATGAAATGCCATCTGAAGTTGAAGAAATTGAAGAAAGGAAAGAATGCAAAAAGATGGGATCTAGACAAGTTGAAAGAAAAGAGTGTGAGGGATTGTTTCAAGGAACATGTTGCACAAGGAATAAATGAAAAGGCTGAAGGAAACACTAAAGAGGAAGAGTGGATAGTCATGAAAAATGAAGTCAGTAGGGCTGCTGAAGAAATGTTAGGAAGGAAGAAAAGATCAACTAAGAATCAGTGGATAACTCAGGAGATACTAGACCTGATTGATGAACGACGAAAATACAAGAACGCTAGAAATGAAGAGGGCAGAAAAGAATACAGGCGATTAAAGAATCAAGTGAATAGAAAGTGCAAGGTAGCTAAGGAAGAATGGCTGAAGGAGAAGTGCAAGGATGTCGAAGGCTGTACGGTCCTTGGAAAGGTAGATGCTGCATACAGGAAAATCAAGGAAACCTTTGGAGAAAGGAAATCTAGCTGTATGAATATTAAGAGCTCAGATGGAAAGCCACTTCTAGGGAAAGAAGACAAAGCAGAAAGATGGCAGGAGCATATCCAACAGTTGTATCAAGGTAAAGATGTAGATAATTTGGTTCTGGAACATGAAGAGGCTGTTGATGCTGATGAAATGGGAGACCCAATTTTGAGGTCAGAGTTTGACAGAGCTGTGAGTGACCTAAATAGGAACAAGGCACCTGGAATCAGTAGCGTAGCCAGGATCGGCCAATGGGGGGGGGTTACAGTTACAAAATTAAGATATAACATAATGAAAGTGCTTGTGCTTGTGCGTGTCTGGTACGTGCATACATGACTGTCATAAGGATACTGATACAAGAGTGAATTACTGTACGTGATATTCAGATTGCAATACACTACAAAATTCTTACTTTAAAATACAGAACAAGAACAATATGATCGAGGTCAGCAGTTTTATCTCAAACGGTATGTTCAGTTTACAATCTAAAATCTAATTTTCGAGGCTTCCTAGAAAATAAATTTAACACATCTGTTGGTTTTACAACTGTGTCTATGTGAATGTTCAAGGGAACCAACCCGTTGAGTCGACTTTCACTTGTGGTATTTCTGAGGTAGGTTTTAAGGCGTCTTAATGTTGAAAATGATCTCTCACTGGCTGCAGTGGTGAGAGGTAGGGTGGCAAACACTCTCAACAAGCAGTAGATTGCAGGGAGTTTATCTTGATCACATAAAAGAAGTTTATTGTTTACTGTCAGTTTCTATTTATTTTATTTTTGTGAAAGTTCAATGGGGGGGGTTCTAACCCCCAGTAACCCCCCCCTGGATACGCCCCTGCCTGGAATTGATGATATTCCCTCTGAATTACTGACTGCCTTAGGAGAAACCAGCATGGCAAGGTTATTTCATTTAGTGTGCAAGATGTATGAGACAGGAGAAGTCCCATCCGATTTTCGGCAGAATGTTGTTATACCTATTCCCAAGAAAGCCGGTGCTGACAGGTGTGAAAACTACCGCACCATTAGTTTAGTATCTCATGCCTGCAAAATTTTAACACGTATTATTTACAGAAGAATGGAAAAACAAGTTGAAGCCGAGTTGGGAGAAGATCAATTTGGCTTCAGAAGAAATGTAGGAACACGTGAAGCAATCCTGACTTTACGTCTGATCTTAGAGGATCGAATCAAGAAGGACAAGCCCATGTACATGGCATTCGTAGATCTAGAAAAGGCATTCGATAATGTTGATTGGACCAAGCTATTTATGATTCTGAAGATGATAGGGATCAGATACCGAGAACGAAGAATTATCTACAATCTGTATAAAAATCAGTCTGCAGTGATAAGAATCAAGGGCTTTGAAAAAGAAGCAGCAATCCAGAAAGGAGTGAGGCAAGGCTGCAGTTTGTCCCCTCTCCTTTTTAATGTTTACATAGAACAGGCAGTAAAGGAAATCAAAGAGAAATTTGGAAAGGGAATCACAGTCCAAGGAGAGGAAATCAAAACCTTGAGATTTGTCGATTATATTGTTATTTTATCTGAGACTGCAGAAGATCTCGAGAAGTTGCTGAATGGTATGGATGAAGTCTTGGGTAAGGAGTACAAGATGAAAATAAATAAGTCCAAAACAAAAGTAATGGAGTGCAGTCGAACGAAGGCAGGTGATGTAGGAAATATTAGATTAGGAAATGAAGTCTTAAAGGAAGTAGATGAATATTGTTACTTGGGTAGTAAAATAACTAACGATGGCAGAAGTAAGGAGGACATAAAATGCAGACTAGCACAAGCAAGGAAGAGCTTTCTTAAGAAAAGAAATTTGCTCACTTTAAACATTGATATCGGAATTAGAAAGATGTTTTTGAAGACTTTCGTTTGGAGCGTGGCATTGTATGGAAGTGAAACATGGACGATAACTAGCTCAGAAAGAAAGAGAATAGAAGCTTTTGAAATGTGGTGTTACAGAAGAATGCTGAAGGTGAGATGGATAGATCGAATCACGAATGAAGAGATACTGAATCGAATTGGTGAGAGGAGATCGATTTGGCTAAATTTGACGAGAAGAAGAGATAGAATGATAGGACACATCTTAAGACACCCAGGACTTGTTCAGTTGGTTTTTGAAGGAAGTGTAGGTGGTAAGAACGGTAGGGGTAGACCAAAGTATGAATATGACAAGCAGATTAGAGCAGATGTAGGATGCAATAGTTACGTAGAAATGAAAAGGTTAGCACAGGATAGGGTGGCATGGAGAGCTGCATCAAACCAGTTCTATGGACTGATGACTCAAACAACAACAACAACAACAACAACGCATAGCATGGTTCCATGCAATAATTCATTTTTACACGGAAACTTCCACTGACCAAAACAGTATTAACCAAAATATCACTTAACCAAAATGGTCAGTTGCTTGTTTACAAGTATATTCTTTGCCCATTTTTCCAAGAAAATTTTTTCTTTTTTTGCAAAAACTGTACATGAGAATTCTGACAGTTCTCTACTTCTGAATCGTGTCCATACTGTTTTCGTTTCTTCATACTGACTTTACATATTGATTCTGTAGTTTTACAATTTTAAAAATCAACAGAAACAATTATCAATGCCATATGAGTTGTTTTCTACTTTTTAACATTAATTTTTTATCTAAAATGTTTGTTATCTAAAACTGCAAAACCCCTTTTATTTTTGTTAATGGAGGTTTCACTGTACCTCCTTATTGCTGGTTTGTTAGCAACGAATACATGTATTTCAAGCCTTGTACCTGCACAAGAATTTATTATTGGATGACAGGGGAGATGTTTTTTTATGTTAGATTATAAAATTTGGGTTGCATAAATCCAAAGAAATAGGAGTGGCCAATTCACCTAGTATATTAAACATCTATCTCAGCAGTTACTGGTACAATGTACATGAAATACACATGGCAATGTCATATGTTATAGCAAATGGTTCAGTCCTCATACACATCATCATCATTCACCAATACACATAGTTTCAAGCAGGCAATAGACTTAACAATTTCTGAGAACATAAAAAAGGCAGGAAACAGTTATGTCATTTAGTATCTATTTCAGTAAGAATTCTCCTCTGAAGTAAGGTACAGGTTAGGTCTTTGATGACCATCAAGCTACTGAATATTATACAATGTGAGAATTGTTACTGTTTCAATAACTTAGTAGAGGTGGATTACTATCTGATGGCACAAAACCTTAGCTACGCATAAAATGAGTTTTGTATGCAGGTGAGTCCATGTGCTGCAGCATAAGTGAGTTAGGAGGAATGTTCACTTTGCTATGGAAGTGTTCACATCGGCTCCTTGTAATTATAACTGTATTGCAAGTTAAGCAATAGTTACCCACTCTACTACATTACCTCCTATCCTTTCCTCTCAACTCTCATGGCTCTGCACAGGTTTATGCCATGAGGTAGTAGTTTACCTCTAACATAAGATAACAATAACATAATCTACCTACGATACGTATTAGCTGTCATGATGATTTGCAATAAAAATTGATCAATACACAGCGAATTCAACAAAAAAAGCAAATCCAAATGTTACCGTTTGTTCTCTACTCTCAGTTCATGAGTGTTGTTCTTGTGTTCATTAATAAAATCAATGCCCTTGTTATCATTACACATTTAATCAAGAGAAGCAGCATCAGCACTTAAAGCATCCAAATTCTCTTTTAATATCTTGTTAATGAAAGACATTAATAGCTCATTATGACAAAGTACACTGACAAGTGAATTTTTGAAGAGTTACAGTCTGATTCCATTCAAGATGTTTATACAACTAGCTGAGTAAGCACACATTCCTAAAGTGAAAACTGTACATGTCCAGATTAATATTTAATGTTGAAAGTTGCAAATATACAGTGGCGGTCAAAATAATAGAGCCACCTCTATTGACAGGATTAAGAACTAGGATATATATTAGCTCACAAAATCTCCACCAGTGCCGTGCTGTCAGTCCGTTTTAGACAACATCAGGGAAGACGTCGCTGCTATCTGTAGTCGTGCGAAATGAAGCGTTTGAGCTAAACGTGCGAAAAGAGGCATAAAGGTAAGAATCTTATGGGTCAAAATAATAGAGCCGATTTACAGAAGTCCCGTTCAAATTGATTTTTTGCAGTTGTTTTGGAGGCTAGCGATATTATTTGTCAACAAACCTCCACTCAATATTATTTTGTATGTAAATTAACGTTTAGTTTTATTTACATTCTTCTAGATGGGCAGAGCAAAGCATACAAGTGATGATGAGCATATAGTAGTGTTCCGGATGTTCAAAAGTGGGATGTCCATGAATCAAATATCCAAAGATTTACACGTTTCGCGAAAACAAGTCCAGAACGCTATTACACTGGCAAAACAAACAAAGCCACCGGTGGAGAACAGGGGGCAACATCGTGTAACTACTCCTCGTGTAGACAGACTCATCACTAGGGAAGTAAAGAAAAACCCATTTTTGTCAACACCACGACTGGAAGCCATTTTGTTTAGCGACAAAAATGATGTTCAACCATCAAACTCAACGATTCAAAGACGACTGAGATCCACAAAATTGAATTGGCGCATTGCGAGACAGAAGCCACGTGTTTCAAAACCTAATGTTCAGAAAAGGGTGGCCTTCGCCCGGAGAAATGAACAAACACCTAATATTTGGTGGAAGAACATCCTTTGGTCCGATGAATCCAAGTATAATAGGTTTGCCTCAGATGGAAAAGTCTATGTGCGCCGCCCACCAAACCAGGAATTTAATCCCAAGTACACTTTAAAAACTGTGAAATACGGTGGCGGAAGTGTTACGGTATGGGGATGTTTTTCATGGTACGGCGTTGGTCCAATACACCGTATCAACGGCATAATGAACGCACAAATGTACAAAGACATCTTGGCAAATGTGATGCTGCCTTATGCTGAAGAGGAAATGCTGCTGAAATGGAAATTTCAGCACGATAACGATCCAAACCATACTGCAAGGATCATAAGGCAGTTTTTTCAAGATCACCATATCGAAGTATTAGAGTGGCCACCTCAATCCCCTGACGCATCACCCATTGAGATCTTATGGGAGATCGTAGACAAGAGAATTGACCACTCAAAAGCTACATCTTTAGATAAATTTTGGGAAGAAATCCAGAGAGCCTGGTATATTATCAGCAGCGACGAATGCAGGCATTTAGTCGACTCTATGGGTAAGAGGTGCAGGGAAATCCTCAAAAATAAGGGTTACACCACGAAGTACTAATGCACTCCTATGCAAAAATGACTGTTCCTGTCAATTTCATAAGACTGAGATCAAGTACAAAATATTTGTGTCAACTGGCTCTATTTTTTTGACCCTGTGGTCTGGTATTCTTTTGAATATTATTGATTAGTTTGAGTTGTGTTATCTATATAACTGACTGTGGTACAATGTGACTCTGTTGTAATGGTTCCTGAACAACGTAAAATTTTGTTTCCGTCATAGTACAAACATGTTCAGTAATAAATTTGCACTTTCTTCCAAACCTTTGCCAGGTGGCTCTATTATTTTGACCACCACTGTATGTGCAGAGACACTCCGTGCAGAAACGAGTGGCCAAGATAAGGAGGGATGAGTCATACTCGTACAGTTGGAGTGTACGCTGGATAGGATCAGAACAAGAGCATTTGCCAATCAGCAACACATAGCAGGTAATATTGCATGACCATGAGTGAATATGCACCAGCACAAATCTAGAAGTTATACACGATTATTCAGCTAAGTTGTCCACCTCAAATATCTTCTGATTTGTTAAAAATATAGACATTCAGTTTTAAAATTCTTTAATTAAAACACTGTCCAATTCACCTCCATTACTGTGGAAGCAGTAGCAACTTTGTTTTTAAAACGGGACTATAAAAATTTCACCCAACAGAGCAACTAAGAATCAAGCGACAACTTCAGTGATTTGCTTGTTTTGCAAATCTGACAAGTACTTTTGGAGATGTTAAAAGGTTTCATATGTGTAGGCATTAGACAGAAAGCAATGTGCAACTCGCTGTGATGTTGCGAGATTCATGTCTTGTTGATAAACATATATACCTCACCCATATCTCGAGCGGGCTCAGAGAAACAACATACGATGTACAGCATTTCAGAGTTACAAAACTTTTGTTTCATTGATGTTGAATCAGAAAGAGACGAGATAACACAGTGAAATTGTAATACTCCTTCTCATGAGAACACAGTACATGAAATGAAATCAACAACTTAAAAATCTAATGAATGACACGGTCTTTGGAAAAAGAGAAAAAAAAGTGCAAAAATTAACGGAGTGTGTTACTGTTGGGCCCTTCTGTCCTCCTTAAAGCCAACATGTAAGATTGATGTATTTACAACAGGATGTGGTCGAGGTGAGAATACATTACTGCTGGTGTGTTAGCATACACTGCTGTTTAGACAATATGGTTCAGGTTCAGGTATTTTTATTTTTAGGGGCATTGTTTCATTACCTGCCTTTTCAACCACTTTGTCATGCAGGGACATGTACAGAAAAGAAAATATGTGATTGGTGAGTAAAACATACATTACCAACTGCAAAAAGCACTTCCTAAAATACTTAAAAAACAGATATACCCATAAGAACTACTGTTAACTTAAAAATGATAGTCCCACTTATAAAACGTGTCAATTTATTCGTACATTTTTAAGTAGACATTATTTCTTCGCAGCTAAGACTTCAGTCAAAAATTCAATTGATTTTTGTAATAAAACTAAAAATATTAGTTTACAACCCCATTCTTCCATTCATTCTTTTGACATCAAGAACATGTATTCTAACTTACCAGTAACCAAAACTATTCATCTCATTGAAAAATAATACTCATAGTAAGCTGAGTAAAATAGAAATCAACCATTTAATGATTGTTGTTAAATTTGTTTTAGAAAATTGATTCTTCAAATGCCATTACAAGCTCTCCCAACAAATAATTTGAGTAAGCTTATATTCAATGATTTGAAGATTAAAATAGTGGGTAATTTTGATTCAAGGTAATATAAGTATTTACAGTGTCTTATAACCACAGTTCAGCCTAATTTCTAATTTTTTAAACATTCTTGGCTGAAGATTATAAAAGTAATATTTCATCAGCGAATAATGAACCACATGATGAGAATCCATTAGACCATGGCAACGAACCCTTGAACCACCTAAATTTGAATAAATCTAAACAGCCATGCCAAATTTGCAGAAAATTGTTTAAATCTGTTTTCATTCGTATCAGCAAAGCACATGCAGAAATTTATAGAAGTAATGTCGCATTGAAGTATGTGGCAAACAACTCAAATGGGGACCTCGTACCTTCTGAAAAAATTGCTGTGGTGAGTTTCACTGCTGCAGAAGAAATCTGTACAATGAATGTTAAGCCACAACAAATCACTGAATTTGAAAGGAAGTTTGGAAACCCCGTTGATAGTAGTATGGAATGCTTTGAAAAATTAACTAGTGAGTTAGTTGAATATCTGTTCAAATCTAATGATCATCTGCCTGGACCAAAGCATCCACCCCTAAGATATTATAACGCTAGGAAACAATGTCAGGCTGGTAAAACTTTAGGACAGCGGTTAACGAAAAGTACTCAGAGACAAGCGTGAAGAATACATGATAAGAAAATAAGCAGCTATATGATTACAACGTTGCTCAGTATCATTATTATAAGCAAAGGCAAGAGGTAATGAGAAACATTATGAAAAATCATTCTGACGAAACATGTAAAATTCCAATTAACATTTTATCTGATCATTTCAAATATTTATATTCTGACTACAACTTACAAACACCTTTACCAATCAATAATCCAGTGTGCTCCGAGGAAGATATTCATATATCAGAGGAAGAAAACAAATTCCCTATATCACGAATGAGAACTGATACAGCATCGAGTGTCGATGGAATTATCATGAGAACTTTAAAATTATATCAGACTGTGAAAGTAATAAGTCATCTAGTGAATGCCATGTTGAAGTTTAAGAAGTGTCCTTCAGTGTTTAAGACAGCCAGAACAGGCTTGATATTTAAAGGTGACTGGGACAAGGAGATCTTTCTTGATTTATTCAGTGATAATAATAATAGAAATATAGATTTATTTGAAGTTTTGAAGTTATGACTGACATGTCAGTCGGTTAAACTCTGAGTTTCAATTCTGAGTGTTATCAGCTGACATTAACATGTGGAACAGACGCTGTTGGGGTACCGCCACTAACATGTGGAACCGTTGTCGCCTTAAACTCTTATTCTCCCGAGAACTGGGATGCCTCTTTTGCCATCTACACTGTTCTGTAGTCCATAGACGAGAAGAAACCAACATGACGTACCTGGTCGGAGGAACAGAAACTACAACAATTGAAGAAAATGAAAAACTCTTGGGCAAGGAGGAAAGCACAACAAATGTTGATTCCACATGGTCCTAAGTGACTCATTTGCACAGAAGAAGAATAGAAAAGATATTTGACAGGCGTCTACAAATGTAATACAATTTAAGAATTTGAAAACAGAATTTCTATATCCTTAACAGATCAGAAGATATTAGTTGAATAATCCAGCATATTCATAGCATGTTCGTTGTGAATATTTCTTTCTGAAAATATGAAATCTCCGTTCTAGGTGTACCGATAAATATTTGCAAAGAAAGAAAACTGCAAGCAGAGTCATGTTACCTGAGTGGCATTGCTACTCTTCTCATCACATGGCCACAGTTCCAATCTTGCCCAATGCATTTGGGATTTTTGAATTAGAAATCACGCCCTTGTGGTACAAATTCCATAGAAACTCGATCCTATGTTTATGATCACAATATCAACAGTTACACAAAATTACAAATTTGCTTGATATTGCCTGTGTTATTCGTAACACTCAATGTCCTTACTACAAGTCAGAGTGGAAGAAAAAGATCTGGTACTCATCAGTTAACACTGTTGCAAGTCAAACCTTACCATACCAGAGAATGTTCTTGTTTACGCTGTATCAAGATCATCAGACACCCAACTGTATCTTCAAGAGTATAGCACGTCTCTGCATCTATTTTCACAACTTTCAGCATTAAACAGTATTAAATATTAACATTGGTTATATACATTTTTTTCTTCAGGAATGTGCACTTACTCAGCTACCCAAATGAAGATTTTGAACAGAATTGGAGTGTAACACCTCAATGACTTCCATGACTAGGCTGGATTTGCTAAACCTTTCCTTTAAATGACTCATAACAGAACTAAAAAGTAAACTATAACAAGTGTAAAATAAGGTACTCAAGTTACTGGGAAAGTTACACAAAACAAAGAAGCACATCAACACAAACAATAAATATTCAAATACACCGAGACACATTATAAAATTAATAACAAAAGGATGGATACCACTATATAAAAATACCTTATGTATCTAGTCAAAGCAAAACATATATTGAGCAATTCACAAAATTCAAATGCAGGCAGTTCTCACCTGAAAGTCAACAGAATACAACTACATTGGCCAGAAACCAAGTAGTATCGTACTATTATCTAAGTTACAAAGCTGGTTAAAAAATCGGCTATGTATTTAATGTAAGGAGGTAATAAACTACTAATAATACATTTCAGATGAATCAACTATCTATTCATCAATAAAAAATATGGAAACTGCTGTAAATTACATCCATTCAACTAATCAAAATCAAAAATAACTAAATATGCATTAAGACAAAAAATAGGTAACAAATTAGACAGTTAGCTCCCCACAAATGTGAGCAGCTTTGTAATAAAAATGGATTTTAGGATGTGGTGAAATGAAAAGTGAAACATATCAACACCATATCTGATTAATTTCCAACAATCTCCACAGCATTCTACCAATAGAAAATACTTTTTCAACAAAATTTGATTGATTTCTTTATCACTTAGTATATCTCCACAGAATGGACAATATTACAAGCTAAACAAGCTTTCCCTCACCACCAAATATGTCACCACAAAGAGAGAATATTTAACTATCATGCAAGTTTAATAAAATGGATGGTATTTTGCTTTGCCAACAAAATGTAGGAACGATATTCTTGATGTTTATTATCACAATCATTATCACTGACTAGATTTATACTGTATACTGACTTCATTGCATTCGACACCATTCTGAAAAGAAAATATATCAGAAAACATCAGACATCAATTTTACACAGGATTTAACTATAGAAAGATAAAAAAAAAAAAGCACTAAAATAAAATGGAAATTCATCAATCACAAAACATAGACCATTTAGAGCATGGGCATAAAAATCTAGTTTTTATTATAGTAGTAGTAGTAGCAGTAGTAGTAGTAGTAGTAAAAGACAAAGTCAGTGATTCAGAGTAAATCACAATACTCTAAAACTTTTTAAATTGCATTAGCTTCGCTGCACCCTTGGTTCAATCTCACTAAACTACTATCCTGGCAGAATATACACCCTAAATACTTAAAATGATCTACCTGCTCCAGCTTTTTATTCCCAACCTGACATTCAATTCTCTTACGTTTCTTACCTAGTAACATCACTTTAGTCTTGGAAAGAATGATTTTCGTATCATACTCATTGCAATTATTTTCAAGTTTCAAGGTATCAGACTGCATGCTTTCAGCACAATCTGCCATTAAGACCAAGTCATCCAGATAGGCCAAACAGCCTACTACATTTCAACCTAATCGAATTCCTCCCTGCCACTTTTATACTCTTCAACAGATGATTCATGTAAACTATGAACAACAAAGGTGAATAATTACAGCTTTCCCTAATCCCTGTAAGTACCTTGAACCAAGAACTCATTCTGCCAACAATTCACAATGTAGCCCAATTGTCAACATAAATACCTTTGATTGTTTTTAATAATTTACCACCGGGCGAGTTGGCAGCGTGGTTAGGGGCGCGTAGCTGTGAGCTTGCATCCGGGAGATTGTGGGTTCTAATTCCATTGTCGGCAGTCCTGAAGATGGTTTTCCGTGGTTTTCCATTTTCACAGCAGGCAAATACTGGGGCTGTACCTTAATTAGGCCACGACCGCTTCCTTCCAACTCCTAGGCTTTTTCTATCCCATCGTCGCCGTAAGACTTAACTGTGTCGGTGCGACGTTAAGCCACTAATAAAAAAATTTAAAAAAATTTACCCTTAATCCAAAAGACCCCCAGTATGGCTAACATTTATTTCCCTTTTTACTGTCTGTTTGGAACTTTTCACTAGTCATATCCATGTACCTCTGTCTAATCGCCTCATCATGGAGATTTTCTATCCTTATTCGTCTGTAGACAGATTTCACTTTCTCCATCCTAGGCCTAAAGATAATTAGTTCACTACAGATCAGATAGTGGTCTGTATGATCAAATAATCCCCTGAATAAATGTAACAAAACCTTTCAGTCTGTCAAACACATTGCAATTTCAATATAAATCATAACATTATAAACATACCTGTAAAAATACACACTATTATACAACGAATGACATGTTTCGTTCTACAAGAACATCTTCAGACTCTATCAAATCACTTAAAACATACATATATATGTACAGTATTGCTTACGTTGCATAAACTTGTCAATGATAGAGAGTTTAGTGATAATATGAACCAGTATTGACAAAAACTAAATTTACAAGTATTAATATCATGAAAAACTTCTGTACTTATTTAGACTGCCGATGCTAACTCCGTTGTCACCAAACACTATTTCAGGACTATGGTCATGGAGTGGCAAATGGAATGTTTTGGGTATAGCACACTGCTCGCGGAGAGGGGAGGGGAAGCATGGGAGGGGGCGTGTGGAGCTGTTAATGTTTGAACATACCATATCATATGTCGTGTAATAATCAGGTATCTCAATCCATTTAATGCAATACTTAGACTCGCGAATACTACAATTTTTACAAGGAATGATCGATCTTCACTTCTTTTGTTTTAAGGTTACAATTGCACTTCACAATAAAACATGACCAACACCAAAACATCAAATATCCCGGCATTCTCCTACCTTGCAATTTTCAGTCATTCAACAAGATTGCAACAATCGGTCATTCATTACAGAAACCATGCAGGTTGCTTCACCACTCTTCCACATCTAGTACGGTCTATTTCTAGGTCTGCCTCTCTCTTCGAGGCATCAATTTTGTGTTCGGTCTCTTCAACTGATGACAGGTAACATTCTAACGGGATCAGACGTTGAACAGGATGCATGAATACTCCTCTCTTCGCACGAAGCCTCGCAACTCTTACACGACTGTCCTTCCCAGGTAACAGATCTTCGATAATGCCCAGTGGCCACTCTAGTTTATTAAGATTGTCCATCTCAATGAGCACAACATCTCCTTTGCTAAATTTGTTATGCTGCTTCTGTTTCAACTGAAGTTGGCCAAGGTACTCCTTTCAAAATCTCTGACGAAGTGGATTTCTCAATAGCAGTTGGTAGGCTGCTCTCTTCCTCGGTTGAGGTCCACCCATCGCATCCAGATCCAATACACCTACCTCATGGGCCTCTTGCAGAAACATCGCTGGTGTGACTGGTCTCAAGTCATCAGGATTTTCTGTGTCTGAAGTCAAGGGACGGCTATTGATAACTGCTTCACACTCGCATAAAACAGTCATTAATTCTTCAGATGTCAGGGAAAATTTTCCCAGAACTTTATGAAGCGGGTCTTTCATTAGTCCGATCAATCTTTCCCACCAACCACCCCACCACGAGGCTGTGGGAGGGTTGAATTTCCATGCAATTTTTCGAATGCTACAATAAGACTCCATCTGCTGCCAGTTAAGCTTAGCCATCATGTTACTCGCACCTCTAAAATTTGTTCCGTTGTCACTATAAATTGTCGAAGGCCTTCCTCTACGTGATATACATCTTCGTAGTTCCAAATGTGCTGCTCGGTACACAGCGCATGTGAACAAACATACCCACATCTTCTGATTACCTCTCACAATCAACGGGCCAGCCAAGTCAAAAATCTTGGCATCTCTCATGCGATCGTTAGGTAGAGATGGTGTAGAAACCGTTAGTCTCTCTTTCTTATATCTCCTGCAAATAACACATTTTTGCTCACATAATCTCATGACTCTTCTTCCATTCAAGATCCAGAATCTTTCTATGAGAATACCCAACAGAGTCTGTGGGCCTACATGACAATTCTGAACATGAGTACCATGAATAAGTCGCTGAACAGCAGGGTGATCTCCCGGCAAGAAAGCGGGCTGACGAAACTCAAATTTATCCTCCCTCTCTGATACTATCGTATTTACTTGCAAAATACCATGTTCGTCTAGGATTGGTACAACTGAAGTCAGCTTTTGATCTTCAGGTCCTCGAAAACTCTCATTCTGGATAAGTTTAATAACTGTTCTTTCGCAGTCTTCCAATTCTGAACAACTTAGCTCTCCACTTTTCCTCCTTTTAGACTTACAGTTAAAAATAAACTGTTTGATCCAACCAATCAATCTCACTATCTTGTCAAATCGAGAAAAATATTTGTAGTACCAGTCTGACCTTAATGGATCTTCTGTGACGTCTAACCCCAACTTGGCAGGTTCGATCCTGGCTCAGTCCGGTGGTATCTGAAGGTGCTCTAATACGACAGCCCCGTGTCGGTAGATTTACTGGCACGTTAAAGAACTCCTGCGGGACTAAATTCCGGCACCTCGGTGTCTCCGAAGACCTTAAAAAGTAGTTAGTGGGACGTACAGCAAATAACATTATTATTCTTCTTCTGTGACGACGAGGCTTGTGGCAGTCTTTCTTCTTTCGTGCATAATTTCATCTTCATTCCTGACACTGCAATCTGAAGGCCATTCTTCTGCTGGAAGGTACAACCAGGATGGCCCCTCCCACCATCTGGAGGTTATAAGTTCTCTTGTCCCACATCCTTGTGTAGGCAGATCAGCAGGATTCACTGCACCAGGCACATGCCTCCACGATTCCTTTTGAGTCAGTTGTCTTACTTCCCTAACCCTGTTCTCAATGAAGACTGACCAAAGGATCTCACGCTGTATCCATGTCAACACTGTCGTAGAATCTGTCCACAAGTAAAATGACTCAGCGTCAAAATCTTTTCTCACAGTTGACAATAATCGAGCACTTATTGTTACTCCCATGAGCTCGAGTCGAGGAATGGTCGACTGGGGTAAAGGAGCTACTCTTGATTTTGCTTGAAGGAGCTGGATGTAAACTCCTGACTCCATATGCATATGTAAAAATACTACTGCGGCATATGCATCTCGACTCGCATCGCAGAAGACATGAAGGCTATATACCTCAGGGAATTTTCTGGGGATCTCCAACTGATGTAATTCTCGAAGTTCACAAAGCCATTTTCCAAATGTGGTTTTCATTTCCAAATGTCCCAAGAGACCTCATTTATTTTCTGTAGTAAAAGCTTCGGCAGCAGCATAATGGGTACCAAAAATCCTATTGGATCATAAATCCGATGGGCAGTAGACAGCACTATCCTTTTAGTTATCTTCTCTTGTGAAATATTTTCTAGAGGCTCATAATTCAAATGAAGCACATCCTCCTTGCGATTCTACATTATTCCAAAGACGGGTGACAACTTACAATCATCTTCAAGCAAAGGATCAGTGCTCTCCCAACCTCTTGAGCTCAAACTTGTGTTGAAAAAAAAAAAACGCTTGAGCAGTACTGACAAATAGTTCCAGCTCCTCCTCATTTGAGACACTTGTCACACAATTAACAACATAAAAACTGTCCTTAAGCTGTCTAATAATACCAACAGTCACTTTATTTAGATCTTGAATATCCAGCAAGGCTTGGTCTAGAAGCTGGTCAATCACTGCTGCCAGTAAAAACGGGCTCAATGTCACTCCAAAAACTACTCGATTGTGCCTATAGGTTTTCACTTCTTCCTTGCCCCACAGGAATCTCAAAAAATCTCTATCTTCTGGCGCTATTGAAATTTCCAGAAATGCCTTGCGGATATCAGCAATAACCCCAACTGACTTCTTTTGGAACTGTACGAGGAGAGAAGGAATTTGTTTGATGAGATTGGGACCCTTTTCTAGACAATCGTTGAGGGAAGGATCGTTACCTCTTCTCGCGGAAGCATTAAAAACTGGCCTCACTGGTGGTGTTGCAGAATTCTTGATGGCAGGTCGATGAGGAAGATAATGCCCACAGATTCCAGCCTGATCACCCGGAATTTCTTCTATTATCCCTTCATCAAGCCAGCCTTGAAAAACTTTATCATATTCTTCTACGAGCTCGTTGCTGTCAAGCTTTCTCTTTGTAATTTCTAGCCGCTTTTCTGCTGTCTCATATGATGGATCTAAGGGCAGATGATCTTTCAGCCCTGGAAGTCAAACTTCGTACCTACCATCTTCTTTTATCTGTATGGTTTCCAGGAAATCTAGTCTTGCTTCTTCTTCCAGTTGACATTTCTTCTTTTCAGAGATAGGATCTTCTATCCCCTAAACGTCCAGTTCCCACTTTATATTCAGCAGAATAGGTGTCGCTTCCCTCTCATCACAACCTGAGCGCTGATTTCTGCCGAATACCATCCACCATAATGTAGTCAACATTGCCGTCAAATCTCCCACTATTCTATGCTCATTAAAGAGAACTGACCCTAGGAAATCTGCTCCGATAAGGATCTCTACTTCTTTATCTCTCCCCACATCTAGGTGTGACAGTCCCAGTTGCATCACGTGTTCTGCTGTAAGGCGAGGAACATGACTGCAAATAACAGGCTGGCTAAGAGCAGTCAGTCTCAACTGATTAGAATTATCAAGATTCTGAAGAACAAGTTCAAATACACGATGTTCTACAGGAGAGCCAATAATACCACCAAACACAGCATGGCTCATAGTCACTTTTCTAATCTTCTGAAGACCTATTCTCTCTGCCAGTTCTTTCACGTAAGAACGCTGCAAAGCAGAGTCCAGAAGGACATGCACAAGTTCCTGATTATATCCATGCACTATTTCAACCAAGACAGTTTGAAGATATACACACGAGGAATTAATGCAGAAATTAGTTACTGACCTAGACTGAGGTAAAGCCTGTGACTCTTTCTCAACTTTCCTTTCTGAAAGATCACATATGACCGGATAATGTTGCCACTTACACACAATGCAGGAGAGGCGAGCGTAACATTTTCTTGCAACATGCCCAACCTTGAAGTATTTGAAGCATACACCGTTCTGGGAGACTCTAGCTTTCTTTTCTTCGAGAGTCATATTTTTTACCTGCTGGCATTGTGATGAAGCATGAGTCTCTACTTTACAAAAAGCACATGCATTACCTACACTACCAGTGTAAACTAAACCTTGAGCAGTTGGAACATCAGATTTTCTCAAAGGTTTTGATGTTTGAGCTCTACCCACCCTAATATCACTGATCTTCCTAGTTAGCTGCAAGTATTCTTCATTTTCTACTTTAGATTTCAGAAATTCTAACAGTCCTTTGAGCTTTTCTTGTGACCCAGCTTCTTGCATATTATCTCCTCTTCTCTGCCACACATGGATCAATTCATCAGTCAAGCAAGACTCCACGAGAGGAAATAATAATGCAGCATAGCTGTCAGTAGTTAGACCCATTGATTCTAGCGACCTAACATTAACCTCAATTCGATCATACAACACTGACAGGGAAGGTTTTTCAGTCACTAGATTTATAATGTCTCTTACGTAAAGCTCTATTAATAAATCCTTTCGACCATAATGTGTTTTTAACAACTGAACAGCTTTACTATAATTTTCAGGAATAGGTGGAAAACCGTTCACAAGTTCATAAGCCCTTGTCCCAGGAGTCATAGATTCTCTTAGATAGAGAATCTTTTCTGCATCATCCAGCTCGCTACTTTCGTGTATTTGTTTGAACTGTGCCCAAAATGATAACCACTGCTTAATAAACTTGACAAGCGATAACTTCGGCAATTTACTAACCAATCTACTAGTCTGAGAAACACTCAAGCTTATGGAAGAAGCATCACAAGTTATTTGACATTCATTGAATTTCTCGTACTTACATTTCACTGTTGTCCACTTATCTCGATATGATTCAACTTCATATTCCGCAGCTACATCTTTGTCCGTGCCTTCATTGGTATGCCAAGCTTCATGGATTCTCTCATCAAGTGTAAACAGTCGATCAGCCTTATCTTCGAGTACCTTAAAATTGGTGAAAACATCTTTCTGCGTCACATTTTCCTCAGCAATCTTGTTCTGGAATATGTTAAACGCTCTTGTAAATAAACGACGTAACTGTGTTCTTTCTTTCAATAATACATTTAAAGCAGCCATGTCTTTACGTCGGTCGAAATCAAAAGCTGTACCGCGAAGCAAGTTTTCTCTTATTTTACCTTCATAGGATTATTACACGGCCAGAACTATCCTGTCATGGTCGCCAGAAGTTAAGGTTTGAACATATCATATCATACGTCGTGTAATAATTAGGTATCTCAATCCATTTAATGTAATACTTAGACTCGCGAATACTACAATTTTTACAAGGAGTGATCGATCTTCACTTCTTTTGTTTTAAGGTTACAATTACACTTCACAATAAAACATGACCAACACCAAAACATCAAATATCCCGACAGGAGCGTTGTGGATCCCTCCTATTGGATGTTAAAACCTAGTATACTGTACCATGGAGAGGGGAGGGGTGATATAGGGCGGAGCGAGTGGAGTGCTGTGGAACATTCTTTCAACACTGGAGATGGGACAGAAGGTTATTAACCTAATTCATGTTATAATGTACTGTTATGTAATGTGGATGAATGCAAGTCAATGATTTTAGGTAAATAAAGTAAGGAATTGAAATAGAGAATAACTATTAGATGTTATTATTATGATAAAAGCTAATTTAATGAGCAAGTATTGTCCAGATGTTATGTGAGTTGAATGAAGGGGGGGGGGGGGGATTTTTTAAGTGTGTATGGTCATTTGGGTTGGTTACATTAGCATTTTTTGCGATGTAAATTTCAATTGCTTCCTTTATATTCAAAGATTCACTTTTATTTTCGATGCGTAAAATTTTTACATCTGTGTTGATGACTATGTTTTGTTTGACCTATATATGTGGCATTGCAGTTAGGTTCTTGGCACTTGAGTTCATAGACTCCTGACTTTGAGAAAGGGTCTTTTTTGTTTAGAGTTGTTCAATCTAAAGGCTACTTTTAAACTTTGTTTCTTGAAAATATTAGCTACTTTGTATGTGTTCTTGATAACATAGTTGAGAACAACGTATTTTTCTTTGTCATGTGTGGTGGTTTCCCGGGAATTTTTCTTATGTTTACTTAATAGTTTACCTACTGCTCCTGGATGGTGGTTGTTTTCTTTCACAATTTGTTTAATGATTTGTATCTCTTCATTGAAATCTGTTGTGCTCATTGGTATGGAAAAAGCTCTGTGTATCACTGATATTTTTTTTTGTGTGTATGGGTGGATCGACTTGTCAATAGCGTGCGACATCAGAGTGGGCTTTCTGTATACTTTGTAAGAAAGGTTGTCATTATTCCTGCTGATTGTGATGCCTAAATAGTTTATTTTCTTTTTAGTTTTTAGCTCCATTGTGAACCTGATGGACTTGTGTAAAGAATTTAGTGTGTTTAATAACTGGTGTGCATTAGTGATGTCATAATCATAGGTATATGCATATGATGTCATCTACGTATCTGCTCTAGTGTAAGATTCCTTTTGAATGCTGGCCCATTAAGAAGATGTTTTTGAAGTTATTCAGAAAAATGTTTGCTATTATACCTGATAACGGTGAGCCAATGGCTAACCCTTCTTTTTGGCAAAAGATTTTGTTGTTGAATGCAAAGCAATTCTGGTGTAGCATTGTTCTAATAAGGCTAGTAATTTCTTTGGTTTCTTGTAGGGAAGTATTTTCTTTAAGAAGATTTTTGATCATTTTAATGGATTCATCTATTGGTATGCTGGTGTACATGTTAGTGATGTCAAAGGATATCATACATGTGCTTTCTGTTATTTTAAGTGTATTTAGTTCTTTAGTTCTAGGCTGTTTTTAATTGATCTGTCATCTTGAATTAGGTTTAGTTGTTTGCTTAAATTGTAACTTGGCACATCTATAAAATTTACTATTGGTGTAATGGGACATGATTGTTTGCACATTTTGGGGAGGGCTGTTAGTGTGGGGAGTTTGGGACTTTTGATGGTGAGGCTTTCTTTTTCTTGTTTTGTGAGAATAAAGTCTGTTTCATTGATAGCTTGTTTTATTTTGTTTTGAAACTTATTTGAAGGGTCGCGGTGTAGTTCTTGAATTCTGTTGTTGATGAATTCTATTGTTTTTTCTATTTACTCGTCTTTATTCATTATGACTGTTGTCGTTTTTAACTGCTTTTAATGTCAAGTATTGAGTGGCACAATTCGGTTGTTTGGTGGAATTTTCTTGTGCAAGGGCTTCGTTGGTGGCTACGTTTTTGATTATTTCTCTTTGTGGAAAGGGTACTTTGTTGCAAGCAATTTCTACATCAGTGATGAGCTGTTTTATGTTGTTTTCATTATGACGTTCGAAAACATCTTCTTAATGGGCCAGAATTCAAAAGGAATCTTACACTGGAGCAGATACGTAGATGATGTCATATGTATATATGATAATGAGATCACTAATGCACACCAGTTATTAAACACACTAAATTCTTTACACAAGTCCATCAGGTTCATAATGGAGCCAGAAACTAAAAAGAAAATAAATTACTTAGACATAACAATCAGCAGGAATAATGACAACCTATCTTACAAAGTATACAGAAAGTCCACTCTGACGTTGCACACTATTGACAACGAGTCGAACCACCCATATGCACACAAAATAGCAGGACTGAATACAATGATACACAGAGCTTTTTCGATATCAATGAGCACAACGAATTTCATTGAAGAGATACAAATCACTGAACAAATCGTGAAAGGAAACAACCACCGTCCATACACACTTAAAAATTCCCCCCCTCTTCGCTCTGCTCACATAACATCTGGACAATACTGTACTTACTCATTAAATTAGCTTTTATCATAATAATAACATCTAACAGTTATTCTCTATTTCCTTACTTTATTTACCTAAAATCATTAACTTGCATTCATCCACATTACATAAAAGTGCATTATAACATGAAGTAGGTTAATAACCTTCTCTCCCCTCTCCAGTGTTGAAAGAAGGTTCCACAGCACTCCACTCGCTCCACGCTATTTCCCCCTCTCCTCTCCATGGTACAGTATACTAGATTTTAACATCCACTAGGAAAGATCCACAACACTCAACATGCCCTCTTCCATGCTTCCCCTCCCCTCGCCGCGAACAGTGTGGGATACCCAAACCTTTCCATTTGCCTCTTCCTGACCACAGTCCTGAAATAGTGTTTGGTGACAACGGAATTAGCATCGGCAGTCTAGATAAGTACAGAAGTTTTTATCAATACTGGTTCACATTATCACTAAACTCTCTATCATGGACAAGTTTATGCAACGTAAGCAATACTGTACATATATAAGCATGTTTTTAAGTGACTTGATAGAATCTGACGATGTTCTTGTAGAACGAAACATGTCATTCTTTGTATAATAATAATATACTTTGTAAGAAGTCCATCAGGTTCACAATGGAGCTAAAAACTAAAAAGAAAATAAACTATTTAGGCATCACAATCAGCAGGAATAATGACAACCTTTCTTACAAATGTTGGGGGTGTAATGGAAGTGAGATGCGTCGTTGCTGCCCATCTAGCAACAATAATATAAGAACTCGGCAAGTTTGAGTTCTCTAGCCTCTCTCACTTCAACTCCAAGCACGTAACCTACAAGAGGTGCCCCTGTTAAGCCGAGCAACCCAGTGGAAGGTTGGGTATCCAACCCCAGCGGGAAACTGGGTCGGCGAGCCGATCAGTGCGGGAGGATCACCAATCCGTCATTGAAGCAGGCGTGGTGATTATGCTTCATACCCTTTAAGTCAATCATGATGAGTGGCATTAACGTTAAATCTTCCGGAGGTAAATTAGCCCCACAGTCGGATCTCCGGGTGGGTGCAACTTTGATGTCCGAAGCATTAAGAAATGTTGGAAAGAATTCACAGATATTCCAGATCTGTACATACAACTGTCGTTCTCTATTAGGCAATGACAGACTAGAAGAGATCGAGAAAGAACTTACAAAAATCAACTGGAGTATTGTTGGTTTAAGCGAAGTGCGCCGTAAAGGGGAAGACTGTTTCCGTTTGAAATCTGGCAACTTGTTCTATTTTTGTGGTGATCCGGAAGGGAAATTCAATGGAGTTGGCTTTTTAATTAACAAGAACATTGCTGATAGAGTATCAATTTTAGAAGGATCTTCCAGCAGAGTAGCTCGAATGGTCCTTAAGTTGTCGAATAAATACAAATTGCAGATCGTTCAGGTGTATGCTCCCACTTCAAGCCATCCAGACGAAGAAATTGAGTCCTTTTATGAAAGCCTTGATAACACCTGCAAAAAGGGAAGTGATTGCCACTTCCAGATGGTTATTGGAGACTTTAATGCAAAAGTCGGTACCAAGAAACAAGGTGACACTGTGGTGGGTAAATATGGAATTGATGACCGAAATGATAGAGGTGAGAGATTAGTCCAGTTTGCTGAATACACCAATATGTCCATCATGAATACATTCTTTAAGAAACATCCTGAACGAAAATGGACGTGGAGGAGCCCTAACTTCAGTGTAAAAAATGAGATTGACTTTATTCTGTCGAATAGACCGCATATTGTAAAAGACGTATCAGTGTTAAACCGATTCAGCACTGGGAGTGATCACCGTCTTGTGAGAGCAAGAGTTGAACTTAATGTAAGATATGAAAGGAACAAACTCATAAGAAGGAAGAGCAACAGAATCAATCTCAAAAACCTAGAAAACAATTCGGAATCATTCCGGGCAGCTCTTCAAAGTAAGTACCATGTAACTAAGGCTGAAGATCTAGCAGAAATGATTGTTTCGTGTGCTCAAGAAATCGGGGGCATATGTAAGGAAAGTGACCAACCAAAGAAATTCAGTGACAAAACTAAAACCCTGCTAAAGCGAAGGAGAGAAAAGAAAATTCAGACTGATCGTGACATGATAGAATATTCTGAAATATGTAAGGCAGTACGAAGAGAAATGAAAACTGACTTACAGAAATTCAGGGAAGACACTTTAAGAACAAGCTTAGAGAGCAAGACGAGTTTCAAGACAGCCAAACGAAAACTCATAATCGGTAAAAAGCAGCTAATTGCTCTAGATGGAAATGATGGTCGAATTACTGAAAAGGAGGAAGTTTTGAAATTCATCAGAGACTTTTATTGCAATCTGTATAGCAAACCAAAGGAAGCCCTGAATGGACCTAAACTAAATGATATATCTAATGTTCCAGATATTCTCCCTTCGGAAGTCAAGTGTGCTTTAGATAGTATGAAAAAGGGAACTGCGCCGGGTGATGATGAGCTTTGTGTGGACATCCTGAAACTCACAGGGGAGGAGACAATAAATCACTTGGCAAAAATATTCACTTCCTGTGTGCACTCGGCTTCAATTCCAACATCATGGAACAAAGCAAAGATCATACTGATACATAAGAAAGGAAATATTCACAGTATCAAAAATTATCGTCCTATCAGCTTGCTCTCTATTTTGTATAAACTTTTTACAAAGATCTTGTTAAATCGAATCAGTTTCATCCTTGACTCAGCCCAACCTATTGAACAAGCAGGTTTCCGTAGTAATTTTAGCACAATAGACCACATACTGACTGTAAGAGAAGTGATAAGCAGAGCAAATGAATATCATTTGCCTCTCTGCATTGCCTTTGTTGATTTTGAAAAGGCATTTGACTCTGTCAGCCATACAGCTGTCATGCAAGCTTTACATGAGCAAGGAGTGGAAGCAGCTTACATCCAAGTGCTCAACAATATCTATGAGACTTCTTCAGCTTTCGTTAATATCGGTAAATCAACCCCAGAATTCCCCATCAACAGAGGTGTCAAACAAGGTGATCCCATCTCCCCGAAACTATTCTCAGCGGTCCTAGAGATGGCTATGTCTAAGCTGAGCTGGGAAGAAAAGGGAATTAGAATTAATGGGAAAAGGCTAAATAACTTGAGATTTGCAGATGATATTGCTTTACTGGCAAACGACTTCGAAGAGCTCCAGACCTTAATTACAGATCTTGCATTAGAATGTCAGTTGATTGGCCTAAGCATAAACCTTTCCAAAACAAAAGTTATGTCCAACGAATGGGTTCAAGCTGGAAATGTGAATATTAAGAACATGCCATTAGAAGAGGTCAGTGATTACATCTACCTTGGCCAGATTATAAATATGACAGGTGATATAAGACCAGAAATCTATAGGCGCATCAAGCTCGGATGGCAAGCATTTGGAAGGAATTCTTCAGTATTAAGATCAAAAATGCCAGCAAATCTGAAGAAAACAGTATTTGACCAATGCATCCTTCCTGTGCTGACTTATGGCTGTGAGACTTGGACTCTGAACGAATTCACAAAAGGGAAACTTCGGACCGCGCAGAGAGCCATGGAAAGGTCAATGCTAGGCTATACAAAGAAAGATAGGAAAAGAGCTGATGACATCCGGTCTGTTACAAAGGTTAAAGACATCTTAGAGAGAGTACGCTCCTTAAAATGGCAGTGGGCTGGCCATGTTGCACGAAGAAATGATGATAGATGGACAAAACTAGTGCTGGAGTGGAGTCCGAGAGAACATCGAAGGCCTAGAGGAAGACCACCGGACAGATGGGACAAAGATATCAAGAAGATCGCTGGTACCACTTGGATGAGATCTGCCCAAGACCGTTCTACTTGGAGAAGACTGTTGAAGGCCTACCTATACCCACGACTTAAAGAGGCCACATCATTTTAATGATTGAAATGGCTGATTGTATTGTATTGTATTGTTTATAATGTTATAATTTATATTGAAATTGCAGTGGCCAGACTGAGTGGCTCAGACGGTTAACCCCAACTTGGCAGGTTCGATCCTGGCGCAGTCCGGTGGTATTTGAAGGTGCTCAAATACGACAGCCACGTGTCTGTAGATTTACTGGCACGTAAAAGAACTCCTGCGGGACTAAATTCCGGCACCTCGGTGTCTCCGAAGACCGTAAAAGTAGTTAGTGGGACGTTAAACAAATAACATTACTATTAAATTGCAGTGCGTTTGGCAGACTGAAAAGTCGACACTGAAAAGTATGGCTTCATTCTTAACAACAACAACAACATCATCATACCCTGAATACCCACACATTCCAAACAGATGTCCTGAATTCAAAGTTGGTTATAATATAGTCTATTATGGATCTGGTGCTCCTACAATCCCATGTGTAATGGTGAAGAATGCATTCATAACAGCTAATCCCATACGAGCAGAGAAGTCCAGTAAATGCTTCCCATTTCGGTTAGCTTCCATATCTTATCCACATTCGTACATCACTTTTTCATATCCTTCAGTTCTTTGTTTTGAACACAGGCTGCTACACAGGCTGACCAGGCTAATGTAAGAGCGGAGAGGAAACTACTTTTATTTTAACATCTTTAATGAAACCAAGCCCGGCATTTCAACTTGTAAACATTTTGAGAGAGGAATAGTACAATTCAATCAGTTTTAACTACAAGAATTACAGCCTTTCAATAAGGTGTTGGACTTGTATGTTAAAACTTGCAACTTCAACAGCCATACAAAATATACTTCAAGATTCTAGGAAAAACAAGCATATTATTTATGTAGTATGTTATTACACATACAGTAAGATCTGTAAAGATCTGAAAAAACTGTAGTCTATATAATAATTTTTAATTGAGAAACACCAAAAAGTGTACATGTGTATTAATGGAAATGTATGTGGTTTTTAATAATGATGATAATAGCGTCCACTGATTTTAATTCAATATGCATGTATGTTACTGTGAACATATGCTTTTAACAGCGACAGTTTCTGACTAGAATTCACAGACAGAATTGGATACAAAAGTAACATTTAGTGTTTTAAAAAATTAAATATATCCTTGTTCCCATTTTTTCTATTTTCACGGCTGAAGATGTCTTAACAAAGACGAAACATGTACCACGATTCATTGATGTTATTCTGAAAGGAATAAATTAATTAGTATTGTAAAGGTGGAAATTCCTAAAATAAAATAAAAAATTTAAAAATCCACAACACTTGTTAGGTTGACAATACAGGCTAAATAATTCATTTCATTTCTTGTAATAATAGAAAAGCTCTGTTACATAAGCAGGATTGATCATCTGCGTAAAGTAACAGGTAGATTGCAGAAAAATTACTTTATAAATTGAGGAATTGATAACTGGAATGTAGCTATCTAGAGCATTTTCCCAAAAAATATAAATAGACTCCAGTATCGTGTAAATTTTGTGTAAATTTCTATGCGATGGTGACCCATTTAAATGTTAAGCTCAAACTACTGTTAATCACAGTGCTAAGGGATTGGAAATATTTAAGTTACCTGTGAGCTTGTATGTAATGGTGTCTTATTTACAATGTTAAAATAGAAGTAAGTCAATGTATTGCTCAATCTACTGTAAGTCATAGGAAATTTTTAAGTTGCGTGTGAATTTATACAGTGTCTCTCTTATAAACCCAGACAGAGCGCACGGTGTTTGTACTCTGCGCTACACCAGCTGCCTCAGTCCAACTTACGTCACGCGCGGCTGCCCTACTTTAAGCATGTATGCAATCTTACACGAAATCTTACCTTATAAAAAGATGCTGGACATGTCATCCTTCATAATGAGGGACTTCATAAACACCATTAGGATTTTCTGCACACCAGTAGCGAGAGTTATGACTGTTCACACGATCATTAATATGAAACCAGGCCTCATCCGAAAAGAACACAAGCTGTGAGTCAAATAAACAATGATGCAAGATACCACTCACAATATCTCACTCTTGTGGCTGGATCAGCAGGTTTTAAACAATGCGCCCATGTAAACCTGTAGCTCTGTGTGCAGAAAAAATTGAAACCCCTACTTGTGCTCATTTTGTGAGTAATTTTTTCAGTGACCGTTCAAGATTTGCACCAATGACATGTAGCTTTTCCTCTGTTAAAACTGTTTGTGTGAGTGCATGTTATTTTATTCGGCACTGACCCAGTAGTTTCAAATTTATTTACAATTATGTGAATCTGTGCTCGTGAAGGCACCAGGAAGTTGCTGAACAAATGCATCGCGTACCTGTTGAGCCGACTTGTACCGTACTTAAAATAACTTTTACATATGAAAATACGGTGTTGCAATGATAACTGCCACACCATGTTAACAGCTGAGATTCAGACTGGCTACTGATGCTAATGATACAAATTCTTATAATTCTGTTAATACCACCTATTCAATACAATAAAAACGTAATATAAACTTACATATTTATTAAGATGTTGATATGGTATATGTTTCGCTCCTTTTTCGTGAGCATCATCAGTCAATTATTATTTACTTAAGGTTATATAAGATCATGAAACAATTCTTTTGGATTAAGATTATGCCTATAAACCTGATTGACAAATCTTATAATATTTTACAAGTCATATAATAATAAAATTATGTCTTTAAGTTAAAACATATTTGTCTAAAATCTAAAAGTCTAACATTTTATTGACGAAACTCATCTGGTGAACATCCTTTAAAATTATTTAAAAAAATAAAAAACTTTTGAGATCTGGCTAATTGTATAAATTCAATGTTGCTTAACTTGTATGATTGTCGTTAAAACTTCGTTAACTATATTGACAATTTTCTGCAGTTGATAATTGTCTGTGTTATGGACATTTAACTTGTTCTCATTGTTGCTGGAGTAACATTTATACAAATGTATTGGCATTAATTTTATATTGTCGATACGAGAATATTATTCATGAACAAACTTGTTGATGAAACACTTTCTAATGTGATAAAGAATTTAAAATGTTCTCGTACGTTCCAAAATGGGCTTGTTGGTATATTTTTCTTTCTGCTGCGTAATTGTCTAGTGTTACTCCTAGCCTCTTGAGAACTACAGACAGACAGACAGACAGACAGACAGACAGACAGACAGACAGACAGACAGACAGACAGACAGACAGACAGACAGACAGACAGACAGACAGACAGACAGACAGACAGACAGACAGACAGACAGACAGACAGACAGACAGACAGACAGACAGACAGACAGACAGACAGACAGACATTACGAAAAAGTAAAAAGTACATGTTCTTGTTACTATGGACATGACCGATATAGAAATACCAGTCTTTTCAAATTCTGAGCAATGTACAGACAAAACTCTTATTTTATATATATAGATGATAGTCATTGTCTCAAAGTTACTTTAAAAGGCATGAATTTGTGTGTCACAATTTCAAGAAGTATTGGAAAGGAATGAACAACTGTCAAATCAAGATGTATGTGAATAAGAAAAGGAACACATAACAGGTCAAACACAATGACAGGTCAGTGTAGAAGGAGGCAGCAATAGAAAGAGAAGAAAGGACAAACATGAAAACACAAAAGGACAATCTACACATCTTCAAACAGATAGGCTCTCTCCTCATTAATCCCTGTTGTTCTACATCCATATGTTCTCAGTCCCTGATGAGCTTCTTTCTACTTCTCAGCTTCATCAGGAGGGCAGGCATCAACACTCATGGATGGGCATTGTGACAGATCTTTAGTCTTGATGTAGGAAGTGTAGGATAAGAAGAAAGCTGGATAAAAACAGGAATAGGGAAGAAAGATAAGATAAATTCAGGTGGTAAAAGATTAATTAGGAACATATGACAGACAAAAAATGGAGAACAGGATGTCAACGGGATAATGTAAGTATTGAAAAGGAATAAACAAATGCCAGATCAAGTCATATACTGATAGGAACATGAAAAAAAAAAAGAAAAAAAAAAAAACCACACACACACGGAATAACAGAAAATTTTTTTTTTCTACTATTGGCTTTACGTCGCACCGACACAGACAGGTCTTATGGCGACGATGGGACAGGAAAGGGCTAGGACTGGGAAGGAAGCAGCCGTGGCCTTAATTAAGGTACAGCCCCAGCATTTGCCTGGTGTGAAAATGGGAAACCACGGTAAACCATCTTCAGGAAAATAGCAAAATCAACAAAATAAATAATATTATTCATGCACAATCAAACCTAAAAGTGCTAAATCATCTTGTTATCATTCTCTTCTGCACAACAAAATACTGTACATTTAATAGAAGATTATGTAAGCTAAGGCATAACAAGACCAAGAGATTTTTACTATAGAGACATGGTACAAAAAACAAAATCAATGCAGTCAGCCAACCAAATTGAGATAAAAGAGAAGATCCCAAGCATATAAGTGAACATACAGAGCAACTAAATGCTTGTAAAATATTCTATGATTTATATGATTACTGACAATAAACAAAATCCTCTTAAAAATGACAATATTGAACGAGCAATTGTACAAAAATATGAATATATGAATATATAATTTCTGTTCCCTATTTCTCAGTGTTACAACTATATTCCACCTTCATGCACCAAAATAGCATGTTCAGTTCACCGTACCTGATCTTTGGTGTAGGATCACCAGTGTGTTCATAGAACTCAGGATTTTGATGTAAATGCTTGTGTGGAATGAAATCTCTAATCCAAAATACGCTTTTCTCATGTTCCCTTTGACCTCCTCAGGGGTGTTACAAGTGAAGTAACTAAAATCAAAGTGCAAAACGTGACCTTCTCAAGAACAAAGTACTTTTAAGTTTAAAATTCAATAACCATACAGTTTAGGACCAATGTTAATAGTAAATGCATAGATTTTACTGTATAATAAGAAATGCTACTAAATGCTACTCAGAATTTCATCAGCATTCTTTTCTTTATTTCCATATTTCAGTAACAGTTGTAATAGACATGTATAAAGTAGTCAGAAAGTCTTTATCAGCTTACTTTCAAATGAACAATTTGGATCTTCAACTAAACAGTTAACCTGCAAAAAATGAGAAATAGTGGTTCAAAGGAACACAAGCTCTACAAATAACGTTTTTACAGTTTTTGACATGCCTCTAAGTATGGGTTTATTAGTTATCATGCAAATACTGGATAATTAACAACAATGTGGCAAGCAAGCAAAAGATAATAATTACTAATACACAAGTGCTGAAATATAGTAAATTAAAGTGTCTTCCCACTCCAGAAGGATACAGTTTTTTCAATTGATATGTAGATATGAAAACAAAGTTTTATATTTAACACTAAATATAGCCTTCAAAATCCCTTAAGCAATGGCCACCTGCCTAGGCAGGGACTTTGCTCAGTTATACTCGTTAGGAGAGCAGTCCTAAGGAGTATGAGAGCACCTTGTAGTGCACTCTTCTTGCCTGTTAGTAATCCCCGTTCTTGTAGCTGTTCTTATAATTTATATGAGTTTTTATATAAGTGTATGTACATCCAACCCTTGCCCTGTTTCTCTATGGGGTCAGGTATTAAGTGAGATGAATCTTCACAGCAAGTTTTTACAAGTGGATGCTCTTCCTCATGTCAACCTCATTGGGAGAGTTAATGAGATGAATGACATAATATATGATAGTAGAAAGGGAGAGGGTGAAATCTGGTGCTGGCACATAGCCTACTCCTGTCGAATAGCACCAAAGGGTCTGCTCAAGGCTTTATGTCCCCATCCGATGGATGAAAGACCAAGAGCGTCATATGAGCACTGCGGAGAGGTTTGGAATTTAATTCAGGCTTTTGGGACACAATCTAGTGATCAAAAAATGCATACCACCATCTGTTCTACCCTGCCGGCCAACATTCTGATGGTGAATTTTTTTCTACCAATGGAACTCGAACCAGCTAACCACGGTGCCAGACCATATAGACTCCATGCCTTAACGATCATGGCCAGCTTTAAGTCCTTATATAATGTGCCATTTCACTGTTCTGAGAATAGAATTCAGTGGAGTTAAGATGGTCACAATTGCCGATAACGAATTTAAACAGAACGCACAAACTCGATAATATATCAAGGAGATACGGTATAGTGTGAAGTCGAAATAGTCAAAATCAACATGGCAGTGGCTAAGACAAAACAAGACTTAGAATTGTTAAAGACAGCGCTATTGTAAATTGATAAATGAACAAACCATTGTAGAGAGTGAACACATTACGTCCAACAGGCTAGACACGCATCTTTAAATCCATAGCTTAGAAGAAAATCATCGGAATAAGAAAGATTTACAGCGTTAAACTAACTGAATAGCATCCAAATACGATAGAAATAATATAATCTACACGATAAGGAGAATATTATATACATAATCGATATACAGGAGTTGATCACGGCAAAGATAAGGACTTGATTCCATTAAAAGAAAAATAATTCCTTGTAACGCAGCGATAACATATTGAATCTTAAAACAATAGTATACAGTATAAAAAAAGCTGAAACATCAGCAGACGATTAAAACGACAAAATTCAAGCTAAATGATTTCTCATTGAAATTGTTATGTTAGAACGCTTTGAATTCAGCATAATGTTGCAGCTAACTTCATACATGTATTTTTATCTTCCTATTGTGCAAGACGAGACTGCCATGCAGTTCTAAGAAGACTATGGGGAGATTGTCTGGATAAAGCCAAGCTGAGATGCCGGCAAAGAGTGACCACATCTCCGCCAGCGCGGAGTGCAAACGTCAAACCAGAGCCGCAGATGACGATGTAGACATAAAGCAATCCCAGAGCCGAAGGAAAAAGATAAGTTATTCATTAAATTAAGGTAAATGATTGTGATACAAATTCAAAGACATTTTAGTTGTTTATAAGTAGATATTAGATCGTTAATATCTTCGAAATGATTCAATTATATTAGATTCACGAGCAATAGTTATACATTTGTGTCAACATGCATGGAGATAGGTATTCATCCTAAAGACAAGACCAATTCTAATTAGGGAGTATGATATGAATAATATGATAGTGCCATTGCAATGAAACCAAAGAATATTGGAAGGTTATGCCATGTGAAATGTGAAGTGCAGAGTGGAGGAATATTTTAAGGTTATATGTGAAGTTATGATTGATATATTGGGATATGAAGGTTAGATATTGCCATAGGTAATCAGAGTAGGTTATATATATATATATGAGAATTCTACAACTGATCAGGACCTCCACATTATAAAATATGTAAATAAAAGCAGCTTAATGACTGGATTGGAAAATACATACATTTTCTTGGATCAACATTTTAATAATAATAATAATAATAATAATAATAATAATAATTTGAATGATGTCCCAGAGAACAACAGCCCATTAACTGAACAAGTCCCCAAGTTACTCACTAATTTTAATATAAATCATAACAATTTCACAAAAATCTTCAATTATAAACCTTTAAATACCCCTCCGGTCATCATAACAGATTCCACCTTTCCCCCTCCCCATAATACAACTCCGCCGCCAGCTTCCAGCACTCTCATTGTTGCGCCTACCCCTCCCGTCACAACTTACTCTCCGCCTAAGCAAGCACACAGATACAACACACGCAGCAACGGGCATACGTTTAACAGACCCCTTCGAACGGCTAATGTCTCCGGTCAACGCTCATCCTGCATAAGAGGTAAGCTATCTTAGACTTCCGTTTTGAACACCCTATTTTCAAGGCCCGAGTACCGGTACATCTTTTTACTTTTTTCATTTTTCAGTTCACGCACTTGGCATCTTATTTTTTCCGTTTCGATCTCGAACTCCCAGTAAAAATGAAGCGGCTTCAGGCATGATCAATTCCTGTTTGAAGTGTTATTACTCCATGTCTGCTACAATATGTGATTTCTCTTGCCCATCGCACATATCTATACAAGAGTGTGATTTAATTATTTCTTCATTCAAAAGAATATAATCATCATTTTTTGTCATGATGAACATTCTTCTGGCAGCTATGAGTATGATTATTACACTGCCAGCTCTGTGTTGTACCTTATGTTTTTAACCTCTGGCAACACGATTATGTTTTTTTTCTCACTTAGCCATGATGAACAATTATATATTTTCACTCTTGTTTTATGTTTGAACATTCTGATTGACTGACTGGTAGGCATGATACCCTAAAGATTTTAATTATTTCACTACCAGCTCTGTATTGTACTTTCTGTTTTTATCCTCTGTTTCAACACGATTGTGTGTTTTTCTCTTAGCCATGTTGTAATATTTTATGTTTTTTTTTTTCACACTACTTTTAAGCCTATTTGATTTTCTAAATGTAAATGTTGTTTCTTAGGGTACAATATATTTTAAGGACACTAGGTTTGGGGCCCTGACCTAACTTTAGGCTAAGATTTATTTTCGGCTGATGATGCTTACGACAGTTAAGCGAAACATGTCCCATCTTACAACGCCTGTTCTAATGTTTATTTCCTAAATATAAGGAAAGTTAAGTATTGGAAAGGTGGAGTTAACTATTATTCTTATTTTAATGTTCATATGAGAATAAACCAAAGACATATTGAGAATAGATATGAAGATATGTATTGATCCAATGAAGTGAATAATTGGGAATGAAATGATTTTAAGCATCAAGATGAGTTATATATGAGGGTTAGTGGAAAGAAATGGAAGAGATACGATATGTGAAATGAAGGTAATGTTGTGATGTTATACGAGTATAATGAAGAATGGAAAGATAGAATATATATTGCTACGATGATAAAAGAAGAAAATGATTGTTTTTGAAGAGAAAGATGATGTTATTTGATGCAACCTAGAATCATTTATGTTTGTGATAACATGATTATATTTCATTGGTAGAGAATCCATATCCTATGATAGTGACAATGTGTTGTAGTAGTTATAATGTATTATGGCAGGATTAGATCATCACAATTAATCCTTATAGGAAGTGTCGATCATTAATTTGATAAATTTTAACCTAGTACCTATCTCTACCATAAAGTTCTATTTTTCTGAATGATAAGCATGGCATATATTAGATCACATGGATAGGCAATATTATTTTCTATAAATAATTCCAGAAGGATAGATGGTTTCTAGTATCTTCATGAAAGATATTCCTTGCATATATAAATAAATCACACAAGATCATATAGTAAAGTTCAGACACTCATGTGAGAATATGGTTGATTAGTTACGTTTTATGATTAATTTGGATAATTTGATAAATGATACAATGATGAGTAATGTTAGATTTTAAGATGTATATTAGCATATGCTTTTGCTAACAAGAAATACTCGTCTTTTTCCTGACGCACACAAATATTACATGTTACAAATTTCATATATGTTATGATAATCCAGAGACAAGCATAAAAATGAAATCCTATCTTAAGTCATCAGGAGAAAGGAAATGAATTATGATGCTGATAAAATGATATATTTTATATAATTCAAACTTGACTTTCCAAGTGGATTTGTACTTATTTAAAGAAATTTTAATTTATATATTTTCTTGATTTGAATGATGATGTTCAGATTTTAATAATTTTTACTATACATAACCAACATATCAATGATAAATATTGATAGTTTATGCTGTCAAAGCAGATTCAATTAATTCAATATCAGATAATAATTTTTCCTTCATTTCATTTTCTTTTTTGCAACTTTCAAACTTGAATAAATGATTATAGTTAAAGTATACTGGAAGTACTATTTATCAATTTTAGTTAAGGATATTAGATAGATTTAGAATTAAGGCGTCAAATAGATCATATTCTCGTATAGCCAACGATTCGTAGGATGGAGACGTCCATCATCATTACTGGAAAATAAGGCGTTTATTTAAGAATCCGTTCTTTTTTCGGAACTTATGTTAAAAAAGAAGATATATATAAACATCCAAAGAATAGCCTCAAATGGTGATTTTTTGACATTATTCAATCTTGGAAAGAAGGGAAGGAATTATTGCTTTTGTACATAGTTTACTTTTCTCTGTCGATCTATTCAGGTTTACAGTAAACAATTTTTGGCAGTATACCGAGTCCCACAGAACTGTCTCCAATGGGACGCGGTTTTCAAATAAAATAAAATAAATTTAATGTACAAATCTCTACTTACTGAACAAAGAGAAAATGAAGCTGTTAAATACATTCCCACTTGCTGTCAACCTAAAAGCATCTTTCATAAAAAGAATTTTAATGTTAAACCTTATTTCATCTCTATACTTCATTACTGTACCTACAATGAATTGAACACTTACCTTTAGTTTCGGGAATATTTCCACTGTCTAGGTTTACTACAGCCAGAAATGCTTTGGTACCCTCAGCCTGTTTCAGCCACTGTTGAATCTGAGAACATTATCACAATATATTCCTGAATATTTAAATATATTTAAAATAAATAAATAAATAAATAAATAAATAAATAAATAAATAAATAAATAAATAAATAAATAAATAAATAAATAAATAAATAAATAAATAAATAAATAAATAAATAAATAAATAAATAAATAAATAAATAAATAAATAAATAAATAAATAAATAAATAAATAAATAAATAAATAAATAAATAAATAAATCTTATCTTACTATATATAAAAATGGATGTGTGTGCGTAAATGACGTCCGACTCGTTGGCTGAATGGTCAGCGTACTGGCCTTCGGTTCAGAGGGTCCCGGGTTCGATTCCCGGCCGGGTCGGGGATTTTAATCGCTTCTGATTAATTCTTCTTGCTCGGGGACTGGGTGTATATGTCCGTCCCAACACTCTCCTCATCATATTCAGACAACACACTACACTACCAACCACCACAGAAACACGCAATAGTGCTTACATCCCTCCATAGAGGGTTGGCGTCAGGAAGGGCATCCGGCCGTAAAAACAAGGCCAAATCCACATGTGCGACGCAGTTCGCACCCGCGACCCTACAGGTGTGGGAAAAAGCGGCGGGAAAAGAAGAAAGAAGAAGAAGTGTGTGTGTAAATGACATCTCCTCCTAAACCACTGGAGCAATTTCAACCAAACTTAGTACACGTATTACTTACTATCGGGAGACGAGCACAGTGGGGTAAGCCATCCCTAGCGCCCTTAAGAGAGGGGAGGGTCACGAGGGGTTAGATATAAAAATAATAGAAAATATTGTTGAATTCACAGTTTTCGGGGTTGCTTAGTTGAAAAGTAATACTCCAGAATTTTTTAAAGTGCAAGTTCAGCCCCCTTTTCGGTGGGAAGTGAAGGGGGATAAGATATAGAAATAATTAAAAACAGTGTTGAATCCGTAGATTCCAGGGTCTCTGAGATGAATAGTAATACTCCGTATTTTCTAACAGTCCAAGTGGGGGGGTAAAGGGGATGAGATATATAAATAATCGAAGAACTATATATAAAATTCTTATCTTCTTCTTATTATTATTATTCTCCTTCTTACTATATATACAAATGGATGTGTGTGTGTGCATGGGTGTGTGTGTGTGGGTGTGTAAAAGACACATCTTCTCCTAAGCCACTGGAGCAATTTCAACCAAACTTGGTATACTTATGACTTAGTATCAGGAGACAAATGGCATGAGGGTAAGACACCCCGAACATCCATAGGGGCAGGGGGCCAAGGGGGGTCAGATATACAAATTAACGAAAATAGTGTCAAATCCATACTTTTCGAGGTTGCAGAGATGAATAGTGACACTCCAGAATTTTTTAAAGTCCAAGTTCAGCCCTATTTGGGGTGGGCGCGAGGGGAGGAGTGGTATATAAAATTAATCGAAAATAGTAACGAATACATAGTTCCGGGGTCGCCGAGGTGAATTGTACACTCCAGATTTTTAGTATCCGGAGACAAACCACGTGGGGTAAGACAGCCCAGGAACCCTTAGGGGTGGGGCGGGGCGAGGGGGGGGGGAGATATAAAAATTATCGAAAGTAGTGTCGAATCCATACTTTTAGGCTTGCTGAAATGAAAAGAGATACTCCGGAATTTTTAAATGTCCAAGTTTGGGGTGGTGGGCGATGGGGAAGTGATTAAAATAATAGAAAATAGTGTCAAATCCATAGTTTTCATGGTCGCTGAGATGAGTAGTGACACTACAGATTTTTAGTATCAGGAGAAAAACCACGTGGGGGCAATACATCCCAGGAACTCTTAGGGGCGTGGGGGCTGAGATATAAAAGTCATCGAAAGTAGTGTCAAATCCATACTTTTCGGGATCACTGAGATGAATAGTAACACTCTGGAATTTTTTAAAGCCCAAGTTCAGCCCCCTTCGGGGTGGGGGGCGATGGGAAAATGATATATAAAAATAATCGAAAATAGTATCAAATCCATAGTTGTCAGGCTCAGTGAGATGAATAGTGAGACTCCGGATATTTTATAAGTCCAAGTTCATCCCCCTTTGGGATGGGGACAAAGGGGGGGGGTGATACATAAAATTAATCAAAAACAGTGTCGAATACACAGTTTTTGGAGTTGCTAAGGTGAATTGTACACTTCAGATTTTTAGTATCAGGAGACAAACCACATGCGGGTAATACACCCCAGGGAACCTTGGGGGGGGGGGGGGTGAGCGAGGGGGTGAGGCATAAAAATCATCGAAAATAGTGTCGAATCCATACTTTCCGGGCTCACTGAAATGAATAGTAACACTCCGGAATAGTTCAGCCCCCTTCGGGGTTGGGAGGCGATGGGGGAGTGATTAAAAATAATAGAAAATAGTGTCGAATCCATAGTTTTCATGGTCGCTGAGATGAGTAATGACAATGCATGATTTTTAGTATCAGGAGACAAACCACGTGGGGAATCCTTAGGGGCGCAGGGGGGTGGGGGAGGGGCTGAGATATAACTGTCATCAAAAGTAGTGTCGAATCCATACTTTTCAGGGTCACTGAGATGAATAGTGACACTCCGGAATTTTTTAAAGTTCAGCCCCCTTTGTGGTGGGGGGCGATGGGAGAGTGATATATAAAAATAATCGAAAATAGTGTCGAATCCATAGTTGTCGGGGTCGCTGAGATGAATAGGGAGTCTCTGGATATTTTATATGTCAAAGTTCATCCCCCTTTCGGGTGGGGGACAAGGGGGCATTGAGATATAAAAATAATCAAAAATAGTGTCAAATCCATAGTTTTTGGGGTCGCTGAAATGAATAGTAACACTCCCGATTTTTTAAAACTCCAAGTTTAGCCCCCTTTAGGGTCGGGGAGGGGGGAGTTGATATAAAAATAATCGAAAATAGTGTCGAAACCATGGTTTTCCGGGTCGCTAAGATGAATGGTAAAATTCTGGATTTTTTAAAGTCCAACTTCAGGTCCCTTTGGCATAGGGGGTGAGAAAGGGTGAAAAAATAAATTGTCCAAAATGACCGAGATAATGGACGTGTGTATGTTCCAGTATGACTTACTACCTGGAAAATATACTGTGGGAGTATGACGCCCCCAGAACCATTAGGGAAGCTGGTGAAATATAATCCATATTAACAAATGGAAGTCAGTTTGGGGGTGATCTGCATATACTGTACTATATATATATATATATATAAAATAAGGCATAAAAGTGAAAACAGACGTGAATTAATGAGATGATTCCAGGTATCTTAGAAACTTAAAACTTTGTACCAGACAAGCTGATGATTTCAGAATCCCTAGAAAAATCGAAAATTCTCAAAATTCTCTAATCAATCAATATAATCAATCAATACTGATCTGCATTTAGGGCAGTCGCTCAGGTGGCAGATTCCCTAGCTGTTGTTTTCATAGCCTTTTCTTAAATGATTTCAATGACATTGGAAATTTATTGAACATCTCCCTTTGTAAGTTATTTCAATCCCTAACTCCCCTTCCTATAAATGAATATTTACCCCAATTTGTCCTCTTGTATTCCAACTTTATCTTCATATTGTGATCTTTCCTACTTTTAAAGAGGCCACTCACACTTATTCGTATACTAATGTCATTTCAGGCCATTTCTCTGCTGACAGCTCCCAGTTCTTCCCAGCCCAAACTTTGCAACATTTTTGTAACGCTACTCTTTTGTTGGAAATCACCCAGAACAAATCGAGCTGCTTTTCTTCGGATTTTTTCCTGTTCTTGAATTAATCCTGGTGAGGGTCCCATACACTGGAACCATACTCTAGTTCGGTTCTCACCAGAGACTTATAAGCCCTCTCCTTTACATCCTTACTACAACCCCTAAACACCCTCATAACCATGTGCAAAGATCTGTATCCTTTATTTACAATCCCATTTATATGATTGCCTCAATGAAGATCTTTCCTTATTTTAACACCCAGATACTTACAATGATCCCCAAAAGGAACTTTCACCCCATCAATGCAGTAATTAAAACTCAGAGGACTTTTCCTATTTGTGAAACTCACAACCTGACTTTTAACCCCGTTTATCATCATACCATTGCCTACTGTCCATCTCACAACATTATTGAGGTCATTTTGCAGTTGCTCACAATCTTGTAACTTATTTATTACTCTATACAGAATAACATCATCTGCAAAAAGCCTTACCTCTGATTCCACTCCTTTACTCAAATCATTTATATGTATAAGAAAAGGGGCACACGCTGGGAGTTTCAAATCTGCATAAGAATGTAGTCGGTTATATTTATCCAGAACGATAACCTATAGGTTTCATGGGCTTAATAGTTTCCCTAAAGTCCTAATTTTTAACCCCCTCCCCTATATCAAGATGGAGGCACAATCTGCCAGACGAGTTAGAAAATTGAAATTTGGCAAAATATAGCTTTTAGCCTGTAACCAAGGGAAATATTATGAGATGTTTAAAATTTTTACTTTTTACCCCAGAAAAATATCAAAATAAGGAGGCAATTTTAATGATGGTGCAGACCTTCCTTTTAAGGTATTTGGTGGCTAAACGATAAGTCATATCACAAAACGAATGGCACAAGCTCTGTTCAATTTGGAGTGATCTACAACTTTGGTCCTATGATTTTTTGTCATATCTCTATCTTATACGTTAAATGTAGCTCTATATCTAGATTTATCTAAATTTTGCACTTTGTACACGTATTAATGATGGTTTGAATCACTTATAGGAAAGATAGGATCATCAAATTCTACACGAATATTGGCCCACCCAGTAGCCATATGTGAGCCAAATTATATGTTTGAAGCTGTCACATAAGTATCTGAAAAGTAATTCACTGTGTGAAATCCTTACACAAATTTCACCCTATTCAACTTTTCCAAAACAATGTTACCTTTAAATAGATGAGATACGAGGAAATATAATAGAACCAGCCATTTAGATCGCTAAATGAGGCCAGAGGCGTCTTATCGTAAATCCATTTTTCGATAAGATGCACCGTTTAGCAGCAGTTATTCTGTAAATGAAGGTGAACATGCATATACTTCCGTATGTTGATCTATATTTATTTATTGAAGTCGATTTGTAGCGATCTAGAAGGGGTGTGTCTGCCACTGTAATTTTTTTTGCTATTCTGTTTTACATCGTACCGACGCAGATAGGTCTTATGGCGACGATGGGACAGGAAAGGCCAAGGAATGGGAAGGAAGCGGCCGTGGCCTTAATTAAGGTACAGCCCCAGCATTTGTCTGGTGAAATGGGAAACCACGGAAAACCATCTTCAGGGCTGCCAACAGTGGGGTTCGAACCCACTATCTCCCAGATGCGAGCTCACAGCTGTGCGCCCCTGACCGCACGGCCACCACATTGTAATTAATACTTTACAAATCAATAGTGACTGTCAGCAGGAGGGCATCTGCTATTGTAATTAGTACTCCCACATTGACTTTAACTGGCAGTAGGAATAGGGTCCTTCTCCAACTCCTGTGTACCATTGTAATGAATAATTCCCTTCCTGATTTGACTAGCAGAATGCAAGGGTGCATGCAATTTTTTTCTAAAGTCCTTTACCTTATTCTCTTTGTCATCAGGCAAAGGTGCCCCCTTAAAAGGGTGTCATCAAAATGTGACTGACGTTACACACAGTGAATTGCAGTAGAAAGTGAACCTGTCATCATCATCACAACTCCGCAACTCGCACTTTACATTGGAAACAATGTATGCGGACCACTCTCTGCTGTTTCTCGGATAACGCCAAGGGACATGCAATTTAAAAAATCATATTCACTTCATGTACAGTAATTTACTTCGATATCCGTATACAATGTAGAATACCGTTGCGAAGTACCGATACATTTGCTAGTAAATAACAAAATAAATAAATAAATAAATAATGAATTAATGAAAACATAAGTTTAATGCCTATTGATAATAGATGGCCTTATGCTGTGGAATGAGAATATTGCCTTGCCAGTATTTTTAATTTGTTGGAAGTAAATGACATGGAGGTGTCAAATTCAAATGCCTTTAAATACCATTAACTTTAACCGGGATTGAGCCTACTACCTTGAGAACATATTATTAGGTTGGCTAGAATTGAATATTTCACATAAAATCACTTGATTTTTATCAAAATCATGCATTCGTTCTTGTTAATTATTTGTATGCAGAAGCAAAATGAAGAAAACCTGCCCGACAAATGGAAATATACAGGTGGGAGTGGCAAGCATAAGGTGTTGTGGAATATATAAATAGGTTTATCAAGTGTAGGATATAAAGTGATGAAAGTGTCAGCCATGAAATCCTTGTGCTACATGATGTTTATTCTTAGAGAGTACAGTAACCTCTACGGTAAATCCCCAAAGTAGTCCTCTAGATTGCCCAAGACATATTGCCAATGATGTGGAAGATGTTGAATACCAACTGCCTCACCATGTGTGAATTTTGTAATCTCATGTTTCACAGCATTGGCAATATCCTCCTGTGTCCCAAACCATCTCCTACACAATGGTTCTTTCACTTTGGGGATGAGGTCAAAACCGCACAGAGACGGGTTCAGTGACCATGGCGGATGTTCCAGTACTTCCTACCCCAGCACTGAAGTTGCATTCGTACAGCCTCTGCTGCATGCGGTTTGGCATTGTCATGGAGGATGACACTGTTGACAGATCCAGGCATTTGTCTCTAATGGCACAATGCAACTGTCTCTGCAGTACACTGCTATCACCCTTGTGATAGGTGGAACGAAGTGATACATATTCATCTGATGTCATAAACTACAACGACCATCAGCTTCACGGGGAAAAGGTTTTGATCGAAAGCCTGTCTTTGTGGTGATCCTGTGTGTTACTATTCTGGCGACTGGTGTTTGAGCTCTGGTTCATATATCCTGGCCCAAAATTCATCCACGGTCACTATTCTTTCCAGCATTTGCTCACCTTCCTGTTGGTAGTGTATCAAGTGGTCAGAACATAGAGCATACCATGTCCATTTTTGCACGTCAGTGATTGGACATGACACCCACCATGATGCAATTTTATACAGATGAAGATCTTTCCATAAAATTCTATGGATGGCTCATTTTTAATGCTATTTTGGCTTGTAACTTAAGTAGTGTCCATATTCTGTTCACACCCATGCACTGGATAATTGCTGCACGTGACACATCAGTCCAGATACTAACATGTCATCTGGGCCGTTGTAGGTCACTGCTTGTCTCACATGCGTGCTGAAATGCTGCTGCCTATCTCACAATGGTTCAGTACAGAAGGGCATTATTCCCCACAGCTTCCACAAACTCTCTATGACATTCTTTGGCACTGCGACCCCAGAAAACAAGCAATTTGATGTATGAACACTGTTCTTGCCTCATCATATCCATTCTGCATGGAGCCTGACTCACTACTGCAGTCCAATGCACTGCCATCTCATACTGTGTCCACATACCATGAGTGTCATGTTTTCCATGACATATGACCATTTGCTATGACTTATACCCCAAGCATCATACTTTTCTAGTTTCTGATTCAGTAATAACATTAGAGAACACAATTTTTACCTTAAAGTAAAACCTGTTTCTAATCCAGATTTATATATCAATATGAAATAATGTAATGCTTATAACCAGCCTTCAATTTCCAGTACTTCTAAAAAGTTTAATTTCTTTACACTTTATATGGTAGCAAAGACAGCATTACTTGAATTTAGTCAAATACATTCTTCTTCTTCTTCTTCTTCTTCTTCTTCTTCTTCTTCTTCTTCTTCTTCTTCTTCTTCTTCTTCTTCTTCTTCTTCTTCTTCTTCTTCTTCTTCTTCTTCTTCTTCTTCTTCTTCTTCTTCTTCTTCTTCTTCTTCTTAAAGAGACAACTAAACAGAATAACTCTTATCCTGCAAGTCAACATAACTATTGTCAAGATAAACAAAAATACCCATAAAAGTTTGAGAAGAAACAGAAGCTTATGACATCATGATGAGATAATATGATCTGTACTCTAAAGTAAAGCAAGCTGCCAAGTAAATTCAAACCTAGAGACAAGTCCAGAGAAAATTCTGATAGTCATAAAAGGTACAGTTTCAAAAACACAAACAAAGCAGCAACTCAGCCAAGTACAATTCATTGGCAAGACTTCGAAACATCTTGCCTCAAGATACAGAAAAAGTAATCAAATTGCTAAGATTAGGTGCTCATAAGCGCATAGGCCTGCAAAATCTGAAGGATGTAGTTTGATCATGACATAGATCCATTGGTCTGAGATGGCTTAAGACTTCGTCAATCTGTATCTCAGATCTCTGTGGATCATAATGACCAACACCTCCAATACATTCATTATTTCTAGAGTTCTTCCAGAACAGCATATCTGGATTTTAACATAACCATTTAATCTTTTATCTCAGTTTCACATACGTGAGCATTCACTTAAGCTCCAATTCAGTACTTATTACGACGCTCTTTTACTCTCTGTTATATGTCTCAATCAAGAATGTTGTTGAACGTCTGACTCCTTGGCTGAATGGTCAGCGTTCAGGCCTTCTGTTCACAAGTCCTGGGTTTGATTCCTGGCAGGGTCAGAGATTTTAATCTTGTCTGATTAATTTTTCAGGCTCTGGGGACTGGCTACTTGTGTTATTCCCAATACTCTTCTTTTCATATGCAGACAATACACCACACTACCAACCACCACAGAAACATTCCTCCAAAATGGGTTGGAATCAGGAAGGGCATCTGGCTGTAAACCAGTGCCAAATACACATGTGACACAGTTCACAACAATGACCCCACAAGTGTGGGGAAAAGTGGTAGTAGAAGAACGTTGTTGCATGGATTTATCAGTTTCCTTAATCTTTCACCTTCTTTCATCTTTTTTCCTCCCTGATAGGGTAAGTTCCTGTAGATATGCAGGACAGGTGTGAATAAGGCAGAGTCAAATTAGCTCTTGTGAGTCAACTGAGATAAAGGGAAAAATGGTGAACAGCTTCGAAGGCAGAAGAGGATATAACCCAATGGCAGAGGGAACGGAAGAACCAACTCAAATCAACTTCGCCTCTCACTTGCAGCAAGCGACAAAGTGATCAACGTCTGATCACCGGAGGTGCATCAGGAAATTCATGTTCTGAAACTAACCACTCTATTCCTAAAAAGTGAACCATGGTCCAAACTTGAGATAATCAAGTATCATGAGGCATGGCAAAAATAAAACTTTTACTCCGGGTGGTAACTAACCCACTGCTGTCAAGAACGGTACAACTAGACTGTCGGATTCTGGGGAGTATGGACTAACATGCAAACAAAGGTAATCTAAAACCTCTTGCCAACTTTGCCCAAACAGCAAAACCCCTTTTTTTTTTTTTTTTTTGGAACACAAAATAAAAATACTGTCTTATGTGTAGGAAAGTTATATGAACGAGAGTAAATCTTAAGAGAAATATAGATACTGGCACTCCAAGAAACAAGATTCACTGAAGAAAATGCAATGAATTTCAGGAACTACAGACTCTCCAAATGTAAAACAGACAAAAATAATTCTAAAAAACACACCACTTTTAGGAGTTGCTTTTGCAGTCAAGAAAAACAACAACTCAAATCTACTTTGCATCTCACTTGCAGCAAGCAGCAAAGTAGTCAGCATTTGATCACCAGAGGTGTGGCAGGAAATTCATGTTCTGAAACTAACCACTCCAGTCCTAAAAACTGGACCACGATCCAAACTTGTAATAATGAAGTCTGTAAATGATAGACAAATGACAATCACCGTAAAGTGTGCAGATAAAAACACACTAATTAACGCACACATGTCAATCAATGAGGACAAGAAAACAAACCAAAAAAGGTAGACAAATCCTAGGAAACACTAGAAGAAATGGTATCCAAAATTCCCCCAAACCACTTCAAAATCCTACTAGGTGACTTCATTGCACACTCAGACAAAGATAGAAAACACAGAAAAACAATTGTAAAATTGCCAGCACATAAATGGACCAACTAAAGTGGACAAAGATTTTGCAGGATGTTCAACCTTAAAATCATTTCAATACACTTCAAAAAGAAACCATCAAAACAAATGACATGGAGATCACTGAACACACTCGTCAGCAAATTCCAAATTGACCCTGTAGCAATCTCTTATCCAAATCGCAGAGAAATTATGAATGTTCAAGTCAGAATGGATGCAAACATAGACTCAGATTATTACCTGACAAGAATCAAACTACAGTTAAAAATCACAGATTCACAAAAAAGAAGCCACTAATCCAAAAATTTGACACCACTAGGATCCAACTATCTCTCACAGCAGAATTAGAGATAAAGGAGGCAAAAAATTGGCAACAACTCAAAAGCAAACTGATTGCAACAGCACAAACACTGTTTCCTTTGCAGAAAAGGAAGAGGCACACTTGATGGAATGAGGAATGTGAACAAGCAATCCAATCTCGACAAAAGGCATACAACAACTGGAACAGCAAGAAGACAGAGAATAACAACAAAACATTCCTGGCAGTGAGGTAAGAGACAGCTCAATTGATCCAATAGACAGAAAGGATATTTGAAGAGCATCAACTACTTAAAATCAAGAAAGACTTTGAAAGAAAGAACACAGAAAATGTCTATAAGGACTTCAAAACTAAGCTTACAGGAATATCAACAACAAAGCTACTTCAAGAAAGAAAATGGACAATTGGCAATAAACAACCAAGAAAACTGCAAGGACTTTTCCAGATATTTTAAAGAACTACTGAAGGGTCCAGAACCAACACAAAATACTAATCAAAATTCATTACCACCAGAAACTGCAAGACAGTTCAAAAGACTTACACGTTGTTTTACGCCCCACCGACCAGATAGGTCTTATGGCGACAATGAGATAGGACTAGGAGTGGAAAGGAAGTGGCCGTAGCCTTAATTAAGGTACAGCCCCAGCATTTGCCTGGTGTGAAAAAGGAAACCACAGAAAACCATCTTCAGGGATGCCAACAGTGGGGTTTGAACCCACTATCTCCAGAATGTAAAGCTCACAGCTGCGCGCCCCTAACCGCATGGCCAACTAGCTCAGTAGAACAGATGTAAACAACTACAGAGGAATCTCACTAGTATCACTAGCATGCAAAATCCTATCCCATTGTCTTCTAGATAGAGTACAACAATAACAAGAACCATAAATCGGAGAATATCAAGCATGATTCAGACCAGGCCGATCTTGTCCAGTGAAAATCTTGAACCTAAAGTTAAACCTAAAGCACATTCGTTGATTTCAAAACAGCCTATCATTCAGTTGATCGCAAGTCATTCTTCCAAATATTGAACAAACAGGGTTTAGACATGAAAACACCTGCAATCATAAAACAGACGCTGACAAGAAACAAAGTGCAAGATTAAATTCATGGAGGAAATCTCAGATTCTTTTGATATCAAAATGGGAGTAAGACAAGGAGATGGACTCTCTCCTTTACTTTCAACTGCATCCTTGAAAAAGTGATGCAAGAATGATGCAAACAAAAATTAGTCCTCAAAATTCACCAACCAATCCCTTTAGGCAGAGAAAATTTGCAATAAATTACCTAGCATTTGCAGACGGCCTAGCAATCTTAACCGTGACATTTCAACAGCCCAAAAATTGGACTGAACTTCTCAAAGAAATTATAGATAAAGTTCACCTTCAGATATCTTTTGAAAAGATAGAATACATGATCTGCAACAAAACAAGCACCAAAATTCATGGAGACAAAATATGGCAAAATTAATTGAGTATCAAAATTCAAGTATCTTGGTGAAACTATTCAGGAGAATGGACTCTAAACAAAAGCCAATGAAATCAGATTCCAAAAGATGGAAACTGCATACCAACTAATCCAAAATATCTACAGCAAAAAATGTATCTCCAAGCACACAAAACTAAGACTTTACAATACAGTGAAACATTAATTTTGAACAGGAAAGCAGACAACCTTGAGAAGAAGGAACACAAAATCATAAGAAAAATTCTAGGCCCAAAACTTGCTGATGGAAAATATTGACTCAGAGGCAAACAAGAAATCAAACTGCACAAATATACACAGTGACATAAGAAAACGTAGGTTAAGATTTTATGAATATATTAAAAGAATGCAATTAAACAGACTTACAAAGCAAATAGTTGAATTCTACAAGAACAGGAGTAAAGCCAAAACAGACACAATGAAATGGCAAAATCAAAACCAATTTGAAACAAGCAGGAATTACACCAGCATATGTCCAAAACAGGGCGATCTTAAGATCCAAAATTCACAAATGGCAAGATGACCAAGAGGAAAGAACAAAGAAGAAGACTGGAACAAACAGATCTGAAGACAGAAAGGAAGACCACAGTAAGAGAATGAAAGAAATATGTGCACAAAGGAAGGCAACTACATGCCTCTATGCACTTTGTGTAATCCTACTGGGCTTATTCACATTATTATTATTATTATTATTATTATTATTATTATTATTATTATTATTATTATGGTTATTCTTATTATTGTTATTATTTATATTATTTATAATTATCTGCCGTAGGGATGTGGCGACCCCATCGCCCAGTGGGAAACCACTCAATCAGCTACCCGAGTATTGGCAGGAAAACCATAACGTTCGCGGGGTATGGAGGAAATGCCTACTCCCAGTCCTGAACAACTAGGATGAAATAAGGCAAAAAGCCTTATTCACAATCCATCTTTCATCACCCATCATTCACCATTCATCACCTTGCCAGATCACATCTGGCATTGTAAGCCCTGACTTCGGTCAGAAATGTATTGATCATTGATCAGACAATCAGCCTATTATGATTAGTCTTCTAATGAAATATCCACCGGTTTGGATACACACGATCATCAGATCCAAACAAAGACACCATTCGGATACGGTGGGGTGTCACATGGAAGACCAAGCGAGTCGGAGCGCCTGCAACCCATTAAACAACATGCAGACCCATCCGATCAAGAGGAAACTTAAATTTAATAAATCAGGACAGTTCTCATATTTCGCTACAGTGAACATAAATTCATTAATGAAAGTGGGCAAATTAAAACATCTCACAGACGTCTTAGATCAACATAAGATACTGATAACTGCTCTTCAAGAATTGCGTAATATGGATCAAGACCCCCTTGAGTCAGGGGGATATCGCCTACACAAGGGTCCCCCAGGTGAAGGAGTACTAAAGAGTGTTCCTCAGTTTGGAGTCTGCTTTTTGGTTCATACTAGTATCTTAGATTCAATTAAAGATTTTTCTTCCACCTCCCCCCGAACGGCATTGATGACAATCAAAGTAGAGAATAAAACGTACACATTGATAAATGTCCATGCTCCAACGAAAGGGCGATAGATCTGATCCAAATAATTATCGGGGAGTATCATTATTGAATATTACATATAAGAATTTATCTAAGATTATCTATAACAGAATACAGGGACATCTTGACTGTGAACTAGGGGAATATCAAGGTGGATTTCGTCCAGGAAGAAGCTGCCCTGACCAAATAATCAGTTTAAAATGGATTATGAAACATCATACATCTAGAAACAAAAATTTAGTTATTACGTTTGTTGATTTTCAAAAGGCGTATGATAGTATACATCGTGAATCACTGTTGAATGTCCTTCACGAATTTGGTCTACATTCCAAACTTATTAGCCTGATTGGTATGATTCTTAAGAATACTCAATCTAAAGTTAGATTCAGAAATGAGTTATCTAAATCATTTGCAATTACAACAGGCCTCCACCAGGGAGATGGACTTTCGCCATTATTGTTCAATTATGCAATGGAAAAGGTCATGCGAGAGTGGACTAAGGTATGTCCTCCAAAAGTCAAAACTGGAAAAAATATCAAACTAAATTGCTTGGCATTCGCGGATGATCTTGCGATACTGGCAAATGGTTTCGAAGAGGCTAAAGTTCAATTGGAAGAACTTGCAAATGTAGTGAAAAAAGTTGGATTGCAAATTTCGTATGATAAAACAAAAATAATGCCCACTTTCAGAACTCTAAATTCAGCTATTATTAAATAATAATAAACGAATTGAAATTGTAAGTACATTTAAATATTTGGGTGAAAATCACACTTGGAATTGCAATGAAAAACCATCAATAGAGAGCAGAATATAAAAACTGAAGCAGGCACAACGGATAACTTGGCCTACATACAAAAAGAAATGTCTTTCGATTAATGCTAAATTTAGGCATTATAACTCTGTTATTAAACCAGAAGCAACTTATATAGTAATCACGTTAAATTTGATTCTGCAAATTGCCTCGTGTTGACCTCATGCGCTGAGTAAATCACCGTTTTCTCCCTTGTTCTTCTCAAGTTAAAATGTATTATTATTTATTAGTTCACGTTTGGTAAATTCTATTTTCTCTTTGTTATTTTAAAACCTCTTCATTCACTTAAAATTTTGTATTGTTTATCAAAAAGTGCAGATCATGCCACAGTCTTTTGTACAGAACATCAGTACAGACACTGCATTGTAAAGTCAAAGTCAATGGAGATACCAAGAAAGTATCAGAAAATGCAGCAAAACCTAAAGGTGTGTTATTGCCGGTGTTGCCTGGGAAGAGCCCTTCTCAGGAATATTCGTCTGGGAAGTCCTCCCTCACCAGGGCAGGGCGAAAGACTTCCCCAAGTATGGCTGGAAAGTCCAGCCTTCCTACCAAAGCCCAGATTATAAAGGAGAAGAAGGGGAAGCCACAGCACTCCCCCAAAAAATTCAAGTTGTCTTCTCCAAATCAATCAGGGGACACAGGCTCCCCAAAGAAGACTGGCAAGTCATCTGCCAGCTCTCCTTTAAAGACTAAGGAAACGGTGGGCAAGAGTGAGAGGCCTCGATGACCTCCATTTCGATCCCTTTCTGGGAGAACTAGGTTCTCCTAGAAAGAAGGCCCACCGCTCCAAATAAGAGATATCACCATCCATGGAGTGTTCAGTCTCCAAATCACCCTCTAGTGAGGAAACAATGGAGACTGAACCTCTCATTGCAGTGGATGGTGATGACAAAATACAAAAAGACAAAGATGGCAGAAATTGGCAGTTAGTTGACTGAAAGAAGGGCAAGCAACTGTCCTAATTTAATTGCAATACCTATCCACACAATGGCATTATTGCTGTGGAACTGCAATAGTTATCACTGTTGCCTAGCTGAGTTACGTCAATTGATACCTGTCTCTGCGGCCTCCATAGTGCCTAGCTGAGTTATGTCAATTGATATCTGTCTCTGCGGCCTCCATAGTCTGTCTACAGAAAACTCGTTTGAGACCTAGACACGACACGACTAAGAGAGGATATAATCTTTATTCTAAGGACAAAGTATCTGTAGATGGCGCTGTGACTGGGGGCAGTTGTACCCTAGTCCGCTCCGACATCTTCAGCGATGAAGTACCACTTCATACTCCGCTACATGCAGTTGCAGTTGTACATTCCACCGGACTACAATCTTGAAATGCATGCACTACAAGATCTGATCGCTCCTTTTCTCATGCTGGGAGACGTGAACGCCCATAACACACTCTGGGGTTCTCTGTCTTCCTGTGCAAGGGGGAGGATGCTCGAGCAATTGATCAACCAATTCGATGTTTGTGTGCTTAAAACACGGGAACCAACTCATTTCAGCAGCGCATACGGCACATTCTCTCACTTGGATGTCACTACAGTATGTGCAGCCATGCGCTAGTTCCCCTGTTACGGTGGCAAGTACACGATGACCTCTGTGATAGTAATCACTTCCTGATAATTCTAACTGGTTACTTCGGCGGGAAAATTGGCCAGAATTTTCCAGATGCGCAGTGATGGCCGATGACATGCTGAAGTCTGTTGACGACCACGTTTCTTCCATTACTACCAGAATTTTAGCTGCTCCAGAGGTAAAAAATTCCTTCCTCATCTGGTATTCCTCGCTGGAAATAGGTCCCATGGTGGATCAACGAAATTGCAGCAGCCATACGTGATCGTTAACAGGCTTTTAAGCATTATCATCAGAATCCTACAATGGCCAATCATATCATATTTAAGCATTTGTGCACTAAGGCCAGCTTTTTTAATTCGAGAATGTAAGAAAGCTACGTGGGAAAAGTATGTGTCTTCTATGACGGCACATACTCCATCATCACAAGTATGGACAAACTCCGCCGTATTGTCGGAGTACAGAATGTGCCCTCAGTCCCCGGAATCTCCATTAATGGAGATATAGTTACGATTCCTTCAGTCACTGCAGACCACATCGCATCGCATTTTGCTGATACATCCAGCTCCAGGAGATAATACTCTGCATTTCTTCCAATTAAGCGTGAAGCAGAGGTACACCATCTCTCTTTCGCCTCTAGTCCTTCGCATCCCTACAACGTGCCTTTCACGAAGTTGGAGTTGCGGAGTGCACTCGCGCTACGCAGAGACACGGCTCCTGGACCAGACAAAATCCACAATCAAATGCTGAAGCATTTGAGTGACAGATGTCTCAAGGATATTCTCACCCCATTCAATAGAATATGGAGCGAGGGTGTGTTTCCATCTCAAGCCAGGTAAACATTCAAAACTTCTGGATAGGTATAGGCCTATATGCCTTACAAATGGCCTTTGTAAGCTATTTGAAAGGATGGTTAACTGGCATCTTTTGTGGGCCATGGAAGAGGAAGGTCTCTTGTCTAACTACCAGTGTGGTTTTCGCTCTCATCGGTCTGCCACTGATCATCTGGTCAGTCAGGAGAGCACCATTCAGGAGGCCTTTCTCCGGAAGAAACACCTAGTCACCATGTTTTCTGACCTGGAGAAAGCTTACGATACTACCTGGTGATATGGGATTCTCTTCGCACTACACCAGTGGGGATTTTGGGGAAATTTGCCACGTTTATTGAGAACTTCATGTCCCTCCGGCTCTTTTGAGTCCGAGTAGAGAATGCTTTTTCTCAATATTATGTGCAGGAAAATGGAGTACGTCTGGGATCGGTACTGAGTGTCATGCTGTTCGCAATCACCATCAACGGCTTAGTTGTCGCTGCTGGACCCGCAGTCATTCCATCGCTGTATGTAGATGATTTAGCTCTACATTACAGCTCGGGAAGGGTAGTGTTTGCTGAGAGACAGCTACAGCAAGCTATTAACCGAGTTGACAGATGGGCCCTGCAACATGGTTATTGATTTTCAGTGGTGAAAATCTCAGTTGTACACTTCCATCGACATTGGCTTGCGCATCATGAAACAGATCTCCGCTTGCGAAACAGTGTCTTATCAGTAGTAGACACCTGCAGATTCCTGGGTTTCCATTTTGATAAGAGACTAATGTGGCAGCCCGACATCCGTCAGCTGAAGGTTACCTGCATGAAGAGATTCAACATGCTTAGGTTCCTCAGCGGCACTTCATGGGGGATGACCGCATGGTGCTGCTACATTTTTAAACGGCATCGGTCCTCTCCTGACTTGACTATGGAAGTGCAGTTTATGGCTCAGCATCAAAATCTACGCTGAGCATTTTAGACAGCATTCACCATAGTGGAGTTAGGCTGGCAACGGGAGCTTTCTGTACTAGCCCCATTCCCAGCCTACATGCTGAAGTGGGAGTTCCATCTTTACGGATAAGGAGGCAGCAGTTACTCCTCATGTACGCTGCCAAAATTTGTGAAATGCCACTACATCCAAGCTATCAATGCATCTTCGGTACCCAATACCACCAGAGGTACAAAGACTGGCCAAATGCCACACGGCCGGTTGGGTTTTGAATTGATAGCTTGTGTCGTGATTTAAATATAAGACATCGGTGATTGTCTTGAACAAACTTTTAGTGAGGTACCTCCGAGGTTAGTTCCATGACCGGAAATACGTCTAGATCTTCTCCGTGGACCCAAGGTGAACACGGATTCCTCCATTTATGGGAGGTATTTCCAGGACTTCGTTCACCAATATCCAGCCACGAGACATATTTTCATGGATGGTTCTAAAATAGGAGAAACTGTTTGTTGCTCTTTCGTCACCGATGATATGAGCACAAAGATCTCGCTTCCTAGTGTATGTAGCATGTATACTGCGGAGCTTTACGCCATCTTAGAAGCTCTGCAGTTTGCACTGTGTGATGAAAGAAGTTGCTTTCTTACGTGTACAAATTCGTTAAGCTCTCTGCAGTCTATTGAAACCTCTTTCTCGCAACACCCACTGGCGCAGCAGATTTATGGCCTTCTAGCGAGGTTAAGTGATCCTGGCACTTTTATTTCAAAGACCTATCAATGTATCTACTAAAGATATTTGTTCTCAGCTACGTAGAAGCATCTTGGCGTCCTGTGAATCGGAATGGCTAGCTGTCCGAACTCCCAACAAGCTGAGAGCAATTAAGAAGACAACTACCGTGTGGCGTTCCTCTTTCCGGCCTTAACGGAGAGAGACTATAGTATAGTGTAGGCCAAGGATAGGTCATGGACGATCTATGCACTCTTATCTCCTAAAGAGAGAAGACCCCCAATTGTGTTCTTGTGGTGCTGACTTCACCATGGCCTACATCCTCAGAGAGAGCACCAATCTCTCTGGCCTAAGACGGAGCCTCAGCCTGCAGGAAACACTCGAACGTATACTAGCTGATGACGTGACTACTGATGTTCTCGTCATCTGCTTTATGTGCAACAGTGGATTAATCAAGGGCATGTAAATTACAAGTGTACTGTTACTCAGGAAACGCATGTTCCTTTCTGATTCGTTAGTAATTTTTTGGCCTAATTCAATAATCTTTTGTTTTATTTTGTACTGAGTTTCCAAATTCCTTTGTTGAATAAATAATTTTGTTTTATTTAAAATTTCTTTTCCACTAATTTGTTCAGAGAGGATGATTACCTAGTTGTACTTACTCTCAAAACAAAAATCATCACCATTTCATATTTTCATCAGAGGTACTACATCATTTTGATCCAGCACCCAACTAAAGGGGCTCCTACATCCAAAGCTGTTGGTCTCTTTAGAGAGTTGTTGGATTATTTATGCCACCCAATTCTCGGCACTGAGTTGCTGGCCATACATTCTAGACCATTCCGTAACAGGTAACCCTGACCAGAAAAAGTAGAGTGCATTTCTAAAATGAAAACTAAATGAAATGGAAATTCTCACCTGCAGATGGAGGAGGTCCCTGCGACGACCCTTGGGCTCAGCACTCAACATGGGCACCAGTATCCCAAGACAAGACTGAAACTTGTCAAGAGCCGTCTGATACTGACATTCTGCCATATACTGCTCAGCAGAATATCCTATCTCCAAGGCAGTTGCCATTGCTGGAGTCCGACTTGCCAACTGACCTACAGGTACAAAAATAACAGTCCACTGAATGTCATTTATTACAGTGAGAAATAAGAATAAAAAATAAATTGAAAATATCACTTCATAAAAAATTCAGTTCAACCAAACAAAACATATTTCCATTTTAAGGTAGACTTTTGTAATTGCTGGCATAAGTACACTATCTGCCTTCCTATGCTGATATTTTTTTTTCACATTGCAGTAGGAATTACCAGTACAAACATGAAAATGAATTCAAGAAAATATTTAATAATCAAAAATAATTATTTTATAATATATATTCCAATTTTTAAATTATGCTAGCTGTCACGCCCATCAGTGTTGGTGTTTAATGTTTAAAAAGGAAGTATAACTGGGCAACCATCCTCACAGAAGAGACAAAAACACCTCAGCAACAACAGTCGGTTAATGTAATGCTGCTGTTAATGAGTTTTAGGGATTGGGGCTATGAAATGAAATGGCACTTAAAGCCTAGGCTTCCCAACCTGTTCTTTTGCGATTCCTTTTTCTCTTTATTCTTCAAGTGACGATACCTCCATGTGTTTCCTCTCATTTTGTTAGTGTTCTTCATTATCTTCCAGACCAATGAGGGATAACAAACACATGGCATGACACAATAGAGGGGTCAGCAGACTGGCAGCCGGTTGGATTCAAGCCAATGAAAGAGCAGAAGTCTCTTCTGCATGCTGAAGTGCAGACTTCATTAAGTGCCAAATTTCAAATTCCTAGGCTTTTGGACAGAAATAAACGTAAATATTTTGAAATACTAAGAGTGACTTGGTAGAACGTGATGTTCTTGATGAAACATGTCATTCTTTGTTTAATAACGTGTATTTTTATTCCTTGTTTAATAATGTGTGTTTTTTCCAGGTATGTTATAGTGTATTATTTATATTGAACTTGTGTGTTCAAAGCTTTCAAGTTACATTCAAGTTGTAATCAGTTTAGTAATGTTTCAGTGTCTGCATGTTCCTTTTGTAGTTCGGTTAAGAAATAATGACTTAGATGATGGCGTCCCACAACAATTTGTAAGCGATTATACTACACCTTGGAGAGGTTATTAGTCCTCGAAAGTCGCTGAAGTAGTGAATCATATTGGTTCTATTGTTCTACTGGATAACGAGGAGGAACTGCTTGTTGGTGTTCCCTTGTTCTTCTTCTGGGAATGTAATTTCAAAATAATCCTCTGACTGGAAGGAATTCTTGTGGAACATCATCAGGAAAACTCTTGAAATTCGTGGACAACTTTGATTTTAAAGGATGATTTCCACCTTCCAATACTTTAATTTTGGACATAGCTTAATGTCTAATTAGTACATGTTTTGTCCCGGTTTGTGGGACATCTTCAGCTAAAAAGCATGCAATTCAAAAACTGGCAGAGACAATAAAATATTAGCTGATCTGAAATTGTTTAAAATACGTTCAACACTGTTTGGTGACCCAAAGCATGGTAACATTCCAATCTAAGAAGAATAATGTGCACTAACAAAAAGTTTTGCTGAGTGTTGAGTTTTTTTCTTCCTCTTTTAGGAGCAAGTTATTATTGTCATTAACACTGCGTTGTAGCAATCGATAATAATGTGTAGTTAGGAGTCTGAAATGAAAAGAGGAGAAAATAATGGTTGTAAGAACATAGAAACAGAACATTACGTTCCTAACAAATTTCAACTACAGTTTAAAGGAGTTTTCCCCTATCCAAACAGAAACTAAAATACACAAGAACTTAAGTAAACAGCACTAATTTCACATATATACTGCCTCCAATTACCCTGACCAACTCACCGAGCAACATGATAGATCCCAAGATGGACCGTTCGTTTGTGGGCTGTATCATATTTAGAGGCATTTAAAGGACAAGGGCTGAAGGTAACACAGAAAATAATAATAATGTTATTGGCTTTACGTCCCACTCAACCTGCCAAGTTGAGGTCAGAAGGCCACTGCCTCAACCATCTGAGCCACTCATCCTGGCAAACCACACAATTAAACAAGGCTTGACATTTATTCATGAAGTAGCAATTTACAATGATGGATAAATAAATAAAATTGTATGTTGTGTGATGTTATTCTTCCAAAAAACTTATGTTTGTACAAATGAAACTTAATAGAAAAATGTTAAATTATTGTCGATGAGCACCAACGGCCATACCCATGTTGAAACACCGGATCCCGTGAGATCTTCGAAGTTAAGCAACACTGGGCGTGGTCAAGACTTGGATGGGTTGCCACACGCTGTTGGTAGGGGGTAAGGGAATGGAGGAGCGGAAAGGAACTGGCCACCTTACCGTATGTAAATTCCGGCTCAGGCACACCTCTGCAGAGGTTCGGAGACCTGCCTTTAGGCAGAATACACCCTTACCTTACCTTTCTGATAAATTATTCGTGATGTGATGAAATTAATTAATGGTCATCTCTATTCTATAACAAATCTATTATTAAATTATGTATCACTTTGCAAAATAATGTTTAAATTTACAGAGTTCACTCAATGTGACCAATGACCAACCTAATCCTAATTCATACAATATTTATAAAATACACAATTTGTCACTTCACTGGTCAAGAAATTAATTCAGAATTTCATTACTGTTAATCCAATTTGTCAATAGTACATTCAACTGAGCATAGCTCTTATTCTGGATTAATTATTTGCTAACAGAGCTAAATTATTACATAGATTCAGCGATGTCACTCTATGGATTTAAAATCAGCAAATCAAATTATAGCTGACATTTAATTCACTTTAACAGATAATCAACTGACAAATTTAATTTATATCACATGCCGATTCATTAATATTTTACTTTATTATTTAATTTGCTCTGATTAAATGGTATCATAAATTTTCTTGAGTTTTTGTTAATTAGCCCAGTGTCCTTGCTTCTACTTGCTCTCTTTGAGAATATATTACGATCTTTTTTTTTTTTTTAATAAATAAATAAATTAAAGTGTCAATTGATCCTGATCTATTCCAATATATCACATAAAATATCAGCAAAGACAACAAAAATACACTGAATGCTGAAATGACCTGATTCTCCAAGGTGAACATGAGTTTGGATCAAAATCCACATTTCAATAATGATATCACCTGAAATAACACATGCACGCACGCATGCATCTTCTTAATATTATTTCATTCTACTCTTAAACTTGATCCTTAGTCATTATTTTTACAACTGGACAAGAAACAAAATTTATCAAACAGATGACCTTCCATTAAATACTATTTTCCACCATCCATCTGATAATGAGTGATCAGAGACATGTATCATCACTTTAATAAGGCTATCTAAATCTACATTCCAAAGATTAAATAATTCAGAAGATTGTGCTAAAACAATAAATATGCACATGATCTGAGTTAACATATATGGTTAATATAACATGTGGTCATTGAGTATCTTATCATCATCACTCGTTGCTAAACTGCAAGATGTGCTCTACATTACATAATATCCACTATAAATGCTTTACAATAAAATTACTGGCTCGCAAGTCTACTATATCATTGAGAATATCATAACAGCTGAGCATGACTTCGCTTCCATCAACTTGAACAAATTCTATCTTTAATTTAACACTCAAGACCTTTAAATATTAATCTTAGGCCACTGAAAGTTATTATTATCAGCATTATTTTAATTTTAAACTCAGCCATCCTGAATTAATATTGTGACATAATGGACCAATACAGAGAAACTAATGATATTGTTAAAAATTATAATGCATCTTGCAAAGCCTTAAACTGCAGCAAGAAATACTATTCTAGAAAATAGACCATTATACTGGGAAAATCGAAATGCACTCCATGATGGGACGATGAATGTCAGTTCACTGTAAATGAGAGATAACTCACCCTCAAAAAATATAAAGCTGCATCAACTGAAGCAAACTTTTTACTTGCTTGCAGGACCCAAGCTAAAGTCAAACAGTTGCTGAAGTGTAAAAAACGTCAGAGTTAGAAACAATTTTGTAGTGCACTCACTCCACTGTCACCTGCCTCTGCTGTGTGAAATAATATTAAACGATTTTGAGAATCTCTTAGCCGACCGAATTTCACGACGGCATGGCCCCTACCTGTTACAGAAAATGTATTATGCAAGCTGGTTCATCCTTCCATGGACTTGGTACTTACAGAATTTTACAGTGTGCAAAATTAATATTGTGACATAATGGACCAATAGAGAGAAACTAATGATATTGTTACAAATTATAATGCATCTTGCAAAACCTTAAACTGCTGCAAGAAGTACTAATTCTGGAGAATTTTGACCATGAACTCTTATACCCTTTTGACCTAGAAAGTGCGCTTAGAGTCACGCAGCTGTGAGAGCTTGCATCCGGGAGATAGTGGGTTCGAATCCCACTGTCGGCAGCCCTGAAGATGCTTTTCCATGGTTTTCCATTTTCACACAAGGCTCTACCTTAATTAAGGTCACGGCTGCTTCCTTTCCCATCCTAGGCCTTTCCCGCCCCATTGTCACCATAAGACCTATCTGTGTTGGTGCAACGTAAAGCAAAAAGACCTTGAAGAACTGCTTTGAGCATTGGAAACAAGTTCCAACACGGCTCCTGGTCCCGATAAAATTAATTATCTGACGTTCTTGCATATGCCCCTGGACAGACACAAATATCAGTTGAACTTGTTAAATAGATAGTGGTCAGGCTGCACATATCCGAGTGCTTTCAAATTATTTCACATGCTCCCTATATTTTGAAGCCTAGCAAGGACCCTTGACTGGACTCATCCTATGGAACACTCACCTTAATATCTTAAGTATTTAAGACACTTGAACGAATTACCAAACACAGACTAGAATGGTGGCTTGAACAATGTCATCTCTTACCAGTCACTCAGTTGGGCTTTCGCCAAGGTAAGGGAGCTATGGACACATTGGTACATCTCATCACTGACATTCAATTAGCTCTGATGAACAACGGCTATATCACCGTATTATATATAGACCTTACTGCGGCCTACAAGAATGTTTTTCTACCTGCCTTAGCATCAAAATTATGCACTTCTGGGGTTCCAGAAGGTTTCATAGGAAATCTCCTTGCACTGTCCAGTGACCAGCAAGTTATTATAACTCACAACGATATAACCATCAGCCCACGGTCTACTTCTACTGGCTTGTCACAAGGTTCCATTTTGGCACCCCTTCTATTTAATGTGTATATTGCTAATATTTCTTGCATATTTCACCATAATATATACATTCTTCAATATGCAGATGATTTATGCTTCTATACAGTTTCCAGATCTATTGAATGATGCCAAGAAGAACTGACAGAAGCAATGCGTATCTTTCAGCCATAGCTCTTTAATCATGGTCTTACTATTTCCCCAGACAAGCCAACAGTATCCACCTATTCACAATGCTTCGTTCCAGACATCCACAGAATGAAACAAGATATTTACAACTTTAAAAAAAAAAAAGAGTGAAATATTTAGGACTTTTGATCGATACTAAATTGACTTTGTCTGCCCATATAATGCATGTCATTAAGAAAATTGAACCTGCTCTAAACTTAATGTGTGCAACGCTGGCTCATCTCGGGGTTCGGATCCCAAAACAGCACTTCTGTTCTACAGAGCCTTGAAGCACCCTCATCTTAATTACTGAAGTGTTTGTTAAGGCTTGGCTTTGCTACAGTACTAGATAAACTAGACAAATGTCAATATCGAGCACTTCGAACATGTATTGGAGTGATGAATTCCACCCCAACCACCACACTACAGTTGGAAACTTTGGTACCGCCACTGAACCTACATAGACATTACTTAACGTCAAAATATCTGCTTAAACTAAATGAAGATAGTAATGACGCCCTAGTAAAGAAAATTGTACAACTTACCAAAGCTGTGCAGACATCAAGATACTGGCAGAGGAAGCATCTCCCAATCCTTGTTCAAAAATGCCTGACGACGAGTGGATTCAGGAAAGTCATATCTACTTCACCAACCCATCCAACTTTTAAAACAATGTCAAGCAACTTGATGTTCGAATGGATGTACCATTTCAACTGGATATTCCTGTAAATGCTATTATATTACAACAGTTCCTGTCACTGTGGAATGACATTTGCCAAATATGTACTGTACCAGTAAAAGTTCGGGGCGTAAGGCATGAGAAGGATCTCAGGTAGTGGAAGTTGGTTTTTGGAGCCGGTACAGAGCAGGATAGACTCGCAGTGCGAATAATAGATGGTTATACCCTTTTTCAAACAATTTATTAATAATGTTAATCAATTCACCACCCTGCAATGTCGATATAGAATGCAAATAATTTGTTGAAATCAAAAGGGTTAACGTAAATCTTCTTGAATGCAATTTGTGAAAATAAATAAATCTCACAGATCCAATAGTCCTTTGCGAAAACATAAAGTGTCAGTTTTTCACCTAAAGTCTTTCTAAGTATTATGACATGACATGAACACACTTATAATTGAAAATAAGAATTTGAACTTCTGTTGAGAGTTTCTCAGTTTGTGAGCCTTGAAACATAGAACACTTGAAACTCCTAGAGTCTTTCTTGTGTGAAATAGATTTTGAAAATAGATTTATCATTAAAAGATGAGTTTTGAGTAATGGTGGAAAACTACGAAGTATCGTCACACGCAGCACTGGGTAAACCACTGTTCACGATTGGTAAGAAAGAAAAAAAAAGAAAGTCAGTTTGTGACTACTCACTTATCAAAAAACTTGGCTTACGAATACTGATGAGAATCTGGAACATTCCGCGGGTGCGGATGATGACTCGAACTTGAAGTTCCACGAAGAAACCACGTTGACGTCATAGATGAAATGATGTTGAAGGTAGTTGGATCTTGTAGAATTTTCTGAAGATTTCTGCTGCTCGTGAAAATGATCTTAACACACAGAACATGCAAGTAGTATTTACAGATGCTATGTTAATTTTAAGACGTCAAATGAGTGATCACAGTCCTTGTTGCAAAAAAAAAAAAAAAAACTATTTTAAACTGTCACTGAGAACGTCCAACACAGTGCAAACACGTAATATTTCTCATTACCGTCTCTAACCACAGTCTTTGAATCGTTGTCCTGACAGATAACAATGATTCTCTAATGTTGATAGAACTATATTATTTTAGAAAAGGTTCTTAACTTTCACTAAGTTTATCACTGTAACACGTCATGTCCTAATATGGCACATAAATAAAAAGACACAGTCCAAGGATGTGCTATGTTAGAAAATAAGTTCTAGAGTAGTTAAAGTTACTGTACACGACAGTTTCTGTTGTTAATTTAATATTGTGTGCAATTAATTAAGTCCACACGTCATGTTGTGAATGTCCAATATATAACTTCGAATTTCACTGATTTCGTACGTGTTATACTTCGAAATGTCTGTAAGTTATATCATAGTCGCGGCACAATAGACTACTTACGGTGCGACGTCTTTTTTTTTTCAAGTACGATGGCGATTTACTAGCCCGTAATTTCGTCTCCGCGAAACACGACGAAAAGTACTGTCTTCGAGACTGCACGAACATACTATGTGAGGGCCAGTCTCCCTCTCTCTTACTCATACACATACTGCACTGCCAGACTGGACTGCTTGCAATGAACTGAACTCAACTCAACACACAACTACCTGTTAGCCTTGACCCAGTGGCATATATAGCTGGCGCTGGGAGGGGTAGTTCCTCTCGGCCATGTGACTGTGAGTGCGTAATTTCTGTTAGATTTTAAATCATTGTAACTCAGCAACCATAGGATGGATTAATTTGGAATTTATAGAGGTTAATTTTCATGACGTCCACTACAATTTAGCGTTTGTTCCATTAAAATTGGCACAGGCGTTGAAAACTTGCGAAAAGAAAGATATTTTCGAGAAATATCTCTAGGGGAGGTGAGCTTTGAACGACAGGTGACGTCACTTGACTCCGCCTAGCGCACTTGTGGAGTCTGGTACATACTGGAACATTCTTTTACTTAGATGTTCGTACGTCGGACGGATCTTATATGCTGGAACAACATTTCTTTTGATAACTATGGACCAGGACCTAGGCTTTCCTGGTACATCTTCCCCTTGGTTGGACGAAAAGAAAATACGCAGGATTTTCTTTTCCAGGCTTGTCATCGAATTCACATGCAAATTTTTGAAGAACATCATTTTTGGCCTCCTCCAAATTTATTTTAATTTCCGGATCTTCAACCACACTGGCTATAGACATTATATAATCTGGACCTATAATGGAATTCTCATTGAATAGGGACTCTGCATCATCCCCGCTTTGGTCACCCTTTCTACATTCTGCTTCGGCTGGCGCAACCTCGCTTACAGCGGGCCCAATAATGTCACCACCGGCTTCTTCGAAACGGGCTCCATTCTCTTGAACTTCCAGGTCACTTCGTCCTACCAGCTGTAGTCCTACGGAACTATTCTTTAATCTTACGAGGTTGGCATCATAGTCAATGGTTCCTTTATATTTGATCATAAAATCTGATCCAAGTATTAAGTTGAAGTTAAGACGTGATACTACCAAAAAATATGTGTTCGAATGACTGACCGTTAATTTCAAATTCTAAAAATGCCTGGGATTTACACTTAACAATTTTATCAGGAACTATTCCTCTTACTTTGATCTGAGCTGCAGTCAGTAACAAAACATTGTTCTGATTTTTAAGTGAGTCTACAAGCCTATCAGAAATTAAAGAAGCTTGCGCTCCAGAATCGATGAGCGTAATCACCTGTAGGTTGCCTGTGCGTACTGTTATGACAGGTAATGAACGTGTAATAATTGGCCTTGGTGTTTGTGCGTCTTCGAATAGTAATTCGGAATCGTCAATGTGCCAGTAATTGATAACAGCAGTACAGTAATTTGAAATCTCGTCCTCATCGTGTTCTGTAGTCAATCTCCCTATTGTGGGATCGGCGTTTTTTTTATTTTTTATAGCGCCTGTTGATTCAGGATCAGGTGGTTTTTGTTCTCTTGGCCCGTATTGATGTTGGTATTCCAGGGATGTGGCTCCAAGCTCATCAGGATTACGATTTCTCTCCCTGATGTATTCCCGTGTATCCTTCCATCTACTTTCGAGTTCTCGTCGTCTGGACTCACGATTTTCTTCAGGAATGCTTTCATGCTGTCTCCATAAATTCCTAGGTTGGTAAGGGTGTCTATCCTGATCCTTCTGACGTCTAAAATTCCGGAATCTGGTTGGGTTGGTAGGGCTTAATCTGCCTTCTTCATGTGTCCTTGGTTCCTCTCTCTCCGGCGGTTTTATTTCCGCAGAGTTCGTATTTATTTCTCGACTCCTGTTAGTTTTCGGACTAGATTGGGTATTAGCCGTATCTAACCTACGCAAAGTAGCGTCGAAATGTTCCAATGTTTTAATGTTGGCAGCGACTAGTATCTCTTGAACATGAGGCGGATATTGAAGTGTCAGGATCTGAATGAGTTCGATATCTGGCAAAGGTGGATCTAAAAACTGTAGCTTCTTTAATTGCATTAGGCAATAATCGGAATATTGTGAAGTATTGACTGAAGTATTGTATTTACTAGAGTAGAGTTGCATTTCGACGAGGTGTTGTCTTTCTGAATCCCAAAAGCGTTTGAGAAGTGCCTTTTTAAAGTTGTCATAGTTTTTAAAGTAGCTCTTAAAAGCTATGAACCATGATAAGGCTCGTCCTTCTAGAAGTTTGGATACTACTCTAAGTTTTCTATCGTCATCTACCCTATTCTCTTCCAGGTAATCGTCGAGATTTAACAAAAATTCCCAAGCAGTATACTCGTCACGTCCTGAAAATTTGACTGGTTTGTCATCTAGGTTGTTGTGCTATGTACTTCCTTCGAAGAACCAGGAATTGTGACGTCAGTCGTATGTCTTTTGAGTTTAATTTGATTCATTTCTTCAGACAAATTTACAATTTTAGAATTAATTGAGGTGTCTAAATTTTTTATTTCATTTCTCAAGTCAGTTTTAATTACTTGTACATCTTTACAGAAAGCAGCTATCTGGGTATGCGTGTTGTCTAGCTGTCCTGTAATACGCTTGTCAAGTTCTCCTTGCGTGCCCTTAACTAATCCTATCTCGCTACGTAATTTGCCCACATCGTTCTTTAATGCATCTCGCAGGTTTTCTTGCACCTGAGCTAACTTTGCTTGAGCTTGTGAGATGTTACCATGGGATTCTTGAAATTCAGTTCGTAAGTCTTTGAGTTCGGTTGAAAATGCTTGAATAGAAGGAAGAACATTTCTAAGATCTTTGTCTAAAGACTTGACGACCTCTGTCTTTATTTCTTCCTTAATGGACTCTAAGTTTTCAACGAACTGATCCCGCATGTCTTTCAATGTGGCTTCGACTTGTGTACTAGAATCAATAAGTTTCTTTTCGAGGCGAGTTCCAGCTTCACGGAATCGTTGCTCGATAAGGGCACTGGATTCAGTAAGCCTTTTATTAATGACTTTATCGGCCTCTGCAAACTTAGTGTTCAAGGTCCTATCAATTTTAGAAGTTAAATCTTCGACTTTGCTATTTGACTCAGTTAACTGCGCTTGTAGTTGTGACTGTAGTGCGGTTATTTGTGCGTTCATTTGAGCCTGTAATTGAGTATTTTGTGCTTGCAACTGGTTATTAGACTCTACCATTTGCGCCTGTAATTGGTTATGGGACTCGACCATTTGCGTATTAGACTTACCGATCTTAGCATTCTGATCGTTAATGCTAAGCCTGAGAGCTTCGATTGCTGCAAGTAAGTTATCCATGTTTCCAGAATATTCGAACAAGTTCTTCGAATTCGTAATAGTTGCAGTCAAATCCTGTACTTAAATTGCAATTTATTATGGCTTGAATCGAACCCTGAATATTGCGATGATGTCTATTATAACTGGCGTATCATCTATTATTATGGCACGGCTCCAAATGGAACCCCTGGAGTTGCGGCGCCATCTATTATATATTCTATCCTCTCTGTACCAGTAAAAGTTCGGGGCGTAAGGCATGAGAAGGATCTCAGGTAGTAGAAGTTGGTTTTTGGAGCCGGTACAGAGCAGGATAGACTCGTAGGGCGAATAATAGATGGTTATACCCTTTTTCAAACAATTTATTAATAATGTTAATCAATTCACCACCCTGCAATGTCGATATAGAATGCAAATAATTTGTTGAAATCAAAAGGGTTAACGTAAATCTTCTTGAATGCAATTTGTGAAAATAAATAAATCTCACAGATCCAATAGTCTTTTGCGAAAACATAAAGTGTCAGTTTTTCACCTAAAGTCTTTCTAAGTATTATGACATGACATGAACACACTTATAATTGAAAATAAGAATTTGAACTTCTGTTGAGAGTTTCTCAGTTTGTGAGCCTTGAAATATAGAACACTTGAAACTCCTAGAGTCTTTCTTGTGTGAAATAGATTTTGAAAATAGATTTATCATTAAAAGATGAGTTTTGAGTAATGGTGGAAAACTACGAAGTATCGTCACACGCAGCACTGGGTAAACCACTGTTCACGATTGGTAAGAAAGAAAAAAAAGAAAGTCAGTTTGTGACTACTCACTTATTAAAAAACTTGGCTTACGAATACTGATGAGAATCTGGAACATTCCGCGGGTGCGGATGATGACTCGAACTTGAAGTTCCACGAAGAAACCACGTTGACGTCATAGATGAAATGATGTTGAAGGTAGTTGGATCTTGTAGAATTTTCTGAAGATTTCTGCTGCTCGTGAAAATGATCTTAACACACGGAACATGCAAGTAGTATTTACAGATGCTATGTTAATTTTAAGACGTCAAATGAGTGATCACAGTCCTTGTTGCAAAAAAAAAAAAAAAAAAACTATTTTAAACTGTCACTGAGAACGTCCAACACAGTGCAAACACGTAATATTTCTCATTACCATCTCTAACCACAGTCTTTGAATCATTGTCCTGACAGATAACAATGATTCTCTAATGTTGATAGAACTATATTATTTTAGAAAAGGTTCTTAACTTTCACTAAGTTTATCACTGTAACACGTCATGTCCTAATATGGCACATAAATAAAAAGACACAGTCCAAGGATGTGCTATGTTAGAAAATAAGTTCTAGAGTAGTTAAAGTTACTGTACACGACAGTTTCTGTTGTTAATTTAATATTGTGTGCAATTAATTAAGTCCACACGTCATGTTGTGAATGTCCAATATATAACTTCGAATTTCACTGATTTCGTACGTGTTATACTTCGAAATGTCTGTAAGTTATATCGTAGTCGCGGCACAATAGACTACTTACGGTGCGACGTCTTTTTTTTTTTCAAGTACGATGGCGATTTACTAGCCCGTAATTTCGTCTTCGCGAAACACGACGAAAAGTACTGTCTTCGAGACTGCACGAACATACTATGTGAGGGCCAGTCTCCCTCTCTCTTACTCATACACATACTGCACTGCTAGACTGGACTGCTTGCAATGAACTGAACTCAACTCAACACACAACTACCTGTTAGCCTTGACCCAGTGGCATATATAGCTGGCGCTGGGAGGGGTAGTTCCTCTCGGCCATGTGACCGTGAGTGCGTAATTTCTGTTAGATTTTAAATCATTGTAACTCAGCAACCATAGGATGGATTAATTTGGAATTTATAGAGGTTAATTTTCATGACGTCCGCTACAATTTAGCGTTTGTTCCATTAAAATTGGCACAGGCGTTGAAAACTTGCGAAAAGAAAGATATTTTCGAGAAATATCTCTAGGGGAGGTGAGCTTTGAACGACAGGTGACGTCACTTGACTCCGCCTAGCGCACTCATGGAGTCTGGTACATACTGGAACATTCTTTTACTTAGATGTTCGTACGTCGGACGGATCTTATATGCTGGAACAACATTTCTTTTGATAACTATGGACCAGGACCTAGGCTTTCCTGGTACAGTACTGATGGTTCAAAATCTTCAAACAATGCTGGAAGTGCTTTCGCAGACTTAACAAAATATAAAAGTGCAGAGTTTAAACTTCCCGGTATGGCTTCTATATATATTGTGGAACTAACCACGATTCTAGCAGCACTGCATTATGCAATGACAGTAAAACAGTCTTCAATCATAATACTTTCAGATTCACAAGTAGCATTGCGAAAACTGCAACGTTCTTCTGCTCTTAAAAAATCCTCTTTTAGACTATGAAATAATCAATACTGCTCAATGTCTTCAGCTTACGGGAAAGAGTGTGACACTGGTTTGGATAAAATCACATACTGGTCTTCTTAGAGATGAGCAGGCTGATAGGCTAGCCAAGTCTGCTTCAAACAATGGGAGACAGAATTATACCACCGTCCCATCGTCTGATTATGTACCTCTTCTCAAGAAAAGGCTGTTGACCTGTTGGAGTGAAGAATGGGAGGTCACATCACAAACGCAAGAACAGTATTACTTCCTAGTGCACACCACAATTTCCTCTGTAAACGGGTACCAGTAGCATCCATGTTCAAGTAAGTTTATAACAACAATTGCACAGCTTAAATTTAATCATTGACGATACCCATAGCATTTGCATTGAATATGGGTTGTTCAATCACCTACTTGCTCCTACTGCAAAAACACTGAAGGGGATATGAACCACATTTTTTCCGACTATGGTTACCATTTTGTGCAGTTTATGGCTCTGTTGCAGAAACTTGCATCTCAGGATCATGTGTTGCCGACTACTCTACCTACTCTGCTAAATGGACTCAGCTATACTACTTATGACCTCCTGCATACATTTTTGATTAGTGTTCAATTTACAGTTTGAGTGATCAGTCACAGTGCACAATCAGTGACAGTGTGAGTGGCCTATAATAATTTGCTTCTCAATTGCTGCTGTTTTTTTTCTTGTTGTCTTTTCTTACAGGTATGGGCATAAACAAATGAACTGACAGTGACAGTGTGAGTGGACTATTATAACTTGCTTTCCTATTGTTGCTGTAGTTCGCTTATTGCTGGGGTTTTTTTTTTTTTTTCCGGGTATGGACATAAACAAAATGTCTGTGATTATTTAGGTTATGTTACATAAATCGAGCAGTGTACAACAATGTTCATGGCTGAACTGGCAACACCCCAGTAGTTATAAATAAAAACATGAAAACATTTTTTTGAAATCTTGATGATGATGCTTGTTGTTTTAAGGGGCCTAACATCGAAGGTCATTGGCCCTTTTTTGAAATCAACCACTCACAATGTAAATACCAATCCCAGATCTTGAAGAATATTTTTCTTACCAATATTCAAACAGAAATGACTGCGTACGGAATCACTATCCTAGCATAATTACCGATCCTGAAAGATTTGCCCTACATAACTCTTATCCTACCATTATTACCTAGCAATAAAGATTGCAGTTTATACATCCCCCAGTTATGACCACGTTTTAATGCGAGTCGTGAGAAAGGACTCAGTCGCGGACGTGTTAGCTTTAACTGCTACAAGAAAGTCGAAAACATTCATTCCCTGATGTCCTCATACACAAATTAGGAGACGAGAGGGCTCCTCTAAACTGGCGACCTATCACCATCTATTCCATCATTAGAAGGATTACTGAACTAGTCTTTGAGTGGAATTTGCATGACTTCATCCCTTTCCATGAACATCAAAGAGGTTTCATGAATAGTACAGGCACCCACCTAAACACAGCATTATTACAATCTATTTTAAAGAATGATAAAGACACCATGTCCGATGTAACAGTAGTCTTTCTCTATGTACATAAAGCCTTCGACAACATTGGTCACGAACACCTTAAGAGAACTTTGCCCTAATCTTATCATTAATAACAAAATTAAACAAAAAAGTGAGGTTAATCATTCTGCAACAAAGTGCATTAAATTGCTGAAAGGCGTAATGAAAGGCTCATCCCTCTCACTCTCTGAAGAAACTGTAGTAACCAAATATGGGTTTTCACTAGCAGCTGGTCTGAAACCTCTGACAGTCCTCGCATTTGCTGACAACACAGTAATTATTGGAAAGAGCAAGAATGACCTTACAAGGATTTAATGAAACTGGACTTGAAATCAACACCTTACGATCTGAATGTATAAACGTTGTTGGTGGACAGCTCATTGAAGACTATCTATCAACTTAACTAGATGATATCAAAAGCATATCTTCCAAGGAATCTATAAAATATCTCTCAGCTTTCATAATGTAACCCCCTTTTAATTCTCAAAATACAATGCAGAAATTGCATAGTAAGACTGAATTACTCGCTTCTTCTCCTCTGTTGCATGCCGATCAGAAATTTTGTGTTACCAACACTGCCATCTGTCGAGCGCTCATCTACCCTTTTCAAGTTGTTCCTATAAATTAAACCCCTGTGAAGTTTCTCGTCGATGCAGACGAATTGATAAAATTGAACTTGAAGGAAGTCCTTCACTTACCAGCTGATCTACCAGATGGCATGATATACAGTCACAGAAAATTTAAGGGACTTTGACTATACTGCGCACAATGGGAGGCATTCCTATAGCAAATAAATGGTCTGTGGACTCTGAAAAGATATCAGAACTCCTACATCCTGAATACAAGAAAACTAGAAGAAACCTAAACTTGCCTATCAAGACTCAATCTATTACCTGATGACCACCTGTTGAATCCTAAAGATGGTTTTCTAAACTATCAGAAGATCAGGGAGATAGTAAGAGACCTGGGATTTAAGAAGTGGTGCGATCTCCCTCACAAAGGTACAGGAGTTATCCTTTTTAAAGAACATCCAGCTTCCAATAAATGGGTTAGCCACCATGAAGGATTATCACACAGTGAATGGAGAAACAGCCTCAAGATGAAGGAGATCGTACCAGCAGTTCGTGCTGTGCCCAGCAAGTCCATGAACAGTAACCGTTGTAGGCGAGGCCTCAATGAGATTGAAACACTTGCACACGTTCTTGATTCCTGACAGCATGGCGAAACTCAGTGCTTTATTAGGCATCATCAAATAAGCACCACCATCACCCAGGCCCTCAGAAGAACTGGATTGACCATCCATAAAGAGATCCATAGGTTTGGCAGAGAATGAAAGCACTCAAAGGATCTATATAATTGCCTACAAAGATAACAATGCAGGATATGTAATCGATACTTACACCTGCTTCGAATCCTCTGCAAGTCAACCTGACAATGTTGACTGTGAGAAGAAGGGAATATACGAGCCCACAGTTCCATTCCACAAGGAAGCACACAATCTAAAATGGATCAAAGTCATTGACTTGCCAATTGGGAGTAGGGGCACGATAATTCGTAAATTCATAAACGGATAAATCTATTTGCTTTACGTCGCACCAACACAGATATGTCTTATGGCGATGGTGGGATAGGAAAGGCCTAGGAATTGGAAGGAAGCGGCCGTGGCCTTAATTAGGTACAGCCCTGGCATTTGCCTGGTGTGAAAATGGGAAACCACGGAAAACCATCTTCAGGGCTACCGACAGTGGGGCTCGAACCCGCTATCTCCCGATTACTGGATACTGGCCGCACTTAAGCGACTGCAGCTATCGAGCTCGGTAAACGGATAAATCAACAATCAAATTGATCAGATTTATTGTATGCAACCTCATATATTTGTTGAGTACTGGAAGACCTTCCACATGCCAAAATCTTTGATTACTGACATTGTACTGTCTCCCTTGAAATCATCAATAAGTATTTTAAGAAACCATCTTTGGTGATTTTCTTTAAAATTCAATAGACTTATTTATTTTTCCATTAAACAATATTAGTTGGTATTAAATATACTTAGTCTTTTAGGCAATCTCTAAATTGAGGAAATGTTACTATGCAATAAAGAGTTCAGCTTAATTTTCTGGTCAAGATATTTAGTGCAAGAAAATAATACAAAAGAATACTCTACTGAAGAAAGAGAACTGAAGCAGACAGCTAAAAAGATAGAAAGCCTACAAGTACTCCTAAAGAAGTACATCAGGTAACCCTACGCAGACTATACAATAGCGCCTCAACAAGCTCTGTGAAGGCAAAAAGCTCGGCTATGAGCAGGTATCCAATTTAGAGCCCTCAACAGTTCTAGGTTATGCTCATAACTCTGTAATCATTGCACAGGATAACACATCAACTAAACGACTAGTTAAAATGGTTATTATAAACTTAGCCTCATTCTCCAGCTTCACAAATATGTATCAATTAATACTGTGAAAACTTATGGGCATTGACCTAAAGGTGTTGAATGACTTTAATATCAAATTAATTTCTGCAGATGAAACTGTGAGGTACCTTGGTGCTTTCTTCTTATCCCACACATCCTACATCAAAACTGTAGATCTGTCAAGATGGCCTCTTAATGAGTGTAACTGCCCATCTCCTGATGAAGCTGGGAAGCAGAAAATAGTCCGTTGGTGGTTGAGGAGAACTGGATGTAGAACAGGTGTTGATGACGAGAGAGCCAATCCCTTTGAAAATGGCAATATACAAAGAAGTGGAGATTATTCTTGGTCTTTTGCATTCTGATGCTGACCTGTTGTGGTATTTATCCTATTATGTGTTCCTATTCATGTTCCTATCTTTCTATATATAACTTAAATGGAGGTTTGGTAACTCAGATTTAGGTCTCCTGACATTACTCTGAAAACTTCTTATACCAAACCACTATTGTGACAATTTTGTTCCCATTTTGTTCTTACTTTAATAAAAGAGTTCTTCATAGTGTTGACTTTTTACATCAATCCTTTTTATATGCAATACTTGCAACTCTGATAAAACTTTGGGGGTAAAATGTAATTTCATTTTTCAATAGAGCGCATTTCACAATAAGTACATTGCTTATTATTAGCATTTGTTTCACTGTCAGAAGAGTCCATCACATGAGCTTCAACATACAAAATACAAAATACAATAACCAACTCTAGGCTGTACTTCCCTTTTGTGCTTTGTTTTGATGTCATACCTAACTCACAAAGATTTTCAGTGACTACAGGAGAGAAAAAGACTGGGACTAGGAAAGTACGGGGTGAGGCTTTAATCAAGGAACAGTGTGTTTGGTATGGAAATGGTAAACCATCTTTAGGGTTGCGAACAGTGCGGTTCAAACCCAGCATCACTAGAATGCAAGTTTCCAGAACTACATAACCTATACCATGCAACTTACACACTCGATATGCTGAATATCTATGTTCATGTGTATAAATATCTGAGACAACAAGAATGGAGTAGAGCACCACTTTTCTCTCTGCTTATGATTTATTGTTAACTGTGTCCAAGAACCACTTACATCTCCTTCCTAAGAAATCAGTTACAGTTAGAGGGTAATCACTATTTCATACCAACACAGGAAATTTTAATACTCCTGGTTTAACTACAACCTTTTAAGCATGGGTATTTCTTTCACTTTAATTAATAATGCTTGACATTTCTAAGAGCACATAAGTAGTTTGTACTACACCTCTTGCTGCTGATAATGATGACACTGCACCACAGAAGATTTAACTGATCAATATTACAATGGACATATCTGGACAAGAACCTGTCCAGTTACTTGGTTACCATACTGACCTTCGCTTCAGAGGACCCTGGGTTTGATTCCTGGCCAGGTAATTGATTTGAACTACGTAGTTAGTTCTTCTGGCTTAGAGACTGGCTGTTTGTTTTCATCTTAATACACTTAACTTTTTTCTCTCTCCCCAACCCCACAGAAACATGCAATACATCGCTCTAAGTAGGGTTGGTGACAGGAAAGGCATCTGGCTATGAAAAGGGGATCAAATCCAAATCAAGTGCCTACTCTAATAAAACTGGAATAAAGGCTAGAAAGAAGAATATCTGTACAAGAACTTCAGACTACTAACAGCTAAAGCGCACACTTGGAAGATCCATAAAATCAAAAATGTATGATTTGATGAATCTTTGCATGTAACTGAGGCAGAATAAGAAGTCATATGACAGGTAAATTAAAAAAATGAAAGCAGTGGGAAAAGTGTAGGAATTGTTATAAAGAACCAATGCTAATGCAAATGGTTACTCGTTTTATAGCTAACAGTTATTGACATATAGTGTAAATATTGTAATAATACTCCAGATGATACTACCAACTTACACAGCAGATTGAAGTCAGGAGACCCATTATCGACATGAGTGTTGATGCCTCTGTTTTCCTCAGAGGCCTCCTCATTTGATTCGTCGTGGCCATACACTATTTTCTTAAGATCTTCAGCTCGCCGAATGTAGGATTTCACTTTGCTCTGAAGGACACTTTTTTTTACAGGATCAGTCTCAACTATAAAAGAGTTACAAAGTAATTAAATCATAGCAGATATAAATTATTTCAATATTATTTATCACCACATGATGCTGGAAATGCACAAAGTCATGTAAGTCCTAAGCAAATCCAATTCAAACTTCCACAGAGAAAGATTTTCAAATAGCCATTTCAGAAAATTAAATCTTAAAATACTGAAAAATATCATTCTCTGGAGACCAGGCTATAAAGAAATTATAGCCTATGTATACAACAAATTATTTTTAAAGTTCTATTAAAAAGTTGAGTTACACTCCCACACACATAACAATTTCCACAGACATTGAAGTTCCAGTAAGATACACCATCTCTAGTCATTTTGCTCATTCCTGAGGGTCATGGTCCTACTGATGCTTGTAACAGCCCTGATGTACAGTCGCCACTTTGGAAAGGTTTAAACTCCCAAGTGATGTGGAACACACCTCTGAACAGTTCATGAGTTTGACTACTGGTCTGGTGTTGTTCGATTTCAGGACAAGCATTATGAATGAACTGTGTCAGGTCTTTCTGCAGCTTCTCAGTATCTCCCAGCATAAACTCTTGTATTTGCTCTTATCCTGAATGGAGTAGATCCTAGTTTTCTGAAGAGAACTCCTTTCTTCAGTCAGTTGTAGTAAGGTGTGCGACAATCAGGGTTGTTTTCTTTTGATGTTTTTTGATCATTACCAGAGGAGAAGACTAGTAAGTATTCTCCTAGTTTGTTCCTCATGCCTAGTCCATATAGGGATCTTATATGACTATCTACAGTAGTTTCCCCAATCTTAGCTGTGAAGTAACCTTGATTATAAGTATTTCTTGAGAATCTTGCTGATGGTATGTTCTAATATTTCATATATCTCTTCAATTGTTACATCAGGTGTAGCAACTGGTGGAGGGTATACCTGGACAATGTTAACCTTATGTGAGCCTGACAGAAATTATTCTATCACTGATAAGTTTATATCTTAAAGTACCTATAATACATCTGCCATTTTTCACTAAAATTTGTATGACTGCCAATTATGCTTGCCATCATGTTATCCTTAGCCGACTTCATTGTTAGATTCCATTTCCTAGTAAGTTCCTTTAATTTCTCCTTACTTCCACAGCCATTTCTATTTCATTCCAATCTGCACCTCCTTCATATACTCTTTACTTTACTTCCCTGTTACAATACAGTAGGTCTTTACCATTCCTTACCACCTTTAAAGGAGGTTTTCACATTCCTCAACAATTGCTTTAAATCACTGATATGTTTTTATTTACTGTTTTCCACCGATCATAATTTAAAACATCCTCATGCCTGTCTTATCAGCCGTATAGTACTGTGTAATACTCCTACCTTTACAACATTCCTATCTATCATATTTATTTTCAAGTATGACAAAAACAGCTTTATGATCACTGATACCATCTATTACTTCAGTTTCTCTACAGAGCTGATCTGGTTTTTACCACCATGTCCAGAATATTCTTCCCTCTAGTTGGTTCCATCACTTTCTGATTCAACTGTCCTTTCCAGATTAAATTATTTGCCATTTGCTGACCATGTCATTCGTATTACCTTCCCAACTGACATCGGGTCAATATTGAGATCACCTGCTACAATCACGTTCCTTTTCATATTATTTCCCACATAGTTGATTATCTTATCAAATAATTCCAAATCAATATCTGTACCACCCTTTCCAGGTCTGTACACTCCAAAAACATCAAGTTGCCCATTTTCTTTAGAGATAAGCCTTCCACCTAGAATTTCATGTTTGTAATCTTTAACGTTTTGTAGCTTACAAATTCTTCTTTCACCAGAATGGATACCCCCCTATTACCATTCCTATCCTGCCTCTGCGATAAACACTCCAGTTTCGTGAGAAAATTTTGGCATCCATATCATCACTTCTCAGCCGTGATTCAATTCCTATTACAATATCTGATAAATGTATATCAATTAAATTAATTATATTCTTTTCTTTACAATACTTCTGCAGTTTAACACTAACAACTTTAGGTCATCTTTACTTGACTTCATCCTCCCTCCACTGACATCACCGCTCTCTAGTCACTGCGTTTCCCTGAATGCATTTCCCTATAACTCTTCTCAACAAACTACCTAATTTATACGTACCACTGTGGTTCAAGTGAAGGCCATCTGAGTGCAGATCTCTATCTCCTACCCACCCATTAGGATCTAGAAATCTCACTCCTATTTTCCCCACATACCCACTCCACAGTCTCATTTAAATCCCTTATCACCTTCCAGTCAATATCCCTCCTACACAGTATTCCATTGATAACAATCTCTGCTTCCTTTAACTTCACCTGTGCTGCATTTACCAGATCCCACACATCCCCAACTAAGTTGGTACTTATACCTGCTTGCCTTACGTTGTTGGTACTAAACCCTTATGGGCTTCGAAGGGAGATCCAAGCATAATAATGCGTCAGCGTAACCTGACGAACAACCACTATGAGACTATATCGAAGAGCGGCCTGAATTGCCAAAATGGTCTTCGAACTGCCCTCCTCCTACTTTCTGTGCTAGCCTCGGTAGTTTGAGCACTAGGGGGGTGGTAACGTTTGAGGGAAAAAAAGAAGGTAAATAAGAAAAATACTTAAGATGGAGTCTTATCTAATGTGAAAGTAGGATTTCTGGGTTCAACCATTTACTGGATACAGCTTAGCACAGCTAGAAATGACAAGAAATGACACGGAGGAAAAAAGGAAAAAAAACAGTACGCAAATTAAATTGACTTGCCTGAAGGGTGTTCACTGATCTAACTCAGCACAGGCTACATTTGCAATGAAGTATAATTGAAGTCTGGCAATTATACATCATCTAATTTTCTGTCCTTAATTTACTTTCTTTCAGTCGATCACCTCCATGTAATTTGAGATAATGTCCCTTACATAATACACTCTATTCTTAGCATGTAATTAACCGGTTCCTACGCTACATAGTTAATACATGAGAAAAATATTTACATTTTAAAAAAAAACACACAACAATGAGCAAAACTCCCCAGACTCCCCATAACCCTGACACCAAGACAGACAACGATGAACATCGGTTCTGTTTGAACTCAAAGAAATAATATACTGAACAAAATCATATGTATACTTTATGTACACATGGGGATATTTCTGTAAGAAAAATATGGACATCACTTTCTTACATCGGCAGGCTTAAAATTCTGTGATATAGTGATGTGCATACTTTTATGACAACCTATAGTAAAGGGGCTACACGTTATAGTGTGCCTAACCTTGCTTTGGCAGTTTTAAGAGAGTGTTATAGCATTCACAAGAGTCGTTTCATGTGTTTACAAATAACACTAACTGGTCACTCCTTGCAGTGATTGGATTTGTGACAGCAAAATGGCAAGCAGTTCACGTGATATTTTTTCAGCAGGTATTGATGACGATAAATTAATGCAGTATTTGGAAGAATACAAAGTTAACGTGGATGATTTACCAGATAGCGATAGTGAATTTAGTTCAGAGAGTAGCGACGAAATTATACCAGACACGCCCCTGGAATCACCACAGCTAAAGAAGAAACATTTATTTGTTTCTAACGGCACTAACGCTACTGTGAATATGGTGGTAGATGAAACTAGTGATTACGAAGATGATGATAATGTCTCTGCAGAACACTTTTTGGAAATTTCTCCCAATGAACCCGACAACATTCCTCAATCTCCTTCATGGAACTTCTTGGACCTAAACATACCCCTCCGTCTGATTCTCCACCCATATCAATTTACTTTTTATTTTCTCTCTTCTAAACCTTATAGTCACATGAACGTAAATGCTGCTTCTCACCCAAAGGTCATGGGTTTGTTTCCCGGCCAGGTCAAGAATTTTTACCTGGGCCTGAGGGTTGGCTCGAGGTCCACTCATCCTAAGTGACTCTAAGTGATTGCAACTGAGGAGATATCTGAGAGTGAGAGGGTGACCCGGTCTAGAAAACCAAGAATAATGACCGAGATGATTCGTCTCACTGATCATGCCTCACCTCATAAATTGCAGGTCTTTGAACTGAGCAGCAGTCGCTTGGTAGGCCAAAGCAAATCAGGGCTTTAGCGCCATAGATTTTTAATTACGTATATTTTGTTGTATTGTAAAATTCTTTTTCAAATACATACTAGAACCGAAAACGAGAAAAAGGTTTTGCGGAAAACAAAAACTACAATATTAACTATTATTTTTTAATAATCCAGAATTATTTTTTCTACTATGTTGTCCGCACATAGAAAATTTCCTGTCAGTATTTGCCATACATCGATACATACACGCAAATTTTATCGGGAGTAAAACTGTCTTGTTTTTACTAGTGACATATGTTTGAATTTTTATTTTTTATGCTTTAATTGTTTTTGTTCAGATTAATTGAATTTAGAAATGCATTATACATTATTACATATATCCTTTTGCATAGTAAATTATTTTTTCGAAGTAGATATTGACAGAGAAAGTGCAAAAATATGTTTTTCTTCCTAAAAATAAATGTTATCGACAACTATAAATCAACAATAATGTTTTCGATTCTTTATATCACTCTAAGTTGTTTATTCTATGTAGTCAATATGTAGAAAATCTCTTGCCGATATTTGCCATGACTTGGTAGATATACGTGAATTTTAAAATACATGTATTTCCACTAAAAACAGCCTGGCACTTTAGAGTAGTAGAGTGGAGGTGGAACTCTGGCCTCTTTCAGCTGATGGTGAGCAGCTGACCAGTTTGACTCCTGGCTCCAAGACGGTTAAGTAGCGATCACATTTTTCAAGTCTTATATCCATATGTATCTGGAGCTCTTTCTGAGCATATCGTTAGAGTCATTTCTGAAAGATGGACGGTAGATCAGTTTCATGCACACGTACTCCAGTTCTTCATTCCTTCTCAGGCATTATTTCAGAGTACAACATTTGAACGAATCTTTGTCAGAATATATTCAGGATATTAAATTCTATGCTAGAATTTTTATGCTTAACTACTCTGAGACTCAAATGGTTGCCAGCATTGTTGAGGGTCTTGCCCCCTAACTATTGGTCGTATCTTGCTCTTTCACAGCGTCCAGCAACTTTTGCTCAATTGGAAGCTATTACTGTTTCTGCTGAAGGTATCAGATATGGCAACCAGCTTGCGTTGCGTTAGCTCCCCCTCCCATGAGCATGTCTTTTCTACAGGGTACTAAAGCTGCTCTTTCCCTTTCTTCAAAGCCATGTAATTCTTGTGCATGTTTTAGTTGTGGTTTCACTGAACATTTCCAGAGGAAATGTCCTACGATTGGGCCCTTACGCAATTCAAAACCTGAGGTGGGTAGAGTCTCATCCACCAATAATTCTTGTCAATACTATGAGTTGAATAGGCACTTTTCTAGACAGTGCCCACATAATTCTTCTGGACCTGGGCGTCCTGGTAACAGTAATAATAATAATTTTGTGTGGCTATTTCTAGCCGAGTACAGCCCTTGTAAGGCAGACCCTCCGATGAGGGTGGGCGGCATCTGCCATGTGTAGGTAACTGCGTGTTATTATGGTGGAGGGTAGTGTTATGTGTGATGTGCTAGTTGCAGAGATGTTGGGGACAACACAAACACCCAGCCCCCGGGCCACTGGAATTAACCAATGAAGGTTAAAATCCCCGACCCGGACGGGAATCAAACCCGGGACCCTCTGAACCGAAGGCCAGTACCCTGACCATTCAGATAACGAGTCGGACCTGGTAATAGTAATTCTAGATGACTAACCGTCAATTCTTGCGGTAAACCTGATGTAGCTTCATGTTTTGTCTGTTATAACTGTATGTTAAAGGATGATTCACCTAATTCTGAGGCTGATAATAGGTCCCAGTCTGAACCTAGTGTAAATTTCCTATAATCTTGTGGCATTTCTGCTATTCCCCCTTGTAAATTACTTCACATACGCTTAGGGGTAAGTCATGAACTTGTCTATGCATTGGTAGATTCAGGAAGTAGCATCAGATTGATGAGTGAGAACTGGTATAACTCAATAAAAATTGTTTGCAAGTTACCTCCACTGAAGTCAGTATCGTTAACTTGCCATTCTTCTAATTCTAACTTTTTGAATATAGTGGGATCTCTAAGTGTCAAAATCAGAATCCATGATTTCACGTGGAAAATGCCAGTAGCAGTTGCAAAAGATTTATCTTGTGCTTTAATTTTGCGAGCAAATTTTATTACAAAAACTGGTATGATTGAGCTCCAGTTCAATAAATTCCATTTTAAATTTTCCATGAGTATTTATAAGTTGTGTAATTGCTCCCCTATTCTTCCTTGTCATCTCAATGCTGTTCCTGAAGATACGGGTGAACCCAAAACTTTTGGTTTTTATCATTTGCCTGATGATCAGGCCAAACAACTTAAGAATCTCTGAGATAAATTTACAGATGTATTTACCAATACATTAGGTGTAACTAATGTTTTGGAGTACAAAATTGCACTGATAATATACCTATTTGTTCTCCTCTGCATTGCCTGTCGCCTCTCAAAATGGAAGCCCGTAAGGCTATTATTGATCAAATGCTTGTGACTGTGTAATATGGCCTCCTAAATCTGCTTATTCTTCTCCCATGTTTCTTGTCCCTAAACTGCAGGGTGGTTTTCGGCCTGTCGCTGATTATCGGATGTTGAAGAAGAGAGTTGTCCTTCAATTTGATCCCCTTTCTGATCTGCACTTTTGTTTTCCTTGGTTTGCTAATGCCAAAATATTTACCACTTTTGATTTGAATCAGGCATATTATCAGATATCTCTTGCTGAGGAATCCAAGCACCTCACTGTTTTTGCCACTGATTGGAACCTCTTATGAATTTGAGAGGGTGCCGTTCAGTCTTAGTACAGGTGCTACTGTCCTTACTCGGTTACTAGATAATGTTCTGCCAGACATTAAATTCAAGTTTGTGTACAATTACCTTGATGACTTCGTAATTTTCAGTGAAACATTTGAAGAGCACCTTGTCCATCTCAATGAAGTCCTTGAGAGACTGTGCAAAGCAGGCCTAATGTTTAAGGCTAGCATGGTTACTTTTGCATGACCCCAAATGTCATTTTCAGGACATACTGTGCCTGAGAAAGGTCTCTCTGTACGGCCGCCAACCAAACTTTTCCTACACCTAAAGATGTCAAAGCTGTAGCCAGATTCATTGGCATGGTTAATTTCATAAATTCATCCCCAATTTTGCTGAACAAGCAGCTCCGTTAAATGTTTTGAGAAGAATGGAGTATGGGGTGATGCCCAACTTGTAGCCTTTTATGACTTGAAATTGCTTTATGTAATGCTCCTCTCCTGGCTACGCCACATTTTTCTAAACATTTCACTCTTCAAACCGATGCCCCTTTGACAGGTATATCTGGTGTTCACCTTCAAGAATTTGAAGAGGGATGTCGTTCCATTTCTTATGCTTCACGTAGTCTAAATCCTGCTAGGCAAAACTATTCCATTTATGAATTAGAAGCCTTAGCTGTTGTTTTTTTCCTTTAGAAAGACTCAGGATGTACCTTGAACATCTCCCTTTCGACCTTGAAACTGATAATCAGGCATTGAGTAGAGTACTGGCCAAGCCAAGAAGGACCGGTCATCTTGCACATTGGGCAATACGCATCTCAGCATTCCATTTCAAAGCTCATCACATTTGTGGCACTGAAAATGTGGTGGCTGATAGCCTCGGTAGAATGTTCTATCTGGGCAGTTCCGATCCTCAATCTGATTATTTAGATCCCTCTCCTAACCAAGTTTTGGCCTTTGTGAATGTAGTTTTCACTAAATCGCCCTTTCTTTTCAAAGATATCGCTAAACATCAGGAAGATGATGAAGAATTAAAGGCTATTATTGACAGGATTAAATCTGGCAAACATGTTAAACCTTATGTTCTTAAGAATTGTGTCCTATGTTGTTCTGCTTATGGTAGAATGGACCCCAAAATTGTCATTCCATCTAACCCAGTTCCTGCTCTTTTCAAATATTTTCATGAATCTCCACTAATATCCATAAGCATTTCATTTGGAAATCCACGGATAGTGAAATCCGTATTCTTGTCAAATCTTGCAAAACTTGTGATATTAGTAAACCTGCATCTAATACTCGTCTAGGTCTGTTGTCATCTGAGCAAGCTTCTCATCTGTTGGAGAGATTATTCATAGATTACATTGGTCATTTCCCGAGGTCATGGACTGCCCAATGTTCATACGTGTGTGTGCTGACACCTTTTTGTGTTTTACGTGGCTGTTCCCAACTCGTATGGCTACAGTAATGCTAATACTACCATCTCTTGTTTGAAACAGACTTTGCTTTTTTTGGACCCTGTCAATTTTTAGTGAGTGACAATGCCAGAACTTTTACCTCTGTGCAGTTCCATAATTTCTGTTTTGATTTGGCAATTTCTCACGTAACCACTACCCTGTATTATCTGAGGCCAAATTATGTCGAAAGAGTGAATTGAAATCTTAGATCTGCTCTTATTGCCTATCACTCTGCTGACCACTCTAAGTGGGATTCATCACTCAATTGGTTGTCGTTTGCATTTATTAATGCTATCCATGAGAGTCACAAGCAAACGCCTGCTTCAATAATGCTAGCTTTTACTCCTAATTCTCCACTTCCAAATCGATGGTCCATTAACAATCTTTCTGACGTCGCCAATCCAGAAACGATCTGTGCTACTTGGCATCGTGCGTGTAAAAATTTGAAGGTTTATTATGCTAAAGTTCAATGTAACTACAATCACAGGCAAAGACCGCACAATCCGTCTGTGGGTGACTAGGTTTTTGTTAAGACTCATCCTGTCAGTAATGCTGTGGACCATGTTATTAGTAAGTTACCGAGCTCGATAGCTGCAGTCGCTTAAGTGCGGCCAGTATCCAGTATCCAGGAGATAGTAGGTTCGAACCCCACTGTCGGCAGCCCTGAAAATGGTTTTCCGTGGTTTCCCATTTTTACACCAGGCAAATGCTGGGGCTGTACCTTAATTAAGGCTATGGCCGCTTCCTTCCCACTCCTAGCCCTTCCCTGTCCCATCGTCGCCATAAGACCTATCTGTGTCGGTGCGACGTAAAGCAACTAGCAAAAAAAAAAAAAAATTAGGAAGTTAGCCCCCAGATTTCGAGGTCCCTGCACAATTTTAAAATTTCTTACTCCAGTATCATTACTGGTAGGTGATCCTGAAAGGAAGAGGATAGGTAGAGTGCATTTATCACAAGTAAAACTATCCGAAGTACTAGTATAGTTATGTAAATTCCTTTATCCGTGACCATTTATGTCTTAGTTATATGAAATATTGAATTTTAGGATGGCCAGCCGCTACACAGGTTATCCCTGTCTTTTAGCTATGATCAAAGTTAGTAATTTAAGCAATAGGAATTGTAATTGTTGTTTGAGAGTATATTAGGTATCCTCCTTAGGTATTTGTTTCTTTTAATGTAATGGATTTTGTATGATGATTAGGATAGATAAGTTTTATTTTATGGTCACATATTGGAATTTATTACTGTAACATTTTAAGCTCGAGGGTAAACTCCTGTAGTTTTTTTGTTACTTTTAGACCTTTCAAAATATTTTTATGAATAGTGCTTGCCTTGGGATTCTGGTATCCCAAATCCCAAGTGTGGGAGGGAGTCTCCTGATGGAATCTGATTGAGCCGCCGGTTGGTTGATGCTAGTTATCTCTAAATTAAAATATAAAACCACCCTTGAACTCTTCAGTTATTCAAGATCTTCAGTGTGTTGGACGATGGCTTTGCATCATCTATTCCCGTTTCTGTTGTGTACTGATTAATATTGCAGTGGCTGCAAAAACTTGATACATCTGATGAACAACCCACCATGCCTGTTTGGAGGGCACACTGAATCTCTTGGTCGCTACCAACCAACATTGGGGTCGAGTGGGCAAATGTTCCTGATGGTGGCAGTTGTGTTATGCTGTGCCACACATCACTGCTTGTTTCCAGTCAGTTCACTAAATGGGTGGGTGAGCTGGGCTGAAAGTTTCCAAACTGCCATGGTTGGACTGAAGGTATCTGGGAGTTGTTGGCAATCGGCCAAGTCAGCAGCTACATAAGTCAGCGAAACCAGAGGTCAAGAGGGAACACTTTGATGAGTAATGGACGTTCCAGTTGAGAACAGCAGCAAGATGTTAGTATCGGATTTGTTGTGTGACCAAAACCTCCAGTAAATTTAAAATGTATTAAAGTTGTAATTTTTGAGTGTAGCTCGAATTTAGGAGGTGGAGGATGTGACCGATTGGGACAGCAAGAGGGGGAAGCCATCAAAATTTCATCACTGAATTTTGAAAAATTTATGTAACACTTTATTTAATTTTGGATGTGTAAACTATTGATTTATTGTTTCATTGTAAAATCATTTTGAACCTGTGAGGAAAAGAAATTATGAACATTAATGAACAATTTATACTGAAATTATTATCATTATGTGAAATTTTGATGTAACTGGTACATAAATTTTCGAGCTGCATGTACTGCCACGTGTTGTTTTTGGTGACAAAATAAGCATTGCATAAAGAAATGTTCTTGAACTTATAACAAACTTACCTCATCAAGCTTATTGGTCGAAATAAAAATACTTTTAATTGGTGAATGTGGATGTCAGAAGTAATGCGATTGCCCCATTGGTCACCTGGTGATTGGACCATTTCCAGCTTCTGGCTCCGTAATACCAATACAGTTGGTCCATTATTGGACATTCATTCGGAACAAATATTTCAGCATCCCCATGGGAATCAACATCTATATTATCTTCTGGCTCCGTTGCGAGAGCGGAGCAAGTTTTTGGCATCTTTAACTTCTGACCAGCCTAGGGAGCAGACCCGCTTTTTGTCTGTCCCGTCCCGTCATGGGGATACCAGCCTCTGGAGTGAGCTTATTTCCCAATATTTTTCCATTAACATAAGGACACTGAAGATTAGGTCTGTTGTGGACCTGTTAGGCCTGAAGCCATACTGTTCCTCTTCAAACTGTGGCTCTAAGATGACTCGCAATCTGCTCTCTGAGATTTTCTCAAGAATCTTAAGCCCATGGGAAAGGAGTGTTATTCCCTGGAAGATGAAGCATTATTAGAGATTTCCTTTCTTAAACAGGGGGATGATGACACCTTTGCTCCAATCAGTAGGTATCTTGCCATCTTTCCAAACTGCATTGAGCACTCTGTGTAGCCACTTTAAACCCTGGACTCATGCTGCTTTAATCAGGTCCGTGCTGACTTCATCGATTCCTGGGATTTCCCTTGTGGCATCTTCTTAAGGGCTGCTTCTGTTTCTGCTCATGTAATGGGAGGTTCCTCTGTGCAGGTTTCAACAGCTGGTTCTTTTGTTCTCTGATCTGCTTCTATCCTGTTCAATAGGTGATCAAAGTGATTCCTCAGAACCTCTCTGATGTCCTCTTCTTTCCTGGCCAGGTTTCCATTATGATCCTCAATTGCTTTGATGGTTTCAATTGAATTCCTTTTGTTTTTGATTACTCTGAACAATAGTTTCATATTTCCTGTGCTGTCTTCCTTCAGTTTTTGAGTAAATTTCTCCCAGCTCTTTATCTTCTCCTCTTCTACTACTCTTCTGACACTCAATTTCTTGTCCCAGTAAACTTGCTCGAGGTCTCTGATCTTCCCCTCGTCCCTTACATGTTCTGGCTTGGATTTCTCTCTATCTCGTTCTTTTTGTGCTATGTTCCTTTCCTTTATTGAGGATCTTACTCTTTCATTCCACCAGGGTGTCTCTTTTTGCCTTACTCTTGCACTTGTCTTCCCGCAAACCTATATTGCTTCTTTTATCAAGGTGTTTATAAATCTTGTCCAATCTACCTCACCACTCTCCACTTCTTCTGTAGGCAGTTGTCCTCTTATACGGTCCTGATATTCGGTCCTTTTTCCAATCTATTGTAGTTCCCACACCTTAATCTTAGGCAATTTTCTGGTTGTTATCTTTGGTACATTAATGTCTTTCAAATCTGCAACTAATAACCAGTGGTTGCTATTGAGGTTCTCACTTGAAATCACCTTGACATCAGTCATAAATCTACTTCTTTTTCTATCTGTAATGACATAGTCAATGACCGTCTTGCTCTTTCCATCCCAGCTGTAATGGGTAATCTTGTAACTGACTCTTTTGTTGAGCTAACTTTTTTTGAACTACCAAACAGTTTCTTATGCAGAAGTCTAGATGCTCCCCTTCTGAATTCCTTTTCCCATAGCCATGTGATCCCATGACCTTCTCATAGCCATTCCTGTCTGTCCCGAGCTATGTGTTGAGGTCCCCGATGATGATTGCCCTCTCTTCACTGATGGAGTCTTCTAGGTCTTCGAGAAACTTGTTCTTTTCATCTTGACTGCAACCCATCTGAGGGGCATACACTTGCACCAGTGTCAGCTTTTCTTTCCCACGGTGAACTGTTGCCTTCATAATCCTCTCATTGATGTACTGGATCTCTGTAATACCATCTAACTCTTTAGACAATATCAATCCTACTCCATTTATCATCTCTCCATGGTTACCATTCCAGTAGCAGGTACAATTTTTCCTCAACTCTTTCTTCCCTTTACCTTTCCATTTAGTTTTACTCAGTCCTAGGATTGATCTCCATGATGTCCACTAACACTTCACATTTCCCAGTCAAACTCAGTACACTGATAGTTCCTATTCGAGTGTGTTGTCTTTCCCGGGGTTGTTGCACATTCGCAAGGCTTGGCCTATCATCAGGAAGTCATCATACCTCGCATGGGTCTGCGGATACTGTTATCTCCCTTAGCCTTTAGCAGTCCCCTGCCACTTCTGCAAGGCAGCAGCTTCCAGTTTAATTTATGTGTCATTTCCTACACAATGGCTTCAACAAGCTCCCTAAGGGTGAACTACTCTCCCCATAGCCATTGGTTTTCCCTTAGTTTGTCAGGTTTGGTAACAGCCGCCCAACCCTTGGCCAGACAGTCGCAGGTAGTACCGTCTACTGTTGCATACGGTAGCGGGATGTACCTGACCTGACATACACTTTAGACTTTAAGAACTGTAAATCCTTGTATTTATGCTTTCTTGTATTAAAGAATGCAGACTTCACCACTGTTACCACGATTCAAATCAGACATCACCGTGCCCCAATTTTTTTTTTTGTTGCTTTATGTTACACCAACACAGATAGGTCTCATAGCGATGATGGGACAGGGAAGTACTAGGTATGGGAAGGATGCGGACATGGCCTTAATTAAGGTAACAGCCCCAGCATTTGCCTGGTGTGAAAATGGGAAACCATGGAAAACCATCTTCTGGGCTGTCGACAGTGGGATCAGAACCCACCATCTCCTGGATGCAAGCTCACAGCTGCACACCTCTAACTGCAGGGCCAACTAGCCCAGTGCCCCAAGAATTACCAACTACTGCAAGCTAAGCAGTGTACATGCTCAGAAAGATCCCCTATAACCACTCTTACTGTTTCATAAGAGAGGGTCATATATAGGGTCATATATAAAACACTGTCACTGACAAAGACTTTCACAGTATCACACAGTACAGTGTAGGTTCGCAGTGCATCCAGGATAGCACAGGAGCAGTTCATAGTACTTCCTGCTTTGAGATAATTCACTGCAGCAACAAACAGCTTCTTTTTGGATTCGGCTGGAACTTGAGCAATTATTACAAAAACACAATGCCTCATTATGTCAGTAGTTTTATCACACAGGATGTTTATACTCTTCCCAGCTACAGCTTTTGTTAATAATCTACGGTGATCAGAGGCAACTTCTAGAAAAATTACAGAATACTTCTAATTTCATAGACTTAATACTGCAACAAAAGAATCTAGCAATATATACAAAAACATAACACCCCATTCTGCCAGCAGTGGTGCTGCTTCGGTAATCAGGACACATTAATCCCAACATGGTGCATGGTGATACTGAAAGAAGGAATGGTCCCTGGACCAAAATAAACCAAGGAATTGAATTCTGGACCAAAACTTGATGTCTCACGGGGAGATTGCAAAGTGGCGGCCTAGGGCCGCTTTTACTAATGCACCTAATCTAACCTGTCACTTCCATTTGGTTTGTCCAGATCATAACCTAATCTGCCACTGCCATTTGAGTTGTTCGGATCACAACTTCCAGATTGCTATCATTTACTTATGAAAATTCTGTTCACTGTGTCCGCTCACTGCAATGTTGTATTTATGCATCCCGGATCCAAAGTAATAACAATAGGGTGGTTCAATTAGGTACATTGCAGTTACCTGGTAAATATTTCTCACATAGAGTTTACACACATGGCAGTTCTTCATTCAATTGGTAATCCATGCTTGTAACTCTTGGTTTTCGAGTTTGCCAATGAGATATTTGATTTTGTAAAGACTTCAACTGTTCATTTCCAGAAGTGATCTTTGGAAGTTTTCCGGTGTTGACAGCTGTCCAACTGCTCCATAATAGATGTCTGTTTTGTTTGAGATCGAGATGGACCAGTAACGATAGAATTTTCTCGTCACTTCATTATGTTTTTTTTTTTTTTTTTTCTCTGTTAACAAGTTTTACAATACTGTCCTTTTTATCCCATGCAACTCTGCAGTTACAAAATTTGCAAAACACTGTCAATGAATCTGTGGCATGTAAACATTCATTTGAATATTGCTGAGCCCTCTCAAAGGGCATTTATAGCCGTGCGCCCCATAACTTCAATGATTAATGCAGATTTCTTCTCTTCACCTTGTGCACAATGAAGTTACAAAAGGAACGTAGGGAAGTGGAAACGTACATCTCGTGTCTTGTCTCCTGCCAATATAACTTTTCAGTAATAATCGATAGAAAAGCTGTATGAAACCAGAAATTCAGGTAGAAAATGACATACATATTGCGTAGTGCAGATTTCGTTTATCGGTAATAACCAATAAAAAGTTGTATGACGGTTGTATAAATTGATCAGTATTAATTGAAATGATGAATTAATAATCAATAGTAATGGGTGAAAATAGAGTTTTGGACATTTTTCTGTCAATAAACATGGTTTTTGCTGAACTATAACATATTTATAATGAATTACCTACAAAATCGCAAGTATTTGTTAAATTCACAGTATTTGAATTTTCAGTTGAAATTGCATTAAAATTTGTGGCTATCATAAAATACGAAATTTTCCCATCTCTAGACACTGGATATGTATGCAAATGTGTATTTTGTTTGCCGAAATGCAGACCTTCAAAACCGACAAGGAAGTGCGTTTGAAGGTGAAATTGGATTAATTATTAAGTTTAATATTTGCATATATTTGAGATCAGTGAATACATTTCAAATTTTGGATTTATTGTGCATGTTTTTGACTTTTATTATGCATATTTTATAACATGCTTTACAAGCAGTCTTCAACAAAATATTAAGTAATTAATGCCGTGAACTCTTGCTGAATGAGTGGCCTTGTTCTGAATTAATATTACAGCTGTGGTAAGTTTTCAAAGAAAAATCAAGACAAGAACACAGCGTGCGCACCTGAATTCAAGTACTGTACTGTCACATCCGTGGATGTAGAGAGAGATCATTCTCCTCATTGAAGCTAATTTTAACAAATACCATAGATTTATACAAGAAAACTTGGAGAAGATTGCTGTAGTGTACTGCAAAGCAAGTTCTGGACAGGAAAAGTAGAGAGAGCAGTGAAAAGTGAAATAAGAATGTGTATTTAAATGTGTTTCTTAATGTTTGTGTGTTTTTACAGTTTTTCTATAGCCTTACTAATTATGAATATTCATATGTATTGATTAACACAACGTTTCTTATCTAGAAGATATGTGCATATGTTTTAATAGTCAACACTGACAGATTGATACGTCTTGCAAACAATGCATGGATTGTTTGTACCAGTGGAACAACCACAGCTGTAATCAGTGTGATTTTTTTCATTCACTTGTTCATTCATGATCATGATTTTATGTACTGGTGTGGGCGAATTGCACGAGTCTAGTAAAGGAATGTTATGTTTGCATTTCATAAAAGTGTTTAACACATTGCTGACCGGATTTTGAGCTTGTCACATACCCTGTGGACCGGACATTTTTCTACTAAGCATACCAGGGTGCACTTGATTATAAAAATGTACATAAATATTGAACCAGTCAAGATTTTATCTTTAAAGTTAATGGATCTGCCTTTACAAAACCATCTTCAGCGTCAATTCCTAACATCATTAATGTTTACATCGTTGTCGTCATCAGAGTCACTTGAATAAATAAGCACACTAGGTAAATTACGGCGTGTAGAGGCTTGAATATCACTTCCACTATCACTCTCACATTCAGTTTCCACTAATTCATTATCACTATATCCATTTGAACGATCATCGGCATACAATTCTTCTAAAATATCGTCGTCAGCTAACACTGTATTCCGCGGGTGTTAGTCAATCTTGTCATTGACTGAACCGGCAGAAAGAAAGTTGACGTTTCGAAACTAAATCAAAAATAAAAGAGGCTGTGAATAAAAGAGAAGTGGCAGATATACATCTACGATTTATTCTACTCAATGTGCAAGTCCGAAATAGTTCAATATATGGTCAAGAGATGTCAAAGGAAGACCGAAAACAATGTCGTGAATAAAACCAAGATTTCTCGGGGCGCGTCACCTACCGCTGGCAAGCGTACTACGAGATTTCTCGGAGCCCATTACCCATGTGTTAACAGCATTAAAATAAGTGCATATTTCACTAGTTTTTTGCACCATAGTTGCATGTGTATACTGGTGATTTATTCAGCATGCAAATCCGATGTCTACTATTAACAGAAAGGGAAGAAAGAAACAGGTGTCCTTCCATGAGTTTTCATGTGATAGTCCTCTAAGAGCACAACTGGAGCAAAATAACCATCAGATACTGCATTTTATGACAAAGCAAATCTCTGTCTGCATATGAGTTTGTCCGAAATGTGCTCTGTTCCCACTTCCCAGCAAATCAACCTGTTCAAAAGAAAACATTACTGGGCTTATATCACAGACACCACCAGAACAGCGAAGCTTAGTTGGTGACTACAGAGCCTTTGGTTCTCTTATTATTGATGATATGATGATTTGACTTGATGTTCAGTATTTTGTGTTATTGGTACAGTGGATATGGATTGATTGGTGGAAGAACATAGCAAAGAGTATGATACTGCCACACAACTTACATTTCAAGCATTTTGTAATTCCTGTGCACTACTTGTGCACTGACAATGTGACAGGGTCCGAGTTAAAAGAATTCACACTGAAAGTCACTGCTGAAGTAGAAGATGCTGGTTTTACAGTCATTAAAACAGTGACAGGCAACCATGCTACAAATGTTAAAATGGTCTGTGTATTTTTCATGGAATTCACCTTCCTGAGATATCTCATCCTTGTGATCCTGCAAGGCCATTATTTTTGTCATATGAGTAATTGTCTTATACCATTAAGAACATGAGGAGTCTCTTTCTCTATGTAAGACATACATTGCTCAATGAAGGAATGGCCATTAGCCGAAGTACGTCAGAATGTTGTTCAAATTATAGAAAGGTGAAGTGTGGAAGTCTGTTAGTTTTCTGACAGAAAAACACCTTACACATAGCCATTTTGTAAAGATGAATGTGAAAAGGATTTGAAGATTGTGAATCCACCATTGGGTTCTTGGAAGTCACGAGGAAGTGGCTGTGCATTCACAATGTGAGGAACATGACTTATCGTATACATTCCCGCAATGAGACATTCAGGCACTTCTTTGAGCCTGAGGACTCTACTCTTGTTCTTGTTCTAAGAAAGGGTCTCAGGCCATACCTTACAAATTAGTTCAAGTGATCTACAGAAGCTTCAAAAATAACTGCATGTGCCCTAAGAAATAAGCCATTATCACAGCAAGTTCAAAAGGTCAGCTAGACAAAGAAAAGGGACTGATCAGAATATAATCTGCTATTGGTGATTAGTGGTGTGTGTAAAGAATGACAATTAGTACTCATGAAGAAAGTAAAGAATTATTCAATACAATACAATACAATACAATACAATACAATACAATATTAAGAGGGAGTATATTTGTACAGGTAGTGACTCATTTCCCTTCACTCGTGATGTTTATCTTGGTTTGCATTTGACAAGTTTTACAATAAAGTACAATGTACATTTGAGTCTCCTCTTGTCTTTATTTCATAACTGATGTGGCCCAATAATAAATGCTATGAAGAAAGGGATGAAACACAGCGTCTACTTGAATATCTCAGCAACCTACGGCCAAATGTTAGTGCTTGCTGCGGCAAGTGAGAGAACTCCTACGCGGAAATGATAATGCACTGCCCAGCAAAGGAGTATGGGGAGGTCTTTTATAATAAATGTAGGTGTAGCCTCAACAAACCTCCCTATTAACATTTACTAATAGATAAGAAAGGGACCTACCCATAAATAAAACTTCCAATACCTTGTACTTTGCTGGGAGTAGGAGAGGAAGTCTGCCATAAAATAAAATTCTCTGGCATAACTTGTCATGAGAAAAGGCACATTTCTGTTTTCTTGTAGTGTTTATCTGGTAATGCTAAGAACCATACAATGACAAGGCTTATTTTTCAATTCCAACCTTCTTCCAGTTTGTAAAGCTAAACTATTAAGATGATGCTAATGATTAACCTTTCCTTTGCTTTTTTATTATCTGGATATTTCCAGCTACTATATCAGTATAAATACTGGCCACCTTATTTTTGTAATAGTGAAACTGAAAGCTAATACTGAAAGATTAGAATGCCAAGAGAACATCTTATGTTCATCAGGGAATTTTTACATGTTGATCATAAGTAACATGTCTTACTACAGATTTTCTGTCTTCAAAAGTCCACAACCTCATATCTTGGGTACAATAACTTTGCACACTAACTACTTTACCATCAGAGTCAACATCCAATATGGTGAAGATCACATTATACTTAGTCTGGTTTCTCTTTACCACAGTTCAGTACAATCTTTCCATAGCCATCTATAAATAAGAACTACAAGCTGTCAATGTACTGTGCCTAACATTAATGTTGCAAATCAAGGCATGCACAGTAACAAGTCAGTGCATTCAGGATCCAGGCCAAAATAAGTCCACTATTTTCAGCTCTGTGTAATTTGAAACTGAATTTAAGAATAACTAACCATGAATTAGAGGAACGAAGTACCTCAAGGAATCACAGTAGAGTGTAAATGCCTCTGAATAATTTTTCTCAGAGTCTTGTTTAACGGCCTCACACACAAGATCAATTGCCTTCTGGTAAGATTCTGAACTAGGAATATGCTCCAAGTCTAGAAATGGATGTTGGAAAAATGACTCATAGTCTATCCTCTGGTTTGGATCATGTTGTAACAGCTTCCGTAATAAGTCTTGACATTCCCCAGAAGTAGGCGGACTATGAGGAATCTGAAAATAAAATATATACATCTAAGAATGAGCAAGTTTGCAATAAGGCCTGAAGCAATTATTCAAGAAATACTTAAATAACCTGATATGATAAAAATATCATCTATATATATATATAAAAAATAAATAGTTTTGTCTGTACATTGCTCAGAATTTGAAAACAAAAAACAAAAACAAAAACATAAGGTATTTCTGTATCGGTCATGTCCACAGTAACAAGGAAATGAACGTTTTACTTTTCCGTAATTTCTGTCTGTCTGTCTGTCTGTCTGTCTGTCTGTCTGTCTGTCTGTCTGTCTGTCTGTCTGTCTGTCTGTCTGTCTGTCTGTCTGTCTGTCTGTCTGTCTGTACATTCATCAAGAGAAAACGGCTGAATAGAATTTCATGAAAATCGGTATGTAAAGTCGGGGGATGAGCCACTACAATCTAGGATATAAATCATTTTATTCACACTGAGTGAAATGGTAGTTTAGTGGAAGGCCTAAAATTCAATTCTCAAATATTTATATCATTAGTGGTCCTACTGATACATACTACATAACTAAAGTTACATAGAATTAAACTTCCAATCATTTATGTCTTATACATTTTTACTGTACTGGCTATGATAACACAGATATTCATGAATTTCAATTTTGTTGCTAAGTCCACATCAACGCCGAGTGGCGAGAAAATGGGTGAACACAATTTAATGAATATCGGTATATAGAGTCGGGGAAGAAGAAACTATCGTCTAAGCTATAAACAATTTTACTGACCCAGGACGAAATGGTAGTTTAGGGGTAGGCGCCTAAAATTTAATTTTGAAATACCTATGTTATTGGTCCTATAGAACAGTACTACATAACAAAAGTTATAGAGAATACAATTTCCGATCATTTATGTTTTATTCAGTTTTACCGTACTGACTATGATAAGAGTAGTATTTCAGAGTCAGAAGAAAACTAAATGTGAAGGCCTACAATTTCAAAAGCCCATAACACTGATCAATAATAACATTACAGTGATCATTGTTTGTTGTGATGTTCTTTGCCTCTTACAGTGCCCTCAACTCCGATAGATGGTATTAGGCCTACTGTTGCGTACTGAGAATAACAGCCTGACTGATTACTGGCGGGATATAGCTGAGGCGTTAGGAAACTTTTCTTTAGCATGGTATTCCTCTGGTTCATACATTGTCTGATACTGCTGGTACATTACACACTGGTTCGTCATAGTATTCCAGCTATTCGATCCCTACTCTGACGCGCCGTTTTGAATGAGCAGTGTGCACATTTGGCAGAGCCTCACTTAGTAATAGTAGTATGACCTGGTCTAGAATTACAATTTAGGCCTATTCCAAATTATACCACTACAATTTACTAAATAATTCAAAATTCAACCTTGAAAAGGGCCGTTTCTTAATAAAAGCGTCTTTCTCCTTACTTATATTAAATTCTACATTCATTTTATTCTAAATTAGCAGTGGACGGGTTTTCTCCTCTGACTTGGGAGGAAAAATTTGCCTCCAAGTCAGATTTTCCTACCGCCAGTGTAGTGAAATGAGATTTTCTGACTCAACGGGTACTCCTAGGAAACAGATTAGTAAAAGGTCATAGATTTGCCCTGGGACTCTCCAGTATTCGACACCCCCACCCCGCCGAAAAAAGACGAAGATTGTTCACGGACCATGGTTGTCTTGGCTTGGTCATTCCAGCTCTGGAACTTTGGACTGTTAGATCGGCAGCGTAGTACTGTTCGTTACAAGTGAGAAAATGCATGGTTTTTCATTTGATCGAGTATTTCATATTGCTTTTAATCGCGCCATTCCTTCTGACATCATTGTAATGACCTATGTTCATTTCACTTGTGAAAACCACTAAGACAGTCTTTCTGAGGATGTAAAAAAGCAGGTGGAGAGTGAGTGTCTGCCATTATAATTAAAACTCCCCAACCTGATTGTGACTGATGGTACGCAAGAGAGCCTACCATTACAATGAAAATTCTCTAACCCAGTCTTCATATGAGAAAAGACGTTTGGTGACTTCCCTGTTGCGTTTCTAGGGTAACGTTATGAGCTAGGCAATATAATACTATCTTGCTCACAAGGTGTACACTACCTAACCTAGAATTCTGTACACAATATAGAATTCTGTAGCGAAGCACAGGTACATCAGCTAGTAAACAATAAACACAAAAGTAAAAGCATCTACAAATAAATGGTGATTGAAAACAACATGAACCAGGTATATGAGTGTTAAAGTGTAGGTCATACTGATAAGTAATTTGAAAACAGTAATTCGATACTTCGCGCCGTTGTCATTTTATCAGCTGCTGAACTTAGCCAATCAGATCGCTTAATGGGCAAATTCAAATGGGCTTTGCGAGGCAGTGTTGCTAATCCTGTACATGGCTTAAGACCGGCTTGAAAGCACCAATCGAAGAAAAACATTTGCCAGGGTAGGAATTGTAACTTAAATGCTTTTCAGTCTGTCAAACACAAAAATTCAATCTATACTAATATTAGAAAGAGGAAAAATTTGTATATTTGTTTGTAACGGATACTCAAAAACTACTGAACTGATTTTAAAAATTACTTCACCTATAGAAAGCTACATTGCCAGTAACATGGGCTGTATTTTATTTTCGAAACAATTCGAGGTGGGGGGGGGGGGCGACGGGGGAAAATATAAAGATATAAGGCTAATATAGGCGAAATCAAATTTGTCGTACAAGGACGAGACAAAGCTCATTTTAAGCCCCTTGACACAAAGAACAAAACTCGGTAAGCCCTATGGGCCCGAAAACCATGTTTTAAGGCCCTAAAACCAACCATAATGGAGATATTGGCACCACACTACCCCTGCTCCCGGAATCAAATAAAGAAATTAACTGCCGTAACCATGGCAACATCAGCTCCAGTGTTCTTGCAGCAGTGAGATTATCTACAACTAGCAGAAGTACCCGTTCTTCGTATGGGTTATCAGAAACTGGCTTTAGTTACTCATGCTTTCGGTGTGACTGACTTCTTTAGATAGTTATATCACTGGTGTATTTACTTAAGAATGTAGAAATTATTTGTCATGTTTGGAATTATAGTGTAAGTATCTTCTTCTTATTTTCTTCATGGGGGTTCTAAATATTAGTTCTTAATTAGCGTCGACCTCCAAGATCTTTTGCTACCATGTTTTTCCTTCATTCCCACCTAGATATACCTGCTCCCTTCACAAAGCTGCAAGTTTCGTGTAAGTATACTTCCGCTACATAGTACCACAAATATAAATATTACTGAATGTATTAGTTTGATCCGACATTTTGTAACTATTACAAATCATCAAGGAAATACGCGATGCATAAAAACTACTATAGTTATCGAGAATTATAATTCTCAGGGCTTGTCACTCATGTCACACATCATATAATAAATCTGAGTATAAATGTTGAGAAATTTTTTCAAGTCATGGGCGCAGGTTACAATGATCGTAAAAGTGGACCAAAATATCGGCAGTAATAACATCAGTGATACTACTACTCCATGATTTGATAGAAAATAGTTTAAACTATAGGTAACAGACTCCGCAAAATACTCAAACCTAAGCCAGTACGTAAAAACTGAGGCCCGTCGGCAACCGCTGGTCACTGTACTACCGAGATATCCGGGGCTATTATTTTTATACTTCACCTCCTTTCCATCCCCGCCCAAAGGAGTGCTAAGAGCGTCTTACACAACAGTGTATTTTTTCCAGATAGTAAATCATCTGTGTATCAATTTTGGTTGGCAGCTATGCCCAAACGTATATGCATAATCTAGCTGCTGTAGAATCCTGGAACTGACGTTGCCATGGTTACGGCCGTTCGTTTCTTTATGGTTGGTTTTAGTGCCTTAAAACATTGTTTTCGGACCCATAGGGTTTACCGAGTTTTGTTCTTTGCGTCAAGGGGTTTAAAATGAGCTTTGTCTCGTCCTCGTACGACAAATTCGATTTCGCCTATATTAGCCTATTATTTTAATATTTTCATATTTACCCCCTTCGCCCCCACCTCGAATTGTTTTGAAAATGAAATACAACCCATGTTGCTCACTGGCAATGTAGCTTTCTATAGGTGAAGTAATTTTTAAAATCGGTTCAGTAGTTTTTGAGTCTATCCGTTACAAACAAATATATAATTTTTCCTGTTTATAATATTAGTATAGAACTATAGATTACATCGCTACACATATGGTCATCCAGCCGTAAAACAGGGTCAAATCCACATGTGCGACACAGTTCGCACCCGCAACCCCACAGGTGTGGGTAACGCGATAGAAGAAGAAGATACTCATTTTAAAAATTCACCCGCTTTTTTTATTCTTTTCACCCCTTAAGTGGATTTTCCAAAAATAGTGTGTTCATTTTTAAAGGAGATTCCAAGTACCAATTTTAAAGTCTGTAACATCTTCATTTTTTGAGATATATGTATCCTCATAAAAATAATTCAACTCCTTCCTCACTTCTTTTCACCCCCCCCACCCCTTTAGCGGATTTTCTGAAAACGAATATTAGTGTTCTTTTATTTTTAAAGGGGATTCCAAATATCAATTTTCATGTCAGTAACATGTTAGGTTTTTGTGATATATTGTAGATAATTTCGCTGCTGTAGAATCCTAGAGCTGACGTTGCCATGGTTACGGCAGTCCATTACTTTATCCGATTCCTAGAGCAGGGGTAGTGTGGTGCCAATATCTCCGTAACGGTTGGTTTTAGGGCTTTAAAACATGGTTTTCGGGCCCATAGGGCTTACTGAGTTTTGTTCTTTGTGTCAAGAGGATTAAATTGAGCTTTGTCTTGTCCTTATACGACAAATTCGATATTTTGCCTATATTAGCCTATTATTTTTATATCTCCTCCCCCGTACCCCCCACCTCGAATTGTTTTGAAAATAAAATACAGACCATGTTACTCACCGGCAATGTAGCTTTCTATAGGTGAAGTAATTTTTAAAATCGGTTCAGTATTTTTTGAGTCTATTCGTTACAAACAAACAAATTTTTCCTCTTTATAATATTAGTATAGATATATCACAAAACCTAACATGTTGCAGACATGAAAATTGGTATTTGGAATCTCCTTTAAAAATAAAAGAACACAAATTTTTGTTTTCAGAAAATCCACTTAAGGGGTGAGGGGGCTGAAAAGAAGTGAGGAAGGAGTTGAATTCTTTATATGAGGATACATATATCTCAGAAACTGAAGATGTTACAAATGTTAAAACTGGTACTTGAAATCTCTTTTTAAAATAAATGAACACAATTTTTTGGAAAATCCACTTAAGGGGGTGAAATAATAAGAAAAAACGGGTGAATTTTTAAAATGATTATCTTCTTCTTCTACCACTTTTCCCACACCTGTGCGGTTGCAGGTGCGAACTGTGTCACACATGTGGATATGACCCTGTTTTACGGCTGGTTGCCCTTCCTGACGCCAACCCCGTGTGTAGGGATGTAATTACTATTGCGTGTTCCTGTTGTGGTTGGTAATGTGGTGTGTTGAGTGAATATGAAGAGGAGAGTGTTGGGACAAACACAAACAACCTGTCCCCGAACTAGATAAATTAATCACACGCGATTAAAATCCCCGACCCAGTCCGGAATCAAACTCGGAACCCTGTGAACCGAAGACCTCAACGCTGTCCACTCAGCCAAGGAGTGGGGCATTTTTTAAAAAGAGTATATCTACAGTATATCTCATAAACTTAACATTTTACAGACGTGTAAATTGGTATTTGTAATCCTCTTTAAAAACAAAGAAACACTTAATTTTTGTTTTCGGAAAATCAACTTAAGCTGGAGATTGAAAATAAGTGAAGATGGAGTTGAATTCTCTTTATGAGGGAACTTATATTTCAGAAACTAAGATGTTACAGACGTGAAAATCGGTATTTGGAATCTCCTTTAGAAAGAAAGAAACCCTTTTTTCTTTCGACTTAAAAGAGGACTGTTTCTCACATGTAGAGTTCCATGTCGCGGGTTCCAGATTTAGCTCTGCCAGTAGCCTAGTCATGATGGCCCCAAACGGCAATACCACAAACGTGATTTACAAAAAGGTTCTGGGGTAAATGAAATGTAATTTTTCGGTAAGTTTTTATACTTTAGGCAAGCGAGCGAGCGAAGCCGTGGGTAACAGCTAGTATAATATATAAAACTATAACAAACTTGTAAAAAATACATAGTATTAAACAAAGAATGATTCTCAATTATTGACAAGTTTATGATATGTAAATAATATTGCACATACAGTATATAAGCATGATTTAAAGTGACTTGATAGAATCTGAGGATGTTCTTGTAGAAAGAATATGTCATTCTTTGTTTAATAGTGTGTATGTTTTACAGGTATGTTATAGTTAGACATCAGATTTTAGGTAAGAGCCTACTTTGTTCCTGAAGAGATAACTTAAAATGAAGTTGTATTTACACGTTTCGTGTATTTATAAGGTTATACACGGTGGTCCTATAGTGCCCGAAAATGCTTAAATTGACATTAGAACCTATATATTTCACCGAGCTCGATAGCTGCAGTCGCTTAAGTGCGGCCAGTATCCAGTACTCGGGAGATGGTAGGTTCGAACCCCACTGTCGGCAGCCCTGAAAATGGTTTTCCGTGGTTTCCCATTTTCACACCAGGCAAATGCTGAGGCTGTACCTTAATTAAGGCCACAGCCGCTTCCTTCCCACTCCTAGCCGTTTCCTGTCCCATCGTCGCCATAAGACCTATCTGTGTCGGTGCAACGTAAAGAAAAACCCAACCTATATTTACATATATTCCTGTTTTTTCCCTAAATCAATTAAAGATGCTTTTAATTTATTCCAAGAAACTCAACTGACCTGCTGGAAACAAGAATCTTCATTTCATTATGTGAGAACATTTCAGTTGTCCATTTGGTCAGTGTGTGAATTATGCCGAAAGTGACAGCTTCCAACTTATCGTTGACCATGGGGCCCTTAGCTGAGTTCTGACATTGGTTTTACTTACTCGTGTCAGGCCCCTCACTTTCATCTATCCTATCCAACCTTCCTTGATCAACTCTTGTTCTTTTCTGTCTCAGATGGTATTAGGTTCCCAGGGCCTAGGGAGTCTTTCATTTTCACGCCCTTTGTGGCCCTTGTCTTTCTTCGGCTGAAGTCTTCATTTTTTGAAGTGTTGGATCCCTTCCATTTTTTCTCTCTGATTAGTGTTATATAGAGGATGGTTGCCTAGTTGCCCTTCCTCTTAAAGCAATAATCACCATCACCACCTTTCAAGTCGTCTTCAATTAAACAGTGGTTACAGGAGTTTCCCCATTTCACATTGGATGGTAAAATATATTGTGAGGTTTGCAGAAAAAAGGTGAGTGAAATGTGTTTTATATTTCACCCCAAAGAGTTACACCGTTGTGCAAAACTACTTTCGTATGTTGTGTCAATGCCAAGTAACATAGCTCGATGAATTCTGTAGCATACACAGGAAGAACTGCTACAATATGGTACGGCAGACAACTAAGAATATGCGATGAGACAAACAGAAATGACACTTTTATACAGAGACAATAAATTACATGTAAGTCACTATAACTCATGATGGTCCCCTGAACATCACAAAACAAGGGACTCTGTTCTTAAAACGGTGTGTGATCACCACAGACAGCGATGCATGCTCTTCAACGTGTTTCCACGCTGGCCACAAGATTGGTAAGGAGTTCTTGTGGTAGGACATTCCATTTCTCCACTAGCACGGTTGACAAATGCTGGATGGTCGTTGGTGCATGTGGACGTGCTGCAATATGTCTGCACAACATGTCCCACACAGGCTCGATGGGATTTAAGTTGGAAGAATGGGCAGGCCAGTCCATTCGCCGAATATCCTCTTGTTCCAAGAGCTCCTTCACCTGCGCTGTTCGATACGGTCATGCATTGTCAAATGGAAATTCTAAGTTCCCATGAAGGGAATTAGATTCTTTTCCACCAATAGAGCATATCAAAAATCAGATGGATGGCTTTTCCGGCGTTTGCTCTATTAACCAGCGTTTCGTCTTAGGTCTGACACTAGACTCTTCAGAGTGGGATGTGTCAGACCTAAGACGAAACGCTGGTTAATAGAGCAAACGCCGGAAAAGCCATCCATCTAATTTTTGATCATGCATTGTCATCCATAAAAATGAAGTCAGGGCCGAATGCACCCCTGAAAAGATGCACACAAGGAAGGAGTACACTGTCACAATAACGCTGACCAGTGAGTATACCCCCTTCAAAGATTTGGAGGTCGGTACGCCCATGTAACGTTATGCCTCCCCACACCAAAATGATCATGTTGGACAATGTTTCTGGGTGCATTACGTGTTCTCACCTCTCGCCAGATGAGGGTACAACTAGAATCACTACTCAGACTGAATCTGCTCTTATCAGAGAAGAACACGTGACCCCAGTCCTCGTCTATCCAGTCCTGATGCTCTTGGCACCATCGCAAACAGTGCCGCCAATGTGCAATTGTCAATGGAACACAACGTAATAGTTGTCGGGCAAACAGACCACCCCCTTACAGTCACTGTGCCTACTTTCGGTAGCAGTGCCTGTGGTTCGGAAACAATGCTGTAATCAATATCAAACTCCTGGGCTGCACTCATCATACTTCATCCTTCTTCCAGTTTCCCGAGGATTCTTCCCTGTGCTTTTGAAAATCAAATCCCCTACGGTTTACAGACATTGTTTGAAGCATGAGTTACTTCCTTTCCCTACTGAAGCTTATTTGAGACAACTATGCAAAGGGTTCAAATGTAATTATGGTATTAATGGAAATGCTGTGAATGCAATTAAAGATTTTTATTTAAACAAGTAAGACAAAAACAAGAGACTAGGTATAGTGATTTTTGATGAAGTGAAATTGAGAGAAGACATTAGATTTAATACAACTACACTGACAGTTGATAGATTTGTTGATTTAGGAGATGAAACCCCCTACGACAAAAAGAACGTCCTTGCCAATCACGCGCTTATATTTGTTTGTCCCTTTGCTACACAGCTGGATCCAGCCTGTAGAACAAGCTGGGGTGAAAGTAATTGTTTTTACGTGTGATGGAAGTCAGTGTAATAAAAGGGTGTGGATGAATTTGGGAATTTCAGGGAAGAATGATAAAATGCTTCATTGAAAACCCAGCAGATCATCAAAGATGAGTGTGGGCATTTTCTGATTCCATGCATATTTTGAAGTGCATAGGTAATTATTTCCACAATAATGTTCTTTTGCTGTATAAAGGCAAAGAGGTGAATTACAACTTTTTTTTCTCCAAGGTTTCGGACAACTAACACTTTCGAGGGTGAGTTAAAACGTTTTGTATGTGTCTTAGATAATGTGAAATGCATAACAGTTTCAACTACATCTCAATACTTTGTAAATCACTTAAGAATTACTGATGTTCAAATCTTTTCAGAGGATAACATTAAGCCATTAAATTAGTGTGTTTACCAACTTCCTCTATTCAAATATTCCTGGACTGTACACACATGGCACATGAAAGGGAATAATTCAAAGGTCATTCTGGCAACTGAAAGTTTTAGAAAATTTATTCCGTGTACGCTTTGTATAGTGCTTATTGTATTAATGCGAGCAGCACTGTTCACCCATAGCTACATTAGCGCAGTCTGCTGCCACCACCTATTAACTACGAGAGAGCACTCACTTCCTCTTTCAATACACTATGGCTTGAAGAATGTATTTGTAACTGCTAATCCCATACTAACACAAAAGTCCAGTAATGCTTCCCATTCCTATTACCTTCCATATCTTCGCCACATTTACACATCACTTTTTCGTATCCTTCAGTTCTATTTTCAACTCTCACACTGATATCGCCCATTAGCACTATCCTATCTTTGCTGTTGACCCTGACTACAATGTCACTCAGTTCATAAAACTGCACCCTCACACCGAAACAATTCTCGTCCTGATTCCTCCAACTGCCAAATCTACTGACATCGTTTGCTCATTTACGTGTATGACAGAAGCTATGGTGTGTGCAATAGTACTCCTGATGAACAGTACTACACCACATCTGCCCTTCCCTTTTTAACACCAATCGAGAACACTTTATAATCTCCTGTCTCTTCCTCATTATTTCCCCTTACCCAAGTAAGATTTACTCCTAGAACATCCATACACATCTTCTTTGCTGACTCAGCCAGTTCTAATTTCTTTCTTCCATAAGCCCCATTAATATTGATAGCTCCTCATCAAATTCCATTTTGTACACCAAGTTGTTTCCAAGGAGTCCCTAGCCTGACAGATGGAAGTAGGACTCTTCTTCCCACAGGTCCGAGGCTTGCTTAAAACGTTCTAAGCATGCTCGGTGAAAATCCCATGAAGAACGATGCTACCCTACTTACACTTAGTTCCCGTGAGGATCTCTCCTCTAACATGTTAGGGACCAGAAAAGGGCTGTATAGTCTTAGCTGCCTGAGCACAAAACAAAGAGGGCCACGGCTCAGAGTATGTCAGAGATGCCCATTCCAATTCCATAGCAACTGGTATCCCGACCCTCAGGACCACTTTCTAGGCCTCTCAGCTGCTGCCCATGGTTTACGAACTAGGATGTGACTATAGTAACCCACACCACGAACCACACTGTATTGTTTAGAGATATTCAAATCCTGGATTTGCATTCAGTTAATCTGAGCGTAATCCCCCATCAAGGATTTCCATATTAGCTAATACTGGACATTTATCCTCTTCAATAGAACTATGCACTTGATAATAGCACATGCTAATAAAACCCATACACAATCATGTAAAATGAGTCTGTGAACAAAATATTACTAAGGACTAATAATTGCAATTTACACCTGATTCTGTAAACTCCTGATTTTGAGAAACTATTAATCCTGATTTTTTTGTATGTTGGACAGACTGGAAAGAGTTTCAACACAAGATATTCAGAACATATTAATGCCCTAAGACAGGGATGGCGAACCTTTTCCAACTAGTGTGCCATTTTAAGTCTGCTTTATTATTCTCAACTATCAACTGTGCCACTTGTTATTTTCCTTTAAGAAATTGCTACAACCTACAAACCCCACCCCCAACCGCGACTTCCTTTCCAAATTCTAATTATGTTTCATAATATTTATTTATTTATTTACTGATTTATTTACTTTTAGATATACATTTTGTAAATACATTTGATTGCATGTTCCGTGGTCGTATTTTGCAAATACCGCAAAAAATATATCTTTAAATATGTACGTTTTTAGAATACCTAATATTATTTGTAAAAATATAAATAATAAGCTTCCATTGTAACACACTTCGTCAATAAATATTATTACCGGGCGAGTTGGCCGCGCGGTTAGGGCGCGCAGCTGTGAGCTTGCATCCGGAAAATAGTGGGTTCGAGACCCCCTGTCGGCAGCCCTGAAGATGGTTTCCGTGGTTTTCCATTTTCACACCAGGCAAATGGGGCTGTACTCAATTAAGGCCACGGCGGTTTCCTTCCTACTCGTAAGCCTTTCCTCTCCTATCATCACCATAAGACCTATCTGTGTTGGTGCGACGTAAAACAAACTGTATGAAAATAAATATTAGATATAAAAATGAAAAATACTAATATTGCCAATGGATTTCACTTCCTCCTTTAGCTTCATTATCTTTCCATGTTTATAGTTAGTATGCTCAACAATTTTACTTATTTGTCCCTCATCACATCTCCACAAGAAAATCGAAAAAACAGCTATCCTCGCTTGTAAGATCACATCCATGCTTTCATCAAAACATACTGCATACATCTGGGAGTTATCCAAATTAACTTTCAATTGCTCAGAAACTTCTTCACTCATTCTTATTATTCTATCCTTGACAGCATTTCAGCTGGCTGGCATTCCCTTAATTCTGTTAATTATTTGTTGTTTGTTAGGGAAGTTCTCAAATAATGTGTGGGACGTTATTTCAAGAAAGCGGTTTCCCATGTATGCTGTACTATCCAGTGAGATAGATATAACAGCCGCACTGATATTATTCCTAGGGTGGATGTATGATACAAAAGAACTAGTTTGTTTTGTGTAGAGCTCGATATTTTGTGAAACGAACTCTCTTTCTTCATTTGGCATGAAACAAACATTTGAATGATTAGTCTCGAAATGGCGCTTTACATTAAATGGGGGGAATACAATTGTTTTTGAACGCATGGCAATACATCTTTCTATAATTCCGAATTCCCTTGTCCACGGTTCTTGAAAAATCCGGTCACTACCTTTGTTAAGTTTCTGTTCTTTTCGGCACTGAAAACATGTTTGCAAGGTCCATATACAAAACCACCAGAAAACGACACTTCTCACTTGACTTTCAGATCTATCAGTGTAGCAGTGTTGCCATATTGCACGTCCGAATGGAACAAGTATTTAGATTTTCGATATTTATTTCTTACACGTGAAGCACTATAAGATATGTATTGTCTGTACAACAAGACGTATATTAAAACATTATTATGTTCATGTGGCGTGTCACCGAAATCATGTTCGCGTGTCACCTAGTGACACGCGTGGCATAGGTTCGCCATCCCTGCCCTAAGATATAACAAATTCTCAGCAGTAGGTCAGCACATGCAAGATTACAATCATAATTTTACCGACATAGAGCAAGATTTGGAAATCCTTAAGATATTAAACAAAGGCCCCATACTTGATATAACGGAAAACTGTTTTATACATTTAGATCAGTATTTCAATTCAAACTACAACCTTAATGACATTTCAGAGAAATCCAATATTCTATTTGACCTTCTCATTATTATTTTTAGAAATGTTAATTTAACAAATCATAAACAGATTTTTCATTCAATTCATAGTACCTTTCCGCAGCAATTACTCCTATTCCCACACCTCTCAGCGCCACCATAAAAATAGCCATTCCTTACTTTCCCCACCCCTACCATTCTCTCCGATCTGCCCTACCCCGTTTTTCCCCTCCCTTCCTGATCTTCCCTACAATTCAATTGAAAAAAGATATATAGTGGTTCAACCTTTTCAATACAAGTAGAATTAGAAATGTAATGTTATATTCCTGGTTGATCACCAGTTGCAGTTCATGAGAAATACATATTAATGTTTATAGAATCTCGTATGACAGATTCTTGAAGTTTGGAGACGATGAACAGTTGACATAAGCACTATAACACTTTAGGAATTAGCACAACTTAGCAATCTTGATCTTTAAGCCTATATACCGTATTTACGCGAATAATACCCGCATATTTTTAAAAAAAAAAAACTGAGGCACGAAATTGGGGTGCAGGTTTTATTTGAGTCAAAGTTGGCTCATTTTTTTTTTTCTTTTCCAAAATCAGAATTCCTAAAGTTAGGGTGCGGGGATTATTCGCGTAAATATGGTAATAGAAGGCTTTATGTTTTGCTTGGTTAGCATGATCATTTAAAGACAAGAATTTCATAATGTTCCGTACTGAACTGTTCTTCATCTCCAAACTTCAAGAATCTGACATACGAGATTCTATAAATATTAATATATATTTCTCATGAACTGCAACTGGTGATCAACTAGGAATGTAACATTACATTTCTAATTCTACTTGTATTGAAAAGGTTGAACCACAATATAACTTTTTTCAATTTAATTGTGAACTCAGTTCAATGTGGAACATTATGAAATTCTTGTCTTTAAACGATCTTCCCTACTCATGCTTCCCTTCATATCAGTTATGCAATACGTCCAACACACCACAGCGAAAGGCGAGTCACATATTATATTTTCATTATATATTTTATTATTTTTTGCTATACAATTGGCCTCTTTTTCAACAGCTCTTGTACTAATTTGGCTTTTGTTATGATTATTTATCGGTCCACTTGTTTCCGCATTGAACTGCGAATCTTGACTACCTACTTCACAGAAATAATTTTCGCCTTCAGTTTTTAAGGACATCAAACTAGAAGCTCTTTGAACGGCATCAATGTAAAATGTTTCTACATTATTCACTGCATATGCATAACTTAATTTTTTATGCCACTGCTACCACAAAATCACTTATAGATATCAGAACTTTGTAACGAATGATAGACAAGTTTTAAGAATCTTCAGCATCCAGATTAATCAACTTGAATCATCCTTGAACGGCAATTAAGTGCCTTATTTTATGCATTTTATGCATAATTTAAAACTTTATCACCATTGTGACTATTTTTCATCTTTCAACGTCAACCCACAATATTTTTACTGCATATGTACATTGTTTATGGACCTTTTGATATGTTGTGCAATTTGTGTTATTTGCTGATGATGACCTTGACCTTAGGTCGAAATTAGTACCAAATAAATGTTTCAATTGTAATGTAAACCTCATTGTAAAAATTTTGTATTGAAAAAGTGGAACTATTAAACAAAAACTTTTAATTTTCTATGTAATCACAGTTCAATAAATTTATATCTAGAAAGAGATGGCGTGAAAATGCAAATCTTTTGTATACACCGTAACAGTTCTTCTATACGACTAATACATGAAAGGATAAGGATGATGGTGATGACAAAGAAGAAGAAGAAGAAGAAGAAGAAGAAGAAGAAGAAGAAGAAGAAGAAGAAGAAGAAGAAGAAGAAGAAGAAGAAGATGAAGAAGAATAAGAAGAATAAGAAGAATTACTTCACTTTCAATGGGAAGTACTACCAGCAAAACACAGGTTTACCAATGGGAGGGTCCACTTTCAGGTTTCTTAGCCAACATTTATTTAAACAGCCTTGAGAAAACCATCTTGGACATACATCAGAAGGAAATAAAATATGGATCTGTTATGTTGACGACACGGTAGTATTTTAAAATAGAGACCTCATTACTCCTGAAACACTTCTGGGTTGTTTAAATTTGTTTTACAGCAACATCGAATTCACTATGGAAAAAGAAAATGATAAAAAATAAATTTCTTGGACCTCACATTAGCAAAAATCAATAGGATAGATTTCAATATTTTTAGGACACTCACACAGTCCATCACCACCATCAACAAAAACTCCAACCATCCAGGAACTCATTAACAAGCAGCTTACAACAGCTATATTAATAGATTATTAAAAATTCCCACCAGAAATGAAAACAAACTGAAAGAAATTAGAATAATAAAACAAGTTGCTAAAGCAAATGGCTAAAACCCAGAAATGATAGACAAAATTACACGTTAAAAAAAAAAAATCTACAACCTGTTTTCCAGTCAATGACTGGGTCAGGGATGGGATGAATGAAGCCCCCAACTTGGGGCGAGGATAAAAATTGTGCCGGCTGCCGAGGCCTGTCGCACATGTAAAAAAGAAAATGGAGAAAAAAAAAGAAAAACCATGAGAGAAGAAAGGAAATATCTCAATGTAGTCAATTTGTAACATTTTTGCATTTTGGAAATAAAGTTTTAAAAATCGCTAATATATTCAAGAATTATCAACTCAAAACAGCATTTAGAACCAGAAATAAAATATCAGAACATATATATAATGCAACAAGAAAGATGTCTAACTAATCCGGGAGTATATAGGCTCACTTGTAACACCTGCAAAATGTTTTATATAGGAAAGACTGGCCGAGCCTTAAATCAAAGATATCTAAAACATTTTGACGATGATGATGCTTGTTGTTTTAAGGGGCCTAACATCAGAGGTCATCGGCCCCCTAAAACATTTTAAGGCAATAAAGTACAACAAATATTCAGCTTTCGCGGAACACATTTATAACAATAATCATAACTTTTTAGGGATCAAAAAGGACATGAAATTAATTGCTAAAGGTAATTATGGAGTTGAACTAAATATCTGCGAAAACATTGAAATATTCCTAGTGCAGATGACAGAACCTGATAAATTTTTAAATGAAACAGTCATATCGTAATCTATAATCTTCATTTCCGTATTGACGAATTGCACAATTAAAAATAGGAGAGGATTTCCACCAATCAATACTTATTTACTGCATATATTAAACTACAGGACCGGTTTCGACCTCATATACAAGGTCATCTTCAGCTGAACCGTACATACATATTTATATAATGAAGCTTTGATTAAGATTGTGTTGTTAAAGGAATGCTATATGATGATGATGTACATTTAGTCACATACAAATGGGGCACGTCTTAGTGTGAACTGACGGATATGTCATTCTGTACAATATTGCAACTGTATGTCTAAAATATTATGTTGAAGGTCTTAAAATTAGTGTATAAAATATGTCTTTACTTAAACTAACTTATATATATATATATGTACATATATATATATGTACAAGATAAATACAATATATAAAAACACTTCATGCATATGAGCATTTGTTCTTGCTTGTTGGTCAATACATCGACTAACTTCCGTATTTAAGTCTTATTTACAGTTGTACACTTCAGCTGCTATTCTTGGAGTTTGTATAATTGCATGGGTAAAAAGTTTTGTCTTCCTGTGTATATGTGGGATAAAACACTTTCAATTTTAAAAAGGTGCCAAATGTATGGATGAAATTCAACTAAAATATGTTCAGCTCTGCTGTGTGTTGCCCCTTTTTATTGGAACCAATTTCATTTTGTCCTGTGGCGTCCGTAAATTCGGATGACATTGGGTTCAAAGTAGTGGCTTTTTTCCCATTTGTAGCTGTGCAATGATGTTATGTTTATCTGTGGAAGATAAGATTGATTTATAAGTGATATCGTGTTGGAGGAATGTCTAAGGGTTATGTGTGTGAATTGGAATATGTACTTACTGTTGTTGGTGTAGCTGAGTGTTTTTATATATTGTATTTATCTTGTACATATATATAAGTTAGTTTAAGTAAAGACATATTTTATACACTAATTTTAAGACCTTCAACATAATTAGACATATAGTTGCAATATTGTACAGAATGACATATCCGCCAGTTCACGCTAAGACGTGCCCCATTTGTATGTGACTAAATGTACATCATCATCATATAGCATTCCTTTAACAACACAATCTTAATCAAAGCTTCATTATATAAATATGTATGTACGGTTCAGCTGAAGATGACCTTGTATATGAGGTCGAAACCGGTCCTGTAGTTTAATATATGCAATAAATAAGTATTGATTGGTGGAAATCCTCTCCTATTTTTAATTGTGAAACAGTCACAATCAACATATTGTTTACAACCTTGAGGTGACGTATTATCATGTGCTTCCAGCGTGCCCCCTACTTAAAGTTGAACGTTTGTCTAATACTAGATCACGAGGATAATCCAGACCTTCCTATGGTATGTCATATATATTTTACATTTTCATTAAGTTTTATATGTATTGAGTGCATACTTTTACACACTTTCTTATTTTGCAGCTGATCTTAACAGGGCTCCATTTTAACTGTTTTTAAAACTCAATGTGACAACACACTCACGTAAAATCAAATGTTTTTAAAATAATTTCAACACTGGTGATGGACCTTGGAGTCCAAAAACCGGTTCTGAAATAAAATTTAGTGTGCTGATATGACAATATATGACTAATTATAACAATAAGTGTCTTTATGCCGCACCAACACAGATAGGTCTCATGGCGACTGTACCGGGCGGTACACCTCTACTCTGTTTATTTAAAAGTTGCGCTAGTTGAAACTCCTCTTCTGGAGGAAGGTTGAACTTTATCTATTCTATTAATTCTCTACTTTCTCAGAAGATGTCACCACGTGGAAAATTTTGAGTTTTTGAACTGTGCCACTTTTGATGTGTTTTTGTTTCGCTTGAAGTAAGAAGTGTGAACTTTCTCTTCTAGAGGACACTACTGAAGAATTACAATAGTGCAACCTAGTGCGAAATCAAAGAACTATTTTGTTGGAGAAATTTTTATTTCAAAAGTTTGTTTCTTGTTAAATTTCTTTCTGTTATTGTTTAAGTTGGCTGTATACCCCTCTTTTTCCCCTTAGTTTGGATCTAGCCAATCCCGAATTTCTTTAATTAATTTTCCACCAATAATGTGTTTCTTTTTCCTCTATGTAGGGGTTTCTTTTCCCGAACCAATAAAGATTTTGTGGGAGGGTGTTTTATTTCCCCTAACGCCTAGAATCTTCCGCGAGAGGATATAAACTGCTGATTTTGGGGTCTCCGGGCCACTTCTGTTCCATCTTTCAGTGTATTAAGTACATTGCAGGAGGCGGGAAGCGCCTCTTTCCTCGGCAGCGATCTACTACCAGGTAATGGCCTATTAATATCTTCTTTTTTTGCTAGGTCGGCAGTTTAACTCTAGCGGCGGGTTCGAAGCGTTTTCCATCATGTAACCTTTTCCTAAAATGTAACTACTCTTTTCTTCTTTTCTTGTAAAGTTACATATTGGGATAGAGAGTGCTAACCCTCTCGAGCTCCCAATCACATTTGTTTTGAGGTGAACTTATTTTCTCAAACTTTTCTTCGTTTATGTAATGTAAAGTGTTCTTCTCTAAGTCACCTCTGTAGTATGGGATTAGCCCTTGCGTTAGTGGCCCAGAGCCAGATTAGGTTTTAAAAGCAAAGTGTATTAGGAGTGCAAGTTCGCCTCCTCTCAAGTTGTATTTTAGAGGTCATGTATTAATCTTTTCTCACCTAATAGACCTCAGTAGGTTGGGTATTTTACCCCTGTGTATATGTCCTTTGAGGACGACTTGAAAGTTGAGTTTGGTGTGGCCTGGGAGAGGCTTAACTTTAAGAGCGAGTGGCTCTTTTCTAAAACTGAGAGTTGTATGCCTCGAGGAGGCTTTGCTGTGTAATTTGGAGCAAGGGCTCCAGGGTTTGAGTGGGGTCTTCTGCCCCTTTTGTTGAAATTGGTATATCGTAAAGTTGAGCTAGTTGCTCAAGAATTGTATTTTCAGGGCTCGAAGCCCAAATTCTTTAATCCCTGTAATTGTACATTTCAAGTTGTATTTCGGCTACTAAGTACCTGTTCTATTTGTTGTTACCTAATTTTGAAAAGAAAATATAACCTTGTTAAATTTTAAAATTTAATTTCTCTTTAGTAGCTTGAGACCTATTCACCACCCAGCACCTTCTTTCATGCTTAACTACCACAAAAACTCGGTAACAGCGACGATGGGATAAGGAAGGGTTAGGAGTGGGAAGGAAGCGGCTACAGCTGCGGCCTTAATTAAGGTGAGAAAGTGGGAAACCATGGAAAACCATCTTCAGGGCTGCTGTCAGTGGGCTTCAAACCCACTATCTCTCAAATGCAAGCTTATAGCTGCATGCCCCTAACCGCAGGGCCAGCTCGCTTGATAAAGAACATGGTAACGACTTATCTGGATATAGAAAAGGCATATGACAAGTCAGAGAAAGAGCCACATCCCAAGGCATTTGGTATAGAAAACATTGACGAAGGATTGGGAGATACAGATGGTATAATAATTTCGTGTGGCGATTTCTAGCCGAGTGCAGCCCTTGTAAGGCAGACCCTCCGATGAGGGTGGGCGGCATCTGCCATGTGTAGGTAACTGCGTGTTATTGTGGTGGAGGATAGTGTTATGTGTGGTGCGTGAGTTGCAGGGATGTTGGGATCAGCACAAACACCCAGCCCCCGGGCCATTGGAATTAACCAATGAAGGTTTAAATCCCCGACCCGGCCAGGAATTGAACCCGGGACCCTCTGAACCGAAGGCCAGTACGCTGACCATTCGGCCAACGAGTCGGACTATACAGATGGTAATAGCATGATATAAAACCATGAAAGCTGTGTCAGAAACAAAGTAGGTCAAATTGAATGGTTCCGAGTTGAGATGGGCTTAAAACAGGGAAGTGAATTGTTCCCTTTAATCTGCATAATCATCATGGATACAATTCTACATAATGTCAAAAAGGAGCAAGTAAAATCTATGCTATTTATTGACAACAGTTTAATTTGGGGAGATAATGAAGAGGAAATACAGACATAAGTTGATTTATGAAAAGAGAAGATAAATTTTGGAATGAAGGTTAGTGCTGTGAAAAGCAGGACTTTTATCATGGTGAGAGGTAACAGAACAGCCAAGAGAATGATAAGAATAGGAAATGAACCTCTTGAAGTAGTGAAATACTTGAAATATTTTGGCAGCTTGTTGTCAGAGGATGGAAATTTGGATGGAGAAATTAATTTAATACAGCAATCTGCAAGTTTCACCAATGTATGGAACAAGGATGTGCCTATGAAGTGCAAGAAGGTTTTATATTCATCGTATTTTAGACCTGTCATTTTGTTCCTCCTATTATGTGTTCCTTTTCTTATTCCTATCTTTCTATAGGACTTGAAATTTCTTTGTACCTTCCCAATACTTATATTATCCCAATGAGATCCTTTTCTCCTTTTGTGTTTGTCCTGTGTTCCTAATCTTTTACCCCACCTGTATTTATTTTTGTCATATTTCTTCCCTTTTCCCATACTTATCTACAGCTCCCAACTCAAAACTGAACATCTGTCAAGATGGTCCCTCAATGAGTATTGAAGCCCACCCTCCTGATGAAGACAGAAAACAGAAACATGCTAGTCAGGAACTGAGAAGTAATGGATGTAGAAGAACTGGGATTGATGAGGAGAGAGCCTATATATCTGAAGACGGCAGTGTATGAAAATGTGGAGACTGTCCTTGTCCATTTGTGTTTTCATGTTTACCCTTGTGTACTTTTCCTGTTGCGCCATCTTTCCACACTGACCTGCCATTTTGTTCATCCTGCTATGAGTTCCTTCTCTTGTTCCTATCTCTCTATTTGTGACCTATATTGACCTATGCTTCAGCAGCCTGGACCCAGACTAAGCAAAACCAAAGGAAGTCCAAACAGTCGAAATGAGGTTTTTGAAGAGCATGCAGGGAAAGACATGACGAGATAGAATACGATATGAGGAAATAAGGAAAAGAGTGAAAGTTTGTTAACTTCAAGAAAAGACTGACAAAGCAAAACTCAAATGGATAAATTCACAGATACAGTGAATGCGAAGAGGGCTATAGGATGGTCTAGAATGAGATGGAGGAGCTCTGTAATGGACTGTACTCAAACTAGAGAAGTCAATAGCAACATAGTGCTAGAAGAGGAGTGATGGAAAGATCGAACAAGGTGGAGGGCTTTGGTACACTACCCTGTCCAGAGAGAAGCTCAATGAAGAGTGAGTACGAGAGGGCATATGAATGTGTTTCAATGATTACAATACCAGGTGAAGTGGACAACAGAGTTGGTAGTAACGGCATATGGCTTGTGTTGTAGGGAGTAGAGTAACTATGTCTGGGTGGCAGTGGCAGGGTTCAGATGGTAGAACAGCCATACTGTGCTGTCTTTTATTAGTTTGGACACACAAAATTCCAAAGAGAGAGAAACAAATGGATTCAATATAATTACCTCAATAGGTGTGCGAGCTTTTATTTTTTCTGCTAATTCCTGGAAATGACTGGAAGAATATGGAGCCTTTCCAAAGAGACATTCATACATAATAACTCCTACAGACCACAGCTCCACCCTGGCATCGTATTTTCGTTTCAATAATATTTCAGGTGCCATATAAAGTGGAGAACCTCGTAACGAGCTGTTCTGCTCATCTGTAGAGAGGTACTGAGCAAATCCAAAATCTGAAAATTATAAACACATATTATCCATTTAGACATAGATTACATTCATCTGCTAAATCTCTTATAGGTTTCAGAACAGAGAACATGAAGGCAGTAACTACTAACACCATTGTGACATTGCAACAAGCCTGAAAAAATACTTCATGTTCTTGCTTTCTGCTCCAAAGAGATAACGACATGCACTGTTGAATGGCTAAGAAAAGAAAGTAGATGAAGTAGACGTATCTTATATCTAAGTTGTTGTAAGTTAAAATAAAATAGATTAACTGTACCAGATGCTTTACCAAAATATTGACCAAAAAAAAAACTGGCAACGAAGTGAAGAAATTACTCCAGAACTAAGTGGGAATGAATGAATGAATGAATGAATGAATGAATGAATCAATGAATCAATCAATCAATCAATCAATCAATCAATCAATCAATCAATCAATCAATCAATCCATCACTACTGATCTGCATTTAAGGCAGTTGCCCAGGTGGCAGATTCCCTATCTGTTGTTTTCCTAGCCTTTTCTTAAATGACTGCAAAGCAATTGGAAATTTATTGAATATCTCCCTTGGTAAGTTACTCCAATCCCTAATACCACTTAGTCGAGCAGTTTGTCTGCTTTCCCCCAAGTCTTCCCTGTGCAAACTTTGCAACATTTTTGTAACGCTACTCTTTTATCGGAAATCACCCAGAACAAATCGAGCTGGTTTTCTTTGGATTTTTTCCAGTTCTTGAATTAAGTAATCCTGGTGAGGGTCCCATACACTGGAACTATACTCTAGTTGGGGTCTTACCAGAGACTTATATGCCCTCTCCTGTACATCCTTACTACAACCCCTAAATACCCTCATAACCATGTGCAGAGATCTGTACCCTTTATTTACAATCATAATTATGTAATTAGCCCAATGAAGATCTTTCCTTATATTAACACCTAGGTACTTACAATGATCCGCAAAAGGAACTTTCACCCCATCTATGCTGTAATTAAAACTTAGAGGACTCTACCTATTTGCGAAACTCACAACCTGACTTTTAACCCCATTTATCATCATACCATTGTCTACTGTTCATCTCATCACAACATTATCAAGGTCATTTTGCAGTTGCTCACAATCTTGTAACATTTATTACTCTGTACAGAATAACATCACCTGCAGAAAGCCTTATCTCTGATTCCACTTCTTTACATCATGAAGGTCCAATAATACTACCTTGAGGAATTCCCCTCTTAATTATTACAGGGACAGATAAAGCTTTGCCTCCTCTAATTCTCTGAGCCACCTATTCAGACACTCTTTTATCTAGTCCAATTGCACTCATTTTTGCCAGTAGTCTCCCATGAATTGCCTTATCAAATGGCTTAGATAGGTCAATCCCGATACAATCCATTTGACCTCCTGAATCCAGCATACCGGTATCTGCTATATCTTGCTGGAATCCTACAAGTTGAATACAGAGTATGTCATAAAGCTTTCAAGAATGAGGCATAATACAAAAATGCAAACATAAGATTCTAATGCAGCTGAGGATGACCTTGTAAGAGGTCGAAACCGGTCCTATTATACATGTGATATTCTATCACACATGTGATAATAAATAAGTATTGATCAGGTGGAACTTTTCTTTCTTTTATGACATTTGGTGGCTATCAATACGGAACAAAAATGAAATTCATAAATCAGGATGGAACAGAGACATCGTGTCCAACCCATACCAGTCTATGAGGTTCTTCATCCATAGAGTTCGTCGTCTACCAGGACTCCTACGTCCTTCTATTCTTCCTTGTATAACAAGCTGCAGGATTCTGCACTTATCATTCCGCATTTTATGGCCGAAGTATTCCAGCTTCCGCCTTTTAATGGTCAGCATGACTTCAGTCTTCTTTCCAAGTCGATCCAACACCTCGGAATTCCGGATTCTGTCTGTCCACGAAATGCGAAGCATCTGTCTGTACACCCACATTTTGAATGCTTCCAGTCCTTTACAGAGGGCTTGAGTAAGTGTCCAGCCTTCTATTCCATAAAGTAATGTGGGAAAGACGTAGGCACGGACTAGACGGAGCCTTAGGTTCAGTAGTAGGTTGCGATTGTTGAGCAGTTTCTTCATCTGCATGAAGATGCTTCTCGCCTGTTCAATACGGACCCATATTTCTTGGCCGCAGTCCCATTTCTGGTTGAGGTAATATCCTAGATACTTGTATTGATGAACCCTAGCGATGGGTTCATTGTCGAGAGTGAGCTGCACGTGGACGTCTTGCTGTTTACTGATGACCATGAACTGGGTTTTCTTAATGTTAATCTTCAGTCCTCTGTTGTTGCAAGCAGTATTCACTTTGTCTAATAATAGATGGTCTTCTACAATGTCTGCTAGAAATACCGTGTCATCAGCATAACGGAGGTTGTTTAGACGTTCCCCGTTGATAATGATGCCTATGGTAGATGGTTCTTCCAGAGCTTTGGCAAGGATAACCTCTGAGTAAATGTTGAAGAGTAGAGGCGATAATACGCAGCCTTGTCGAACGCCACGGCGGATGTCTATTTCTTCTGACAGGTTTTCCTCAATCTTGACTGCTGCTTTCTGACCCCAGTACAAGTTGGCAATAATCCGAATATCTCAGTCGTCAAGTCCCATGTTCTGCAGAATTTCCATCAACTTCCCATGCTGTACTATATCAAATGCCTTTTCGTAGTCTATGAAACATGCATAGACATCCTTGTTCATTTCCAAGCAACGCTGGAAAAGTACTTGAATACAGAAAAGTGCATCTCTAGTCCCAAGATCATTCCTGAATCCGAACTTTGTTGCAGTTATCACTTCTTCACACTTTGCATGGATTCTGCAATGAATGATCTTTAAGAATATCTTTAGGATATGGCTCATCAGACTGATGGTTCTGTGCTCTTCGCATAGTCTGGCATTTGCCTTTTTGGGGAGAGTGATAAAAGTGGACCTAAGCCAGTCTTCTGGGATTGTTCCAGTTGAGTAGATTACGTTAAACAGCTCTGTCAGAATACTGATACCACTGTCGTCCAGGAGTGTGAGGAGTTCTGCATGCACATCATCAGGTCCAGGGGCCTTTCCATTCTTCATTTGGCAGATGATACGTCTCACTTCGTCCTTCAAAATGGCAGGACCTGTGTTTGTCTCATTCATGCCATGTTCGTTAGGTCTATCATCGTTGAACAGTTCTTCTATGGTATGACTTCCAGACCCTGAGTTTGTCAGTGATGTCAGTCACAACGCGGTTGTTCTTATCCACCAGAACATAATGCCCTCTATTACGATATAACCCAAGGCACTCCTTTACATTTTTGTGTAGATTGTCATTTTTTTGCTGCAGGATTTCTACCTCTTGACATCTTTCTGTCATCCACTGTTCTTTTGCAGCCAAAATCTTCCTCTTAATTTCTTTGTGCACTTGGTTGTATTTATTTATCTCTTGGTTTTTTCCATTTCCGCCGCTCATCCATGAGTTCCAGTATCTCATCGGTCATTCACAGTTGTTTCTTGATCTTTTTATCATGTGTTAAATGTTGTTTCCCCATGCCTGTTAGAATCTGTTTCATTTCTGTCCACAAGACTTCTATACCTGTATCAACATTCATTTTATCAAAACCTTTAGATAGGTTATGCTGAATCCTCTTACGAATCTCTTCGTTCTTGATCTTGCTCATGTCTACCCTCGCAGGTCTCGTGGTCTTACGAACTGTCTTAAAGCGCAGTTGGATGCATGCCACCACAGGGTTCTGATCCGATGTCTGCTCCAGAGTAGGTTTTAACCGATTTGAAACTGTTGCGGAAGCGCTGGTTCACCAGAATGAAATCAATCTGGTTTCGGACGATGTGTCCTGCGGTATCTTGAGGTGACTTCCAGGTGTAGAGTCGCCTGGCTGGTAGTTTGAACCAAGTATTAAGCACGACAAGATGTTCTTCCTGGCTGAACTGCACTACAATTTACGATTATTAAAATTTTATTAGTCAACCTATTCAATACAAATGATATTTGCAAAGTCAGGACTTACATCCTATTAAACTAAGGTCTAAAGGGACATGTTTCGCCCTTTAAAAGGGCATCATCAGCCTTTTTACATTCATGCTAAAGGTAAAAATCAGGATCCTGATTATCGATATAAGAAAAAGTATATAAAATGAGAATAAAAATTAGAATGAATATTATACAATATGTGCGATCATGGGTTCTTAAATGACAATTGACAATTAAAAATCATTTAAAATGTTTGCGAAGAAATAAGAGTTTGTATGGTTATTACATCAGCAATCTTAAAATGATCTTATAAAACTGTACAAACTAGGCCTTGAAAAAATGAATAATACGAAAGTCTATGGCTAAAGTTGCCATATCAAGGTTCATGAAATTCGGCTGGAAGCAACCTGATTTTAAATGGAGAGCAAATTAGAATCCAATGGCCACTCAAGACAACATAAAACCTCTCTCGTTGAAAAGTCGTAATGAAGCTGTAGTATGGCGCATGTAGATTATAAAGTTGTGTCCAATCAATCCATTAATTTCATATTTTACGAAGTGGGATTGCGGTCTCAGTATTTTTGTTGAAGGAGTTGTGAGAAGTTAACTAATAAGTGCCGCTGTACGGATTTTGTCAGCTCGTATACCAGTGGTTAAATGGGAACATTCTTATGTGTTGGCTGTAATTTTGAATGTGGATTGACTATTGAAGAGATATGGTGCAGAATCTGTAATGAAAAGGAGAATAAAAAGGATAAGAAGTTTAGAGGAAAAACGGTTAAATTAGGGGAATTGATATAAATTCAATTACTTACGTTCTCGGTTTTTGCGGTATGAACTTGTTGCTTGTATGGTCTCGGAACGAGTGAGGTTTGAATGGCGTGTGTTGTATCTGTGTGGAACTGAGGGAGGGGGGTGTGATGGATGAACGGAAATAGGCGGAGCGTTGAGCTTGCGCGCTATTGGCTGTTGAAGATGGGGAGTTAAGGAAGAGGAGTGTAATGGAGAAGAGGAGGTGGACGGAGGGTTTAACCTACATGCCGTTGGCTGTGGAACATTAGCAGGGGCGGGGATGGAGGGAGTTACTTTTAAGGGGAAGTTGGAATCTTTATTGGAAGTTAATTTGAGGTTTTTAAGGATTTTATTTAAATTTGGATTTAAAGATTGTAATAAATTGGGTAAAGTCTCGTATAGGGGATTTTTTTTTATTTCGACGGGATCATTGAGATTTAGGTCTTTGTTGTAATGTTGATCCAGATATATGTAAATGTTTTCTAATTCGTTCATTAATTTTCCTTTATCTACTATTTTAATGATTGTTAGGTCCTGTTCGATAGTTGTGAAATGATGACCTGTATCTTTCATATGTGAACTCATGGCTGAAAATTTATTATGTCTATTGGCATTATAGTGTTCCTGGTATCTAGTAAGGAAGCTCCGGCCTGTTTGCCCTATGTATGATTTTTCACATTGCGTGCATTTGAGCCTGTATATGCCTGAGTTTGAGTAAATACTATTGTTCATGTTGAGTGTATTGTGGTTGAAAAATAGGCTGTGATTGGTGTTTGTCGTCTAGAAGGCTGATGATGCCCTTTTAAAGGGCGAAACATGTCCCTTTAGACCTTAGTTTAATAGGATGTAAGTCCTAACTTTGCAAATATCATTTGTATTAAATAGGTTGACTAATAAAATTTTAATAATCTTAAATTGATGTACATTTTCAATACGGACCAAATATGAAGTTTGTAACATGTAATGTTAAAACCAACCAGGCTAATTATAACTTGAACAAGTATCTCAACCTAAAGGTAAAAATCTGTAATATAGGTAAAGACATAGCTTATTTAAAAGAATGTCTAAAACTAAAGTTGGTTCCAAGATTCTTGAGACATATTCAGAGAAAAGACATAACCACATCCAGTTTAACCAAAACGCAAAATAGAACTAATGAAATTTGGCTCAAGCACGAAATCAAAACATCCCACAAAAAGAAAATGCTTTTAAATTTACAGTTATACAGAACACATTTGGCAATATCTCAATACGTATCCCCAATAGAATGGAGCTCATTCCAGCTACATGTAGATTATAAATTAAACGATATCCTAAGCAGAAAACAAAAAACTTTGGACAAAAAGCTTGCACACTTAAAGGAGACCCAATTAAAATCATCCAATAGGAATGTAGAAATAATAAAAAATAATTTACTCTTCAACAACACACCAGTCATAGTTAACACGACAAAGACAAACTTTTCAGAACAGGAAATCGACCTACTAAGCAAAGGTCTAAAACATAATTGGCCAAGCATACAAAAAGAAAATGACATAATCAACACTGTAGCAGAGATCGAGTCTAACATTACCAATCTCCCTCCAGATTTGCAAAACGACACCAGATACGAAATAAAAAAGAAACTACCAACAGTCACCAAAGAATTAATTAAAACTTCCGACTTCAATCATACAAACGTAATAAAAAGTTTAAAAACGAAGATCAACGACAACAACATCATAGTAACTAAAGCGCACAAAGGAGGGACTACCGTATTATTAGATAAGAATGAATACATTACAAAAACAGAAAACTTTTTTACAGATGGGACTTTTTCAATAGTTAATAAAGATCCTACCACCAGAATCCAGCGAAATTTAAAAACATTGATAAAGAATTCAACTTTTTTACTTAATGAACAAGAACAACACAAATTATTCACCATGAATCCTAATATTCCCACAGCCAGAGCATTACCCAAACTACACAAAAAAGATACACCTATACGTCCCATAATTAATTGCAGAAAAAGCCCAACTTACAAGACCTCAAAATACATCCACCATTTCCTTAAAAGACACTACACTTTCAACAACAAATCCCCTCTGAAGAACTCGGTTGATTTTTGCGATCTTTTAAAGAAATTCAACCTACTCCCTAACCACATCATGTGCTCCTACGATATCACGAACATGTATTCTAACGTGCCAACAAAACGAACTGTAAACATTATCAAGGACAACCTATCCAAACACAGCAATCTCAGGGAACAGGGAACTGGAAATCAAGTAGGGATGACATAAAATTGTTAGTGTTGAACTGTAGAAATATTGTAAAGAAAGGAATAGAATTAAGTAATTTAATAGATATATATTTACCAGATATTGTAATAGGAGTTGAATCATGGCTGAGAAATGATATAATGGATGCAGAAATTTTCTCACGGCACTGGAGTGTGTATCGTAGAGACAGGATAGGAAAGGTGGGAGGGGGAGTTTTCATTCTGGTGAAAGAAGAATTTGTAAGCTACGAAAAAGTTAAAGATGAGACACATGAAATTCTAGGTGTAAGGCTCATTTCTAAAGATAATAGGCAACTTGATATATTTGGAGTGTACAGATCGGGAAAGGGTAGCACTGATGCGGATTCGGAATTATTTGATAGGATAGTCAGCTATGTGGGAAACGACATGGAAAGAAATGTGATTGTAGCGGGAGATCTGAATTTGCCAGATATCAATTGGGAAGGAAATGCGAACGACAGGAAGCATGACCAACAAATGGCAAATAAGTTAATATGGGAAGGACAGCTGATTCAGAAAGTGATGGAACCAACCAGAGGGAAAAATATTTTGGATGTGGTGCTGATAAAACCAGATGAGCTCTATAGGGAAACTGAAGTAATAGATGGCATTAGTGATCTTGAAGCTGTTTTTGTGGTAGTTAAAAATAAATGTGATAGAAAGGAAGGTCTTAAAAGTAGGACTGTTAGGCAGTACCATATGGCTGATAAAGCAGGCATGAGGCAGTTTCTAAAAAGTAACTATGATCGGTGGAAAACGGTAAATAAAAATGTAAACAGACTCTGGGATGGGTTTAAAGAAATTGTTGAGGAATGCGAAAACAGGTCTGTACCATTAAGGGTGGTAAGGAATGGTAAAGACCCACCTTATTATAATAGAGAAATAAAGAGACTAAGAAGGAGGAGCAGACTGGAAAGAAATAGAGTTAGAAATGGCTGTGGAAGTAAGGAGAAATTGAAGGAACTTACTAGAAAATTGAATCTAGCAAAGAAGGCAGCTAAGGATAACATGATGGCAAGCATAATTGGCAGTCATACAAATTTTAGTGAAAAATGGAAGGGTATGTATAGGTATTTTAAGGCAGAAACAGGTTCCAAGAAGGACATTCCAGGAATAATTAATGAACAAGGGGAGTGTGTATGTGAGGATCTTCAAAAGGCAGAAGTATTCAGTCAGCAGTATGCAAAGATTGTTGGTTACAAGGATAATGTCCAGATAGAGGAGGAGACTAAGGCTAAAGAAGTATTAAAATTTACATATGATAACAATGACATTTACAATAAGATACAAAAGGTGAAAACTAGAAAAGCGGCTGGAATTGATCAGATTTCTGGGGATATACTAAAGACAATGGGTTGGGATATAGTACCATATCTGAAGTACTTATTTGATTATTGTTTGGTCAGAGGAGCTATACCAGATGAATGGAGAGTTGCTATCGTAGCCCCTGTGCATAAAGGAAAGGATGATAGACATAAAGCTGAAAATTACAGGCCAATAAGTTTGACATGCATTGTATGTAAGCTTTGGGAAGGCATACTTTCTGATTATATTAGACATGTTTGTGAAATTAATAACTGGTTCGATAGAAGGCAGTTCGGTTTTAGGAAAGGTTATTCCACTGAAGCTCAACTTGTAGGATTCTAGCAAGATATAGCAGATATCTTGGATTCAGGAGGTCAAATGGACTGTATTGCGACTGACCTGTCTAAAGCATTTGATAGGGTGAATCATGGGAGACAACTGGCAAAAATGAGTGCAATTGGTCTAGACAAAAGAGTGACAGAATGGGTTGCTATATTTCTAGAAAATAGATCTCAGAGAATTAGAGTAGGTGAAGCTTTATCTGACCCTGTAATAATTAAGAGCGGAATTCCTCAAGGCAGTATTATTGGACCTTTATGTTTTCTTATATATATAAATGATATGAGTAAAGAAGTGGAATCAGAGGTAAGGCTTTTTGCGGATGATGTTATTCTCTATAGAGTGATAAATAAGTTACAAGATTGTGAGCAACTGCAACGTGACCTCGAAAATATTGTGAGATGGACAGCAGGCAATGGTATGTTGATAAACGGGGCTAAAAGTCAGGTTGTGAGTTTCACAAAGAGGAAAAGTCCTCTCAGTTTTAATTACTGCGTTGATGGGGTGAAAGTTCCTTTTGGGGATCATTGTAAGTATCTAGGTGTTAATATAAGGAAAGATCTTCACTGGGGTAATCACATAAATGGGATTGTAAATAAAGGGTACCGATCTCTGCACATGGTTATGAGGGTGTTTAGGGGTTGTAGTAAGGATGTAAAGTAGAGTGCATATAAGTCTCTGGTAAGACCCCAACTAGAGTATGGTTCCAGTGTATGGGACCCTCACCAGGATTACCTGATTCAAGAACCGGAAAAAATCCAAAGAAAAGCAGCTCGATTTGTTCTGGGTGATTTCCGACAAAAGAGTAGCGTTACAAAAATGTTGCAATGTTTGGGTTGGGAAGAATTGAGAGAAAGAAGAAGAGCTGCTCGACTACGTGGTATGTTCCGAGCTGCCAGCGGAGAGATGGCGTGGAATGACATTAGTAGACGAATAAGTTTGAATGGCGTCTATAAAAGTAGGAAAGATCACAATATGAAGATAAAGTTGGAATTCAAGAGGACAAACTGGGGCAAATATTCATTTATAGGAAGGGGAGTTAGGGATTGGAATAACTTACCAAGGGAGATGTTCAATAAATTTCCAATTTCTTTGAAATCATTTCGGAAAAGGCTAGGAAAGCAACAGATAGGGAATCTGCCACCTGGGCGACTGCCCTAAATGCAGATCAGTATTGATTGATTGATTGATTGATTGATTGATTGATCCCCGAAATAGACGAATTCATTAATATTTTAAACTTCGTACTAAAAAACAACTATTTCACTTTCAATGGCAAAATCTACCATCTACCAAGACGGCCTGGCAATGGGAGATCCCTTATCAGGCATCTTGGCAGACATATACATGGACTCGTTGGAACATCATAAAATAACTTCAAAAATAAAAGGGCTCAGCCTGTGGCTCAGATACGTTGACGACACATTTGCAACAATTGACAGTAATCTTAACAATAGCAACAACATTTTGGATTTTTTAAACACCCTTGATCAAAATATCAAGTTCACTAAGGAGGACGAGGTCAACAGATCCATTAACTTTTTAGACTTAACTATAACACGCGACAAAAACACATTTGACTTCCAAATTTACAGAAAACCCACCCACACTCCAATAACAATCAAAAATTCATCTATACACCCCAACTCCCACAAACAAGCTACTTTCTATACTTTAATTTACAGAGCTTTAAAAAATCCATTATCACCCAAGAATCTAAAAACAGAAATTCATTATATTAAAAACTTAGCAAAATTCAATGGCTTCAAAATAGAAATAATCAACCGAATAATTAATAAAATTGAATATAAACTAGCAACAAACCTCATCCCTGAAAAACCTAAAGAAATCTAAATTCGCCACCTTTACATACAATAATCCAGGCATTTACCAAGCAACAAACCCTCTGAAAAAACAAAACATTAACATTGCCTTCAAGACGACAAACACCAATCACAGCCTATTTTTCAACCACAATACACTCAACATGAACAATAGTATTTACTCAAACTCAGGCATATACAGGCTCAAATGCACGCAATGTGAAAAATCATACATAGGGCAAACAGGCCGGAGCTTCCTTACTAGATACCAGGAACACTATAATGCCAATAGACATAATAAATTTTCAGCCATGAGTTCACATATGAAAGATACAGGTCATCATTTCACAACTATCGAACAGGACCTAACAATCATTAAAATAGTAGATAAAGGAAAATTAATGAACGAATTAGAAAACATTTACATATATCTGGATCAACATTACAACAAAGACCTAAATCTCAATGATCCCGTCGAAATAAAAAAAAATCCCCTATACGAGACTTTACCCAATTTATTACAATCTTTAAATCCAAATTTAAATAAAATCCTTAAAAACCTCAAATTAACTTCCAATAAAGATTCCAACTTCCCCTTAAAAGTAACTCCCTCCATCCCCGCCCCTGCTAATGTTCCACAGCCAACGGCATGTAGGTTAAACCCTCCGTCCACCTCCTCTTCTCCATTACACTCCTCTTCCTTAACTCCCCATCTTCAACAGCCAATAGCGCGCAAGCTCAACGCTCCGCCTATTTCCGTTCATCCATCACACCCCCCTCCCTCAGTTCCACACAGATACAACACACGCCATTCAAACCTCACTCGTTCCGAGACCATACAAGCAACAAGTTCATACCGCAAAAACCGAGAACGTAAGTAATTGAATTTATATCAATTCCCCTAATTTAACCGTTTTTCCTCTAAACTTCTTATCCTTTTTATTCTCCTTTTCATTACAGATTCTGCACCATATCTCTTCAATAGTCAATCCACATTCAAAATTACAGCCAACACGTAAGAATGTTCCCATTTAACCACTGGTATACGAGCTGACAAAATCCGTACAGCGGCACTTATTAGTTAACTTCTCACAACTCCTTCAACAAAAATACTGAGCCCGCGATCCCACTTCGTAAAATATGAAATTAATGGATTGATTGGACACAACTTTATAATCTACATGCGCCATACTACAGCTTCATTACTACTTTTCAACGAGAGAGGTTTTATGTTGTCTTGAGTGGCCATTGGATTCTAATTTGCTCTCCATTTAAAATCAGGTTGCTTCCAGCCGAATTTCACGAACCTTGATACGGCAACTTTAGCCATAGACTTTCTTATTATTCATTTGGTCAAGGCCTAGTTTGTACAGTGTTATAAGATCATTTTAAGATTGCTGATGTAATAACCATACAAACTCTTATTTCTTCGCAAACATTTTAAATGATTTTTAATTGTCAATTGTCATTTAAGAACTCATGATCGCGCATATTGTATAATATTCATTCTAATTTTTATTCTCATTTTATATACTTTTTCTTATATCGACAATCAGGATCCTGATTTTTACCTTTAGCATGAATGTAAAAAGGCTGATGATGCCCTTTTAAAGGGCGAAACATGTCCCTTTAGACCTTAGTTTAATAGGATGTAAGTCCTAAAATTGCAAATATCATTTGTATTGAATAGGTTGACTAATAAAATTTTAATAATCTTAAATTGATGTACATTTTCAATACGGACCAAATATGAAGTTTGTAACATGTAATGAACTGCACTAGCCGACTGCCCCTCTCGTTCCTAAAGCCCAGACCAAATGGTCCGACCGTGTTCCTGACTCTGCCTTTTCCAATCTTCGCATTGAAGTCTCCGAGAATGATGTTCATCTCATGTTTTTTTGTGATGTCCAACACACTTTTGACCTGACTGTAGAATTGCTCCACCTCAACATCGTCTTTGTCAGCTGTGGGTGCGTATACTTGTATGATGTTTACATTGACTGGACTGGCCTGGAGCTGCAGTAGGGCTATTCTGTCTGAGTATGGTACAAAGTTCGAACAGCACGGTTTACAGCTTGCGACACGATAACAGCCACCCCCTGATGGTGATTGGTGTCAACATTTCCAGCATAGTATACAGTGTGCTTGCCTATAGTACACTGTCCTGAACCTGGCCAACGCATCTCGCTGATTCGCAGGATGTCTACGTGCATCTTCTTCATTTCATCGATGGTATTACCAATCTTTCCTATTTCAAACATACTTCTTGCATTCCATGTCGCAATCTTGATAGCTGACCTGGAGATTCTAAGTGCCGTCTGATCATCTAAGGTCTGCCGGGGACTGAGGGCCGTGTTTCTTGTGTTTTCAGCCATGTTGATTGTACTAGGAATAATTATAATGCAGTGGTTTTCCGTTGTCTTCCGCATCGCAGTATCACGTCTGTACCGCTGTTCCAGCTCCGCATATGACTATCTGATCTTGAGCCCTTTTGGCGCGTGAAGTCCTCTTCGGCCTCAAGTCAGTTCTGTTGAAGCTGCAGCCTCCAACAAGACGGGTTCCAGTGGCATTACCTCCACTGAGGGCCATCACCCTCCCTGGGGGGCAGTTCCTCCGCCCGAAGCCGTTGACGCCCCCAGGGGAGCCAGGTTAATTAACCACCACCTGACATTCGGCATGGAGTCGTTGACTGCATGGTCTACTCCGTTACCATGGCAAGAGAACCTGGCAAACACGTCTAATATAATCAGAAAGAATGTTTTCCCAAAGCTTACATGCAATGCATGTCAGACAGGCCTGTAATTTTCAGCTTTATGTCTATCACCCTTTCCTTTGTACACAGGGGCTACTATAGCAACTCTTCATTCATTTGATTTAGCTCTTTCATGCAAACAATAATCAAATACGTACTTCAGATAGGGTGTTATATCCCAACCCCTATATCCCCCGAAAGCTTATCAATTCCAACTGCTTTTCTAGTTTTCAACTTTTGTATCTTACTGTGTCATTGAACCTGATATTTTATTCACTGAAATTGTGAATGCTGTCAATCATTTGAAGAACAACAAAGCCCCAGGTATGGATGGTATTTCGGGAGAAATGCTGAAAGTGATGGAGGAGGAGGGCATGCCTGTTTTACATTCGGTATGCAATATGGTGTGGAAAACTCGTGAATGGCCCAAGGACTGGACAACATCAATACTAATCCCTCTTCACAAAAAGGGGTCTATAAGGGATTGTTCCAATTATCATACTATCACATTAATATCCCATGCAAGCAAAGTTCTGCTCTACACAATAAATCAACGCCTAAAACCATTCCTGCAACTTCAGATATCCACAGAACAAGCAGGCTTTGTTGCAGGTAAAGGAACATGAGAATATATACTGAACATGAGACAAATAATTGAGAAATGTCGCGAGTTTTATGTCCCTGCCTCATTTGCTTCCTGGACTAAAAAAGGCCTTTGATTGTGTTATGTGGGACAAGTTGTGGCAGGTGCTAAAGGAATTTGGGGTTCCACTGCATTTAATATAATTACTGAAAAGTCTGTATAAAAACCACGCAGCAACCATAAAGGTGGATGGTGATCTCTCAGGCATTTTCAATGTGACAAATGGAGTAAGGCAAGGTTGTATATTATCACCTCAACTCTACAACATCTATGCAGAGTGTGTCATCAAAAGAGCCCTCGATGGCTGGAATGGTGGAATCTCGATTGGTGGCAGAAAAATTAATAACCTGCGCTTTGCAGATGACACTTCCCTCATCGCTGGTAGTGAAGAGGAACTCCATGACCTGCTTACAAGGGTGAACACTAGTGTTCAGTATGGTCTAGAGATAAATATCAACAAGACCAAACTAATGGTAGTTGATTGGCAAGGTCAAATCCAACTTACAGGATGCCTAAAGGACCTGGATATAGTTAAGGAATTTGTATACTTGGGGTCTGTCATCAATGACACGGGAAGCTGTGATGTTGTTGTTTGAGTCATCAGTCCATAGACTGGTTTGATGCAGCTCTCCATGCAACCCTTTCCTGTGGTAACCTTTTCATTTCTACGTAACTATTGCATCCTACATCTGCTCTAATCTGCTTGTCATATTCATACCTTGGTCTACCCCTACCGTTCTTACCACCTACACTTCCTTCAAAAACCAACTGAACAAGTCCTGGGTGTCTTAAGATGTGTCCTACCATTCTATCTCTTCTTCTCGTCAAATTTAGCCAAATCGATCACCTCTCACCAATTCGATTCAGTATCTCTTCATTCGTGAATTGATCTATCCATCTCACCTTCAGCATTCTTCTGTAACACCACATTTCAAAAGCTTCTATTCTCTTTCTTTCTGAGCTAGTTATCGTCCATGTTTCACTTCCATACAATGCCACGCTCCACACGAAAGTCTTCAAAAACATCTTTCTAATTCCAATATCAATGTTTGAAGTGAGCAAATTTCTTTTCTTAAGAAAGCTCTTCCTGGCATGTGCTAGTCTGCATTTTATGTCCTCCTTACTTCTGCCATCGTTAGTTATTTTACCACCCAAGTAACAATATCATCTACTTCCTTAAAAACTTTGTAAAGGCATATAGACCTGCACTATTGTGGTGGGCATTGGTTTGGTGTCTATCTTGACAATAATTCTTTCACTATGCTGGTCGTAGTAGCTTACCCGCTGCCCTATTTTCTTATTCATTATTAAACCAACTCCTGCATTTCCCCTGTTTGATTTTGTGTTGATAATCCAGTAGTCGCCTAACCAAAAATCTTGTTCTTCCTGCCAACGTACTTCACTTATACCAACTACATCTAACTTTAGCCTATCCATCTCCCTTTTCAGATTCTCTAACCTACCACAACGATTCAAACTTTTAACATTCCACGCTCCGACTCGCAGAATGTCAGTATCCATCTTCCTGACGATCGCCTCCTCTCGTGTAGTCCCCACCCGGAGATCCGAATGGAGGACTAGTTTACCTCCGGAATATTTTACCCGGGAGGAAGCCATCATCAGTACATCATTCATACAGAGAGAGCTGCATGTCCTCGGGAGGTAGTTACGGCTGTAGTTTCCCGTTGCTTTCAGCCGTGTAGCAGTATCAACACAGCCAAGCCATGTTGAGTATTATTACAAGGCCGTATCAGTCAATCATCTAGACTGCCGCCCTTGCAACTACTGAAAGGCTGCTACCCGCCTTTCGATGAACCATTCCTTAGTCTGGTCTCTCAACAGATACCCATCCGATATGGTTGCACCTGCGGCTCGGCTATCTGCATCATTGGGACACGCAAGCCTCCCCACCGCGGCAAGGTCACATGGTTCGCAGAGGAGGGAAGCTGTGATAAAGAGGTAAAAATACGTATTGTCTTAGGTCGTGCTGCAATGGTTAAACTTATAAGATCTGGCAGAACCGGGCAATATCAAAAGCCACGAAGATGCGCTTGGTAGAATCACTAGTGGTCTCCGTCTTTTTGTACGGCTGTGAGACCTGGACCGTGAATGCTAAAGACAAAAAATGCATTGATGCCTTTGAGATGTGGTGTTGGCGGAGAATGCTACGTGTACCCTGGACAGAAAGAAGAACTAATGTTTCCATTCTGGACAAACTCTGCATCAAGAAATGCCTATCTTCCCATGTGAGTGAGCGTTACCTCCAGTTCCTTGGACACATTCTAAGACGAGATGGAGAGAACTTGGAAAAGGTAATTTTACAAGGCAAAATTGAAGGCAGTAGACCACGAGGAAGAACAGCAAGCAGATGGATAGACCAGACAAAGAAGATCACTGGGCTACCACTTCAGATCATATTAACGAAATGTGAAAACCGCTCGGGATGAGACATCTTGTCAAGGTTGCAACACGGAAATGATGGAGTTATGAGGTCACGACGCTCAGTAATGAGCACAATGACTAATGATGATGATGATGATGATGATGATGATGTGTCATTGTTATCATAGGTAAATTTTAATACTTCTTTAATAGTCACTTCTTCTATCTGGACATTCTCCTTGTAACCAACATTTTTTACATACTGCTGACTGAATACTTCTGCCTTTTTTTAGATCCTCGCATACACCCTCCCTTTGTTCATTAATGAATGTCCTTCTTGGAACCTGTTTCTGCCTTAATGTACCTATACATACTCTTCCATTTATCACTAAAATTTGTATGACTGCCAATTATGTTTGCCATCATGTTATCCTTAGCTGACTTCTTTGCTAGATTCAATTTGCTAGTAAGTTCCTTCAATTTCTCCTTACTTCCGCAGCCACTTCTAACTTTATTTCTTTCCAACCTGTACCTTCTTCTTAGTCTCTTTATTCTCTGTTATAATATAGTGCATCTTTAACATTCCGTACCACCTTTAACTGCCTGCTGTCATTTCTTGATGGATACAGTACTTTTGCATCCATCTCTTGGCACAGGCCAGAGTAAAGTGTGGCTTCCACCGAAGTTCCAGTCAACATCCATGGCTGTGACAATATGGAAGCTGCTGGGGTATGGGTAGTGCTGAGTAATGACATTCAGAGCACAACTAGTGCATCTGAGTGTTATGAGAGGTGCTGCTCACAGGTCAGTCGTGCTGCAATAGTACTTTCTGACCCAGTGAGGAAAGCAATGGCAGACTACCTCACTCCTCATCTTGCCTAGTACGCCTCATTTTGGTGCTGCCATTGGTTTTTGGGGTTTCCTTATAACTGCATAACTTTTGGTGGTGCTACTTGAGGATCCAACCAGCCTCTAGGCTGTTGACCTGACAGACAGACACCACCTTTAAAGGTACATACCTATTTTCACATTCCTCAACAATTGTTTTAAACCCATCCCAGAGCCTGTTTATATTTTTATTTACCGTTTTCCACCGATCATATTTACTATTTAAAAACTCCCTCATGCCTGTTTTATCAGCCATATGGTACTGCCTAATAGTCCTAATTTTAATATCCCCCTTTTTTTTCACATTTATTTTTAACTACTGCAAAAATAGCTTCGTGATCACTAATACCATCTATCACTTACGTTTCTCTATTAGAGCTCTTCTGGTTTTTTCCAGCATCACATCCAGAATATTCTTCCCTCTTGTTGGTTCCATCACTTTCTGAAACAGCTCCCCTTCCCATATTAACTTATTTGCCATTTGTTGGTCATGCTTTCTGTCATTTGCATTACCTTCCCAACCAACATTTGGTAAATTGAGATCACCTGCTACTATCACGTTCCTTTCCATATCGTTTCCCACATAGCTGAATTAGCATCAGCGCTACCCTCTCCCGGTCTATACACTCCAAAGATATCAAGTTGCCGGTTATCTTTAGAGATGAGCCTTACACCTAGAATTTCCTGTTTGACAACTTTTTTGTAGCTTACAAATTCTTATTTCACTAGAATGAATACTCTCTCTCCTACCATTCCTATCCTATCCTATCTCCATGATACACACTCCAGTTCCGTCAGAAAATTTCTGCATCCATTATATCATTTCTCAGCCATGATTCAACTCCTATTACAATTTCTGGTAAGTATACATCTATTAAATTACTTAATTTGATTCCTTTCTTTACAATACTTCTACAGTCGAGCACTAACTTTTTTATGTCATTCCTACTTGAGCTACAGTTCCCTGTACTCTTATCACCGCTTCCTAGGCCACCCCATTTCCCTGAATGTACCTCCCTATAACCCTTCTAAACAAATTTCCTAACTTATATGGACCACTGCGGTTTAAGTGAAAGCCATCTGAGCGTATCTCCTACACACCCATTAGGATCTATAAATCTCACTCCAAGTTTCCCCACATACCCACTCCATAGTTTCATTTAAATCCCCAATCACTTTCCAGTCAGTATCCCTCCTACAGAGTATTCCACTGATCAGAATCTCCGCTTCTTTAAATTTCACCTGTGCTGCATTTACCAGATCCCACACATCCCCAATTATATTGGTATTTGTACCTGCTTGTCTTACGTTGTTAGTACCAACGTGTAACACTACCACCTTCAATTTTCCCTCCTCCTTCTCTTCTACTTTCCTCAACATCTGTCTCAACCTAATTCCTGGATAACACATGTCTAACAATGGAATCCCCCATGACCAGAGCCTCAACCCTACCCACCTCATTTGATCCCCTACTATCCTGGTCAGTCCTATCTTTCCTGACAGCTGCAGAAGCTACTTCCTCCTTCCTTTTCTCCCTTGCATGACCCTGTTCCACCTGTCTTTTCTTATCCACTACTCCACATTTCCCTTTCCAACCTTTTCCCTTCATCTTACTTCCACATTTCTCAGCAACAGTTCCCTGTTACTCATCTTCCTTTGGTTGTTCTACCTGCAGTAACTTGTACCAATTTCTCACAGACACCTGTCCTGAATTCTGATCCTGAATAGACCCCTTAGCTTGCAATCTCTTTCCCCTCAAAACATTAGACCACCTGTCTTCTACAATTCCCCCTTTCCTTCCCATCCATTTTTTACACCTACTGTACCCTGTAGATTTTTTTAGGGAGGCCTACTTTCCTTCCTGTCCTCTGAGAGAATCCTAATTATCTCCATCAAACTGTTCAACTCTTCTCTCATACTCTTTAATGCCTGGTCACACCCATATTTCCTACACTTGCACTCCTTAGCCAAACTTTACGGAATAATGAAAAGAAAAAGAAAATAATTTATTCTGTGCAAAATAAAAATGAAAGGAAATAAATATTGTCTAGGATAGTTCACAAAGATCACACGATAATAAGGTAATTAATCTAGGCTACTTCTATACTACAATGTTACTTAGTTGTAGGAATTTTTTTTCCTATAACACCCTAACAGAATGAAAATTGCTGTTAATTACAGAAAACCAAAAGTAATACACAAGAATTTCACAATTCTAAACTGCAGTTAAGTCTACCCCAATTACTACAACAGAATTCTAGTAAGAGAGTTACTACAGATACCACAAGTACTACACATACTACACTACACAAATATTTCACAGTAATAAAATAAACACACTAATTTCTAATAAGATACTATACTACACTTCAATAATTTCAAACTATGTTCAGACATATCCTAATTACAACCGGTTATTACTAAGCACAGACAGAAATGGAAATTATAATTAAAGTTTGCAATTCACATCACTACTCAAAATAATAGAATAAGCACTCTAATCTATATTTATAAAATAAGAGTTTTGTCTGTACATTGTTCAGAATTTGAAAAGAATTGTATTTATGTATCGATCATGTCAACAGTAACAAGGAAATGCACTTTTTACTTTCCGAAATTTCTGTCTGTCTGTCCTGTCTGTCTGTCTGTCTATATGTACATGCATCACGAGAAAACAGCTACAGAGAATTTAATGAAAATCGGTATGCAGAGTCGGGGGATGAGCCACTACAATCTAGGCTATAAATCATTTTAATCACACTGAGTGAAATGGTAGTTTAGGGGAAGGCCTAAAATTGAATTCTCAAATATTTATATTATTAGTGGTGCTATCGATAAATACTACATAACTGAAGTTATAAAGAATTAAATATCCAATCATTTATGTCTTATACATTTTTACTGTACCGGCTATGAACACAGATATTCATGAATTTGTATTTTTGTCGCTAAATCCAATTAATTCAACGCCGAGCCACAAGAAAATGGGCTAACAGAATTTAATGAAAATCAGTATATAGACTCGGGAAATAAGAAACTACAGTCAAAGCTATAAACTATTTTATTCACCCTGGATGAAATTGTAGTTTAGGGGAAGGCGCCTAAAATTTAATTTTTAAATACCTATGTTATTGGTCCTATCAAAAAGTACTACATAACAAAAGTTATAGAGAATACAATTTCTGTTCATTTAAGCTTTATTCAGTTTTACCGTACCGACTATGATAAGAGTGGTATTTCAGAGTCGGAAGAAAACTAATAAATGCGAAGGCCTACAATATCAAAAGTGCATAAGATATATCAACAATAACATTACATTGACCATTGTTTGTTGTGAAGTTTTTGTCTCTTATGCTGCCACTCAACTACGATAGATGGGATTACTGCTGCGTACCAATTATAACAGCCTGACTGAATATTGGCGGGAAATAACTGGGGAGTGAAAAAACTTTCTTCTTTAACATGCCATTCCTCTGATTCGTACATTTTCTGATACTGCTGGTATGTAACACACCGGTTCATCAGTATTCCAGCTACTCGATCCCTACTCTGATGCGCTGTTTTGAATGAGCAGTGTGCTCACTTACGGCGGTAGCTCACTTAGTGGTAGTGGTATGACCTGGTCTAGAATGACAATTTAGGCCTATTCCAAACTATAGTACCACAAATCACTAATAAACTCAAAATTTGACCCTGAAAAGAACCGTTTCTTAAGAAGAGTTTCTTCCTCTTCACTTTTATTAAATTCTACATTCATTTCATTCTAAATTAGCAGTGAAGAGGGGGTTTCTCCTTTGGCTTGGAGGAAAAATTTGTCTCCAGGTCAGACAGATTTTCCTCGCCGCCAGTGTAGTGAATCGAGATTTCACGACTCATTGGGTACTCCCAGGAAACAGATCAGTAAAAGGGCATATGTTTTGCCCTGGGACTCTCCACTATTCGACACTCCACCAACCCCCCACCCCCACCCGCCTTCCCGCCGAAAAAAGACGGAGAGTGTTCACGCATCACGGCTGAGTGAGGGTTGGTCGTCCAGCTCTGGAACTTTGGATTGTTAGATCGACAGCATAGTACTGTTACATGTTATAAACCTCATTTTAGGTCCGTATTGAAAGTATAACAGTTCAACAATAATAAAGGTGTTTTAATTTGTTCCACCTATTTAATACTTATATTTTCACTTATAGTGGTTACATAATTAGTTTCTTAGTTACATGGGACATGTTTCGCCCTCAATAAAGGGCATCTTCAGCCTAAATACAATCATGAAAAATACAACTAAATTGAAAGTGGAAGTTAAAAGTTTAGTTAGTTATTAAAATTCGGAACATAAAAATGTGAAAAGTGATAAAATATAAAGATGCTAATGGAAAACTGTCTTATGATTAAATTATAATCTTGTCGGAGACTAAAACTTCTTCTATTAAAATTCTAATTAAAACAGTTCATATAAAATATTAGTGGAAAATCAAAGTGGTAATAATATAAAGCCAACGACATGAGGGCGTGAACACAAGCATAAACTTGATTGTCATGAATACAATCTTTCCAAGGCCGCTGATGAAATTCGTCAGCAAGTGAATCAGAAGCATCCGTTGAAAAATTGTAATTGGCCGTAAGCACTGGTAGGTAATAAAATGGCTGAAACACTTGCCAGAAAATGTCAGTAGATGCAGAAATAATGTTTTCTGTAAGAGAAGGAAAAGAAGAAATAAGAAATTGAACGTAAGGAGAGAATTCGGTTTACATAAAATTGAAACAGATGAGGACTTACATGTAAGTGGAAGTTGTTATTTGTTATCTACTGTTGAGTTGGTTGCTGCCCATCTGTTGGCTCTGAGTCTGGTGTTGTAACTGTGCTGCAGAGGCGGCAGTGAACTCCTTCCTTCTCTTACAGAAAACATTATTTCTGCATCTACTGACATTTTCTGGCAAGTGTTTCAGCCATTTTATTACCTACCGGTGCTTACGGCCAATTACAATTTTTCAACAGATGCTTCTGCCTCACTTGCTGACAAATTTCATCAGCGGCCTTGGAAAGATTGTATTCATGACAATCAAGTTTATGCTTGTGTTCACGCCCTCATGTCGTTGGCTTTATATTATTACCACTTTGATTTTCCACTAATATTTTATATGAACTGTTTTAATTAGAATTTTAATAGAAGAAGTTTTAGTCTCCGACAAGATTATAATTTAATCATAAGACAGTTTTCCATTAGCATCTTTATATTTTATCACTTTTCACTTTTTTATGTTCCGAATTTTAATAACTAACTAAACTTTTAACTTCCACTTTCAATTTAGTTGCATTTTTCATGATTGTATTTAGGCTGAAGATGCCCTTTATTGAGGGCGAAACATGTCCCATGTAACTAAGAAACTAATTACGTAACCACTATAAGTGAAAATATAAGTATTGAATAGGTGGAACAAATTAAAACACCTTTATTATTGTTAGCATAGTACTGTTCGTTAAAAGTGAGAAAATGTGTGGTTTTTCGTTTGATCGAGTATTTCATATGAAAGCATTGCTTTTAATCACGCCATTCCTACTGATGTCATTGTAATGACGTATGTTCATTTCCGTTGGGAAAACCACTAAGACCGTCTTTCTGAGGATGCCAAAGGCAGGTGGACAGCGAGTGTCTGCCATTATAATAAAAACTCCCCAACCTGATTATGACTGATGGTAGGCAAGCGGGCCTACCATTACAATGAAAATCCCCTAACCCAGTCTTCATAATATGAGAAAAGACGTTTGGCGACTCCTCCGTCGCGTTTCTAGGGTAATGTTAAGAGCTATGCAATTTAATACAATCTTGCTCACAACGTGTACACTACCTAACCTAGAATTCTGTATACAGTGTAGAAATCCGTAGCGAAGCACGGGTACATCAGCTAGTTTCTAATAAGTTACTACAATACACTACAATAATAACTACATTCAGATGTATCCTAATTACAATAGATTATTACTAAGCACAAACAGAAATGAAAATTGCAATTAGGCCTAAAGTTTGAAATTCGCAAGAACTACTCAAGGATTACCAACAAAGTTACATGAGTAGACAGATTATTATTAGTACTACTATATCCTACTATACTCTAATAGAAGTGAAACTTGCCGTTTGGTTCAATATTAAAGTATCGAAAGGGTTACCGTACACAAAGATACACACGAATATAACAGGGAAGATACTATCTAATATACCGTATCTACATTACAATTCTCAATTGAAATGTGGTTATGTGATTATTACAGCTGGTGGCTTACTATTATTTTCCCTACTCCAAGGGACAGAGAATAGAAGTGTCCTTAAATGCTGAAAAGTACAAGGTTGTCTACAATAATTTCTCAAAAATACTTCTGTCAAAACTATGCTAGGGAATATTGAAATATAGGAAATATTTGAAGCAAAAAAAAAAATTTTAAACCAGACGATAGAATAAGGATTTAACTTTTCAATTGGTAGTATAGCATGACATCTACAATATTATTCCTCTTTGCATCTATTCAATGAGATGACAGCTTTCTGTTACTAACTGGAATGAAAAATAATTCAATCTGCATGCATCCACAATTCCTACAGTTTATTTTTCCTAATACATATAAAAATAAAATCAAACAAAATTTCAAAATAAGTGAGACATACATATCTACTAAACTGAAAATGGATGCAAGTCAATTTCAAAAACTTACAAAATTTCAGCAAGCTAAGCTTGAACACATATCGAAAGAAAGAGGAAGAAAGTTACTCGGAGCAACACAATCAACAAACAGAAGTGACAACAAATCCAGGAGGTATGGTGAATATTGCACTTCTCACAAATTTTGAGTCTTCTGATCCCAAGAAGTAATAATTTTGAAATTACAAACAACATTTCAAAAATTATTTAGAAAGGAAGAATGTTTTTAAGAATAAAGATCAGTGTAACAAATTATTGCTGAATTCAATTGGACAAAAAAATCTCAACACAATCATAGCCCTGGCAGCACCAAAAACATCTAAAGAATTACGGTATGATGGACTCATAGCACTTCTCGAAAAGCATCTTGCGCCAAAGAAAATTATCTCATGGCACAACATTTTTTGTTTGTATTATCCAGTACTATCCAGTTTCGACTAAGTTAATTTTATATCTGCTAAGTTCTTCAGTCTGCAAAACTAATTTTGAGTAATAAATTTATAAACTATCTGAAAAAGAAAACATACAGTTTTTCCTGTCATATTTCATTCCAGCAACACTCTCCAGTATCATTTCATTTCATCTGTCATTCATTAATCATTGCCCCAGAGGTGTGCGACAGGCTTCGGCAGCCGGCACAATTCCCGTCCTCGCCGCTAGAGGGGGCTTCATTCATTCCATTCTTGACCCAGTCGAATGACTGGAAACAGACTGTGGATTTTCATTCTTCTTCTTCTTCTTACTTGATGAAGCATTATCTGATCCCGTTATGATTAAGATGGGAGTCCCATAGGGCAGTTTTATTGGACCTTTATGTTTTCTTATATATATGGCTATGAATGGTGTGAAAATGTTCCTCATAGGGTCCGTTGGTGCATGCATTTCAGTGGGCTTGGCAGACTGATATGTAATAGCAACTTCTCGCTCGGTGAGGAAAGCAACGGGAAACTACCCCACTCCTCATTTCCCTAGTACGCCTCTTCAGTGATGCCTAGGCCATCTATGACAGCTGATGGCAGAGCTGTTGAGGATCCAACCAGCCTTAGGGCTGATGACTGAACATACATATATATATATATATATATATATATATATATATATACAGTATATACAGTTAATGATATAAGTAAAGAACTGGAGCCACAGATAAGGCTATTTGTGGATGATATTATACTGTATAGAGTAGTAAATGAGTTGCAGGACTATGAGTGAGAGCAGGGGGACATAAACAATGTTGTGAGATAGACAGCAGACAATGATATGAGTATAAGTAGGATGAAAAGTCAAGCTGTAAGTTTCATCAAGAGGAGAAATCCTTTCAGTTTTAATTATTGTGTTGATGGGGTGACAGTACCTCATGGGAAACACTGTAAGTACCTAAGTGTTAATATAAGGAATGATCTTCATTGGGGAAATCATATTAACAAGGTTGTTAACAAAGGTTACAGATCTCTTCCCATGGTTATGAGAGTATTTATGGGGTTGTAGTAAGGATGTAAAGGAGAGGCCGTATAAGTCTCAGATAAGACCATAGTTAGAGTATGGCTCCAGTGTATGGGACCCTCCCCCGGACTACTTGATACGAGAAATGGAAAAAATTCAAAGGAAAGCAGCACGGTTTGTTCTGGGCGATTCCTGACAAAGGAGTAGTGCTGCAAGAATGTTGCAAACTTTGGGCTGGGAAGGCCTGGGAGTAAGGAGAAGAGATGCTCGACTATGTGATATGTTTTGAGGTGTCAGTGAAGAGTTGGTGTGGAATGACATTAGTAATGATTAGGGTACGTCCAATATGCGCGCTGGTTGTCTGAGTCAGACAGTCGGCGCTGACTGACTACGAACGGCAGGTGGGATGTGGCCATTATGAAAGCTGGTTGTCAGTGCAGACAGAGCTGCCACAAAAGAAAAGACATGAGATACAACTGATCAAGTGATCAGTGTAGCATGGAACTAACAAGAGAACAGGCTGCAGCTCTACTGCTGCTAAGTGACTATGTTAAAACCAAGTTAAAACGAATGAGAAGTGATATATATCGAATTAATGAATTAAGATCTATTTACGGGGAGTACAAACACCTTTTTCCATGGTTAATTGCCGACGAAAACAGATTTTTCGAATATTTCAGAATGAGTATGGATACGTTTTATTTTATTTTGTTAAAAATTGAGCACATGCGATGTTCCTATTAGAAAAATCTTTAATTCGCTTATCCCATATCGGAGAATTAAGTTGAAGTTTTGAAATCAAATCCTCAATATCCATCGTTAACAAAAAGGTCAAGCACACTCAACACCAAAATCAACAGCCTGCGCGGCAGGTTGTCTGAAACCAGAATGAACTAATCATTCCAGTAAACATCTGAGTCAGACTACCAGTGTGCAGGCTACCTGCACGCAGGTGCATTATGGCCAGTCCCGCTTAGCAACAAAGGATATACTTATGCCAACTCGGCGCCGACTGTCTGACTCAGAAAACCAGCGTGCATCTTGGACGTACCCTTACACATGAGTGGAGCTTTTAAAAGTAAGAAAGATCATTGTATGAAGATAAAGTTGGAATTCAAGAGGACATCATCATCATCATCATCAGTTTTCCACTCCAGTTGCCCGGGTGTGGTTTACGAGCACTCTCCACTGCTGTCCATGTACCACTCTTCTCTCAAGACAACATCCCAGCTGACTCCTCTTGTTCCTATGTCCTCTTTCACTTGGTCCAGGCATCTCTTCCTAGGTCTTCCTACCGGTCGTTTTCCGGCCACGACTGTGTGTAGCCATTGTTTTGCTGTCCTTCCATCGTCCAATCATTTGACATGGCCAAACCATTTCAAACGGGCCCTTGTCACTTTTTCATTCAGGGATGGGTACACACCAGCTTCCTCCCTTATTCTTTCATTCCTTACCCTGTCCCTTTTTGTCTTCTGTACCATAGTATATAGGAACTTCATTTCTGCGGCTTGTAGTTTGCTATCCACTTGTTGGGTTGTTGTGCAGGTTTCTAGGCCATATGTTAGTATGGGGGTGAAGTATGATTGGAATAGAATCTGCTTTGATCTTAAGGGAACTTGTTCGTTCCAGAGGAGGTTCCAAACTTGATGGTAAAACTGAGCTGATTTTTGAATGCGGTTGTTAATCTCATGCTGTATTCTGCTATCACTTGAAATGATGCACCCAAGATATTTATATTGGTCGACTGTTTCCAGCTGTGTACCTTCCAGCATTATTTTTCCTTTCTTCTTCTGCCTGTTGACAGACATAGTAACAGTTTTCGATTTATTTATTGTTAATCCGTGTGCTTTCAAATGTTCATTCCAGGTGTTCAGCCTCTCTTGGACTTCCTTCTCTGTATTTCCCCAAATTACTACATCATCTGCAAATGCACTGATGTCCATATTGTTCTTCTGCTTAATTTCTTTCATGACTCCATCCATGACAGTGATAAAAAGTAAGGGTGAAAGGGTACTACCTTGTTGCACCCCTTTAGTGATTTGGAACCAATCGGAATTACCGTTCCCTATTGGGGAAAATATTCATTTATAGAATGAGGAGTACGGGATCGGAATAAATTATCGAGGGAAATATTCGATAAATTTCTAAGTTCTTTGAAAATCGTTAAGTAAAGAATGTGCCACCTGAGCAACAGCCCTAAATGCAGATCATTAATGACTGATTGATTGATTGATTGATTGATTGATTGATTGATTGATTGATTGATTGATACTACTACCACTACTACTACTACTGGATAAACTCTGATTTTTGCTGGTGATATTGTTATTGTCTGAATCTGAAGAAGACCTGGAGAAATTGCTTAATGGTATGGACACAGCCTTTGAGAAGTTGTACAAGATGAAAATAAATAAATAAATACAAAACATTAGTAATGGAGTGCAGTCAAATGAAATCATATGATGCAGGAAATATTAAATTAGGAAATGAAATCTTAAATGAAGTAGATTAATATTGTTACTTTGGTGGTAGAATAACTAATGATGGCAGAAGTAAGGGGGACATAAAATTCAGGCTAGGACAAGCAAGGAAGGTCTTTCTTAAGAAAAAAAATTTGCTCACTTCAAACATTACATAGGAATTAGAAACAGTTTTTGTAGACTTCTGTCTGGAGCGTGGCATTGTATGGAAGTGAAACATGGACAATAATGAGCTCAGATAGAAAGAGAATAGAAGCTTTCGAAATGCGGTGTTACAAAAGAATGCTGAAGGTGAGATGGATAGATCAAATCACAAAAGAAGAGATACTGAATCAAATTGGTGAGAGGAGAACAATTTGGTGAAATTTGACCCAAAAGAAGAGACAGAATGATAGAATACATGTAAGACACCCAGGACTTGTTCGGTTACTTTTTGAAGGAAATGCAGGCAGGAAAAACGGCACTGGTAGACCAAGGTAATAACATGACAAACAGATTAGAATCGATGTAGGATGTAGTAATTCCGTATAAATGAAAAGGTTAGCACAGGATAGGGTGGCATGAAGAGCAGCATCAAATGAGTCTATGGACTGGTATCTCAAACAACAACATACTGAGAGAGAGAGAGAGAGAGAGAGAGAGAGAGAGAGAGAGAGAGCTATATATATCTTCTTTTCTCCTTTTGTGTCTCTTGTATGTTCCTAATTAATCTTTTACCACCCGTATTTATCGTATGTTAAGACTTGGGAGTAAGGAGACAAGCTGCTCAACTAAGCGATATGTTAAAATATTCAAAGCGATATGTTCCAAACTTTCAGTGGAGAAATGGTGTGGGATGACATTAGCAGACAAATAAGATAGAGAAGGAAAGATCATAATAAAGTTGGAATTCAAGATGACAAATTAGGGAAAATATTCATTTACAGGATGTGAAATAACGGATTGGAATAACTTATCAACGTAAATGTTCGATGAAATTCCAAATTCTTTGAAAACATTTATATAAAGAGTAGGTAAACAACTGATAAAATAATCTGTCACCTGGGCGACTGCCCTAAAAGTAGATAATTGATGACTGAACCTCCTTCAATTCAAGTCATCATCATCAGTTTTCCACTCCAGTTGCCCGGGTGTGGTTTATGAGCTCTCTCCACTTCTGTCTGTCCATGTACCACTCTTCTCTCAAGACGACATCCCAGCTGACTCCTCTTGTTCCTATGTCCTCTTTCACTTGGTCCAGCCATCTCTTCCTAGGTCTTCCTAGCGGTCGTTTTCCAGCCACGACTGTGTGTAGCCATTGTTTTGCTGTCGTACAGTATTTTACCTAATAAATTGTGTGCAATGGGAGGACTGTACCATTTGCAGCCACTGCTATCGTTACACTGATGCTGGACTTGAACTATCCACTATCCTTTCAGGATGTCTTGTATCTCGCTTCACTATTACATTTACTTGCTTTAGATCATCGCAAAAGTTGATCTTATCATATTTTACTATGTTAGTGGGGGAACACTATTCAAGGTGAGTTCAAGGTTCTTAAAATAACCCCTCACTGTTGCTTGGGTAACAGCTGCCCTTGCCATCTTTATATTTTATTTACTCTAACAGTTTGTTCCTTATTTCTCTCAAAGAATCTTTTTACTCACTTAAGATCAGGTTGGTTGTCACAAAATCGTTTTTTCAATCCCCCCTACTCTGTTATGAAATGGATATCCCTAATCATTATTATTGCTCAGAGTAAATTTCCCACTTCAAATAACACACGACTCCTTCAACAGATTATTTTTCTCAGTATTGTTTAAAGCTGTCTGGCTGCCTATTTTATGTTTGTACTTATTCTTCAGTTTGCCATTTAGTCATATAAGAAACTGTATATTGTTCTGATGCTTAGTGAATATTCAACATTCCTGACTTGCGAGCCTTTACAGCATTAAGAAGATATCCTGGATTGTAGCTGGATTTTCAGCCTGGTTCTAAAACTTCCTTATATATTTGCATGATCAGATTCACCTACAAAATTAGCATTAAGAAGATATCCTGTATTGTAGCTGGATTTTCAGCTTGGTTCTAAAACTTCCTTATATATTTGCATGATCAGATTCACCTACAAAATTGTAATATTATAATGAGGTATGCATAGTGTCAAGCTGGTATTAACTATGGTCAAGCAAATGAACAGCTGTACTTACGATGTCATATGAGAGTAAAGATATCATACCTTACCAATTATTCAGCTGAAGTACTTAACGCCAAATGAAGTTATCTGACTAAAGTCCTTATTTCACGAGTGCCCACTTAAAACACATCTGCTGACAATGACATTTGTTGGTACCACACTTATAACATACCATTATTATAGACAAATTAGTCAAGGATTAACAAGAATGAACAGCTGAGGGATTCTTGTTATGATGCCTCATGCACATTTCCTAGTGCTGAAAAGCACTTAAATGATTGGATTCATATCAACCACCTGATTGGAATCACCTCATTTTATGGGGGTTGCCGTTGCTACATGTCCATAAGTTTAACCTCATATTACCTAAACGTGACCCCTGGATGGTGCTAAGAGAGCAACAACATGGGCTGTTGGACCCAAAGCTCTGCT